>NW_027202305.1:1787500-2312500 GCF_024711535.1 Dipodomys merriami | reverse complement strand
TCCAAAGGTCATTTGAAAGACAGTGTCACACTGGTCTCAGTTCCCAGTGTGTCCTTAAAGAATGAAGAAGACATGTTCTACCATGAGGATGCGGTAGGTCAAGACCAGAGCTCCATGTCAGGAGCTTTTATACTTTCAAGTTCCAAGTACCACGTCTGACTGTAGGAAACACAGCAGCTCATCTCTGCCTGCCCACTACCACTCTACCGCCTTCACAACTAGTTCTTGTTCTGCAGAAGTTCACAAAAAAACCCAAAAAATAATCTTACCCAGTGTTGAAAACAAGGAGAAGGGTTTAAGGAAAGAATATATTTGAATCACAAAAAAACAAACAAAAAGGTATTACATAAGGAAAAATAATGTAACAAATTCATGTTAAGTACCTAGTATGAGCATGCGCTTAACATCTACAACAAAAAAGGTAACATTGGTACTAATATATATATATATATATATAAAATATATTTGACAAGTGTGTTTTAAAGACATCTCTAATATAAAACATTTAAAATGTGGAGAGTACTTTTTTTCAAGATACAGAAAATAACTGTTAAGATAGACATACTCACACAGTTCTTATAAAACCATGCCTACAAAGACAAGAGAATTCATCTGAGCTCTTCCGGAGACAGACAGGCTGTGGGAGGGCTCCCGAACAGACCCCGCCCACTCCCTACTGCGGCACCTAGCTCTGGCCTGTATGCAATCAGGCCGCATCTCATTTCCCGTCTTCCTGCCACATTCCACACACAACACACCTACTGGAGGACTGGAAACACCAACACCATGTGTATCAAAGCCACTGCCTTGCTTTTTTTGCTTTTCTTTTTTTTTTTATGCACTATATTTAGAAAATGGTTACTACAAAAATAGTGCTCTGGTCAACGTGGAATTCCCAAATCAATGTGCTCCTTCACTCATGAGTTTGCTAAGAAGCCGTGACTTTAAAAGAACACAACTGTAAAAAGCTGATTAATTTAAAGATTATAAAATTGGTTTATTGCAAAAGAAATTCAAGAATAACCAGTTAAATTCTTACCCCATGCTACCCAACACAAGCGAGAGGCGCTACCCCTTCTAGGTCAGGAACCAAGGCGCACAAAGAAGCCTGCTTGCAGCCTGTTACTGGGAGAAAGAAAGCAGGGTGAGGGCAGCTGCGGACCGGGAAGCCGGGCTGCGGAACGCTGAGGTAAAACCACGCCGGGGCGCGAGGGCAGAAGGCTGCACACGTGGCCCCGGGTCCATGGGAGAGACGGAAGTTTAGAACACCTGACCGCCTTGAGCAACAGCAGGAGGCAAGGTAAGTCTGTGCTGAAGAGAACGCCGTTCATCAAGGTTTATCCTGTCCCACACTCTCTCCAGAGCCACCCCCCCCCCCAGCTAAAGCTACTCTGCCCATAAAGAAGATGCGATCCAAGCTGGGCTTACTGGTAGACGCAGCCCCCACCTCCCCACCACCCACATTCTCCGTTCTGTGCTGCAGGTAGAATTTCATCACTGTTCTGCATAGGCGCCATTCCTTCCCCCAGACTTCATTCAGCATTGAATCTTTTGGCTACTTTTTAATAAAATCCTTAAGAGTCAATTACTATGAAAGATCAACCTACTGATCATTATATATAATACAGGGCTTGCAGCTTCTGAACACTCTAAGTACTTAAAATTGCTTCCACCCTCCAAAGCAAAGGGCCAAAATACTTACGATTTTTGTAATTAAAAAAAAAAAAAGGAAAAGAAAATCTACCTTCCTAAAAGCTGAGGCTTTTGCCAGCTTTATCCAGGAAAAGAGATTTTTGTCTGTTAAAAACCCTTGAAAATAAGGGCTTCTACCAGAAGCAAAGACCCTTAAAATCACAGAGGCTGGTACTGTTATAATTCATAACCAACTATTACCTCATAGCTTATATTGAAGAGTTAATTCATGCTCACTTAGTTCCTTTAAAAATATTCTTTGGAAACCATTGCTATTCCTGTAGACATATACTCTAGTTACAGCTCTTTTCGTAAATACAAAGACACAGGCATGCTTAGATCTACTTCTTTGCTAAATTCAACTACCCACATATATCGATTAACCTGACCAGTTCGCAGCTGAGCGCCAGCTCGCTCTGCACAGGGCCCTGAGGCCGGGTCTCAGCAGATGGGGCGCATCTCGCAGACTCAGCAACACTTCAACCCAGGCTCCAATGCGTCCATTCAAAACTGAGAACCAAACATTAAAATTTACTTCTGAATCTGAGGCAAAGGTGAACTTCCAGAGCTGGAGGGAAGCCGCTGCCGAGCTCACCCGTCCCGCAGCACTCACTAGCCCAGAGCGGCGGTGGCAGGGGTGGGGTGAGGGCTGTGCTGGTTGGCTTCTGGCCACTCCTGGATGCACTTATTTAGACACCTCCAGGCACCGAGCAGGCCTCAGACAGACCTCACCACCGCCACGGGCCCTAAATACAGACTCAACTCACTTTAAAAAGTAACTTGGAAAGTAGGCAAACCTAAAAAAGATTTTTAAAAAATGAGACAAGACACATTCTGCTATGGCACTGTTATAAACATGGTGTGTGTCTAGAGAGCAGAGAACTCAGATTTAAATAAAATGGTAAAAAAAAAAAAAAAAATCAAGAAATATAGGTGTTTCTTTTTACCAAAAGAACTACAATAACCATCATAAGCTACAACTAGTCATCTGTGTAGGTTCTGACAAAAAACCAGCCATCCATGACAATAAAACAATCCCAACACCCCCCCAAAATATCCACCCAGAACTCTGCGAGAACGTGCGCAGTCATTACCACCCTGTCCGGGAACTGCTGCTACGGTAAAGCCGGGGTCTCTGCGAGACTCATGCAGCACCAGAGCAGACGGTGGAGGTGGGAGCCTGGCCGGCGGCCCAGCCTCTCCTGGATGCGTGTGAAGGGCTCGGCCACGAAGGCCCTGCGCTGGCCGCGGGCAGCCGAGCGCTCCGCTGGGCCGGCCGCTGAACAAGGACAGCCATGGGGCAGCCGACCGGCAGAGGAGCGGCAGCGGCGGGCATGCAGGCGGCCACACCAACAGTAGGTACAGTAGCAAAAGAAACAAGAAGGTTGTTTGTGGGGTTTCCTTGATCCTTCGGGGAGGCCGGCAGCTCTGCTCCCAGCTGGGGACGAGCCGGGAAGTAGCAGGCGGCGCACACGGACATCGCGGGGCCTCGTCTCCTTCACAGACCGGCCACGGCCCGCGCGCTCTACAACCACGTGAGGAAGCTCTCTTTGTCTAGCTTGGTGGCGGCCAGCACGGACTCCATGTCGTTGAGGATGTCGGAGCTCAGGGCCTCCTGCAGGCTGGGCATCAGCTCCTCGCCCTCCACACTCATCCCGTCGCCCTCCAGCGTCCCCAGGTCCACGTGCGTGCCGGGGAGGCCCTCCAGGTAGTCAGGGAAGCGGCTGGGCTGTGAGGGCAGGCCACTCTGGGTGATTGTGTCGCCTGGTCAGAGGAGAGGAGAGGGGTAAGCAGAGAGCTCCGTGCGAGGGGCCATCAGAGCAGCTGTGTGCGCTCACAGGAAGGAACTGCTGAAGAGAAGCCCTGTCTGGGCAGCCCTGATGTACACAGCTACCCGCAGCGCACAGAGCCAGGCTTCCCTGCGCTCTGCGTCTGCGTGGCCAGCCAGTGTGCAGCTTGGTGCGGCTGTTACTGAAAACCAAGCTGGCCGCGGCTGTGTGGACCCTGGGGAACGGCCGGCTGCGAGCTGGACAGGTGCGGGCTTCCCAAGCACTCCAGGAAGAGCGGCTGTCCCGGGCAGAGCAGCGGCCACGGTGCAGGGGAGGAGGGCTCCTGAGCAGCTCGGATTCAACTGTGCACAACAAAGCTGATCCCAAAGCCGGTCACAGGGACACACAGACACCGGCAGCCCCAGAGCTCAGGAAGGAGAAGCGGGAGGAGCTTGAGAGAGGGAGGGCGGGAGGGAGGGAGGCTCAGTGGAACTGGAGTTGATTGGATGTCATTATTTTGCTCATAGTGCTTCTCAGGCCTGCTGGCCCTGGCCGTCTGGCTGAGAGTCGCACATGTGGGAGGAAGGAAGCTCACTGACCTGTGTCCATCTCGTCCACACTGTTCAGGAAGTCGTCAGGGGTCCGGGGGACGCTGTAGCTGCTCATGCTGAGTCCACTGTCTGTGCTTTCGTCTCGGGAGTGATAGGTGCCGCTGCAAACACACACAATACCATCAGCTCCAGGCAAAAGTGAACTCGAATTTCAGAGATCAGTGGGAGCTTGGCCCCGCCGTGCTTGACGCAGGCCCCCGAGCCGCTGCGAGACCAAGACAGATCTGTCTGAAGGCACTGTGTGTGGTGGGAGAGGGAGACAGACAGACAGACAGACTCAGCTGGTTTTCTGGCTGCAAGGTTGAATGGAGGGTGGAGTAGACGCCACGGCTTCTGTTCCCAGCTCTCCCAGGCACCAGTCAGCGCCCAAATTCCATGTGGACATGCAGACAGGCCCGTGCTGGACCAATGTTTCCGCTCTGGGCAGAACCCAAACCCAGCCCCAAATGGGGACAGGGACAGGCCACAGGCGGACGCATCACTGCGGACAAGAACTCCACAGCCTGATGTCACGTGATCGCCCCAAACCCAGGGATTGTGTTAATTCATTAAGAGGCACCCACCAGCTATTATTGACAAATATTGCCATAAACCTTTGTGCACTTTTTGAAAGAGGCACTTTTATCTCCTTGAACACCTGCCAGAGTGAGATAGCGCGGATCTCACAGCACAGCACTCTTGAATTATCTACTTATTTTGTAAAACGATAATTCTACGCAGATTCATTGAGTTCACAGAAAGGATTCACCATGTTCCATCACGATTCTGTAATTCTGAGCAACTATTAGTCAACAGGACAGGCAGAGAAAAACAATTTGTGCGCAAGTCTGAGCAGGCTGCCTGTGCTCGCAGGAACCTTGTCCAGGGAAAGTCGCATGTGGTGATGGCACTTGGTCCCACACACGTGTCCTCCAAACCTCCACATGCACTGGACGGTGCGATCGCAAAGCTCTGCTTGCTCTCAGAGACCAAGCAGCCATCCCTGCAAACCTTCCACCCACCTGTTAAGAAAGGGGTCTGAGCTGTTGGCGGTCATGGTCCTCAATTCCTGAGTCATCCCGGGGGAAGACGCGGGGTTCTGCGTGCCGCCGTCCTGCTCCATCGTGGGTAACTGGCTGCGGAGAGCGAGTTCCTTCAACAAACGGAAAGGAACAGAGAGAGTCAATCCACAGATGAACAAATTTACTGTTAGGACTGAAGACACAATGCACACTGGGATAACCAGGTGCATTTAAATTGGAAGTCTGAATGCCTATTTTAAAGTTAACACATTCTCCCATGACCAGTAACTAACATTTCAAGTGACCAAAAACAGTGGCGTCTAGTTCTATTCACCTGAGAACATGTGCACGTTGCTAGGTGAGTGGTCCTTCAACTTCCCTAACTCTGGCAGACACCCCCACGATATTCGCCCACATGTATTTCTTAGTGGTGCTGGGCTGTGAACACAGGTCTTCTGCTTGCTGAGCAGCTGCTGTGCCACAGGAGCCACAGTCCCAGTCCTCTGTTTTTTTTCTGGTTGGTCGTGGGCCTGAACTCTGGGCCTGGGCGCTGTCCCTCAGCTCTTCAGCTCAAGGCTAGCACTCTACCACTTGAGCCACAGCGCCACTTCCAGCCTTTTCTGTTAATGTGGTGCTGAGGAATCGAACCCAGGGCCTCATGCATGCGAGGCAAGCACTCGTTGTTTTAAGAGAGGGAAAGAAAGATGAGGTAAATTTGGTCAGAATGCACTGTATGCAGGGGTGGAAATATTACATCCGAACCCCCTTGAACTAATCTATGTTCATTAAAAGTAAAAACATAACATGTCACAAAAATAAAATCAGGAAGATGACGGACCAGATGGAGGTCAGCAAGAAGTCAGCAAGAGACACCTTGTTCAGACAGTCAAAGCAGGGTGCAGAGCTGCTTGTCTAGCCCGCTCCAGTTCTGACTTCAACCCAGGGACGCTCAGGTGAGTGTCCACCACGCAGCCGCCTCTGCGCCTCGGCACCGCTATCTGATGAGGTATTGCAGGTAGTCCAACCGGCCAACTCCTGCCTCAGCTCTACCGCGATATGGCTGAGAGAGAACTTGTGCAGCAACTGCAGCCTGACGAATGCTTTAGTATGCGCATGCTGCTGCTGGACACCCACTGCGATCCACATGCTCGCCCCCAATGTCTTCCTGCTCCTCACCTTCCTCACTCAGGTCCACGGAACGGAACAACCTCCGTTCTGTCCTCACAGACCCACAGGTGCTGTCAAGTGTTCTATAGACAGAGCCAGACAGCACTTACCTTTCACTTAGCACAGTGCTGAGACCTGTTTGGGCTATATATACACAGTTGATCCCCCCCCCTTTTTTTGGTCGGTTGTGGGACTTGAACTCTGGGCTTTGGATGCTCTCCCTGGGTTCTGCCGCTTGAGCCGCAGCGCCACTCTTCCAGTTTTCTAGTGGTTTATTGGAAATCAGGGTCTCACGGGATTTCCTGACTAGGCTGGTTTTGAACGGTGATCCTCAGATCTCAGCCTCCTGAGTAGCTAGGATTACAGGCGTGAGCCACCGGAGCCTGGCCAGTCGATTCCCCTTTATTGCAGATATTCTACTATAAATGCTTATCCACATGCTTTATCAAAACATACATTTTTGTTGTTTCTTAATTTTCGCTTTGTGTAGACATATGCTTTCATTTTTCTTGGATGTCCTAAAAAATAAATAAAACCTAGAACCATTCTAAATATTTCCAAATTTCTGACTGTTCCACTGCCTGTCTCCCAATTTTTCAAAGAAATAAATTTAACATATAGCCAAAATGCCAATTGCCTGAAGGTGTTTTCCTCCCCATTCCTTCTCTTCTTTTATTTTTTGGTTGTTGTGGTTGCTCAAGTTTGAACTGAAGGCACTGCATGTGTCCCCAGCCCTCAGTGTTTTCTGTTGTTTTTTTAAAAACCATATGGGGAATTCATATTGCTATTTGAAAAGGGAAAAGGAAACAGAAGGGCCAGTGGTTCATAGTTGGGTCTGGGTCCATGAAAGTGCCTTACAAGTCTGGGGTTGTGGCTCAAGTGACCGAGCGTTTGCCTCACAAACAACAAGTTCAATTCCCAGTCCTTTAAAAAAAACAACAGCCCACTGCATAAAGCCGGCAAGCTGCCTCCTGCGTTGCTCCAAGGCGCCCGCGGGCTGACAAATCCGGGCCACTGGCTTTGCTCACAGCACAGAGGGCTGAGTGCAAATGTGGCCCAGACCAGCAAGATTTACAAGCTCAATGGGAAAACCCACCACATTTTTGTATGATTACAGAAGAAAATGAGCTAAAAATACTTACTTTGTTTAGAAAAAGTCAAACACTCTAGAAGAACTATTTGACCTTTGCAACACAGAAGCATGATTTAAGTTTTGGCTGGATTTCCTATAAGTTTGCTTACTTCCTCATTTTTGAAAGATTGTCATAAACTATTTTAGCTACCTTGGGGAAAAGAAAAGTTTAACAAACTTGTATTTTTAGCTCAGTATTCTAATTCAGGGCATTGTAGTCAGGATAAAATAATCCAAGAATAATTCATAGATAAGATGCAACTTTCAATAAAATGTTTCAACTGTAATCAGTTTTCAGGCAAGTCAATTATGAAAAAGGGTTTATATCCAAACTAAATGTGTGTTCAGAATTTTAAGTTTTGTCGCTGTTTGTTCCCAGGGGAAGGAATAGAAGCGGGCTCCGGGTGATGGGGCAAATGTTCTACCACCAAGACGGATCCCAACTCCCGAAATATGGTAAAATAACTGTCACAGAACAGTTGCTTTCTACATAGCCATCTGTAGATATGCACAGGCTAATTTTTAAATGCAACAGAATTGCGTTTCAGACTAACAACTTCACATTAACTTTTTTACACCTGTGCAAGTGAAAATAATTTCTTCTGAAGTAACCAGCAAAAGGTCTGTGACTCCCTGAAACAAATTTTCAGTATTCTACACCAAAATCCTTCCTTTTGTGCAGTAGGTTTTACTCTTACACTTACAATCCTTGGCTAAGAGTGCAAGGAGTGCACAGCCTAGCCCTGCTGGAAGCCCCGCCCACCAGTTCCCCCACTGCATTTCTTCTAATTCTTGCGGTCCATTTCCTGTATCATTTTTCTTTTATTGTCTCACTACATAGACAGAACTTGTTCTGTATGTAGCCCAAGCTGGTCTTGAACTCATGAACTTCCTGGCTCATCCTCAGCGTGCTGGGCTACTCCCTATGGTAATTTGACCCCCTAAATTTGACTCTACCGGTCACTGGGAGAAGATGGTCGTATAACTGCCTCTATTCTGGGGATTTTCAAGAATTCTATCAAGGACACTTGGGTCTCATTTTGACCTTAGCCTTCTAAGGGAAACCGGAAATCCCTAATTGCTGAGAGGGAAGGGGTGAGCAAGCCTCTCACTGAAGGGAGAGTAACTTACTGAGAATGATAGAAACAGTCACCCCACTCCAAGAGGTTTCCAGTTTAGACTTGATCTGGAAAGTATAAACATTAAAACTGCACCACACAAAAATGCTCATACTAAGGAGGAGCTGTCTGTGCTCTCGCTCAAGCCCATCCTCACAAGGCCCTGGGGCCCGAGCTGGAAGGCCGTCCTACCGCCGTCCTCACAAGGTCTCGCCGACCTGCGGGAGCCCCGCGGCGGGCACCGCAGGCCTGGAAGACCATACAGTCAGTTCCCCATCTCGCGAAGGTACTTAGTCGCAAAGGCGACTTCTGAGAAGCAAAATGGCTTTTGAAATATAAAAACTGTGCGTAACTGAAGTGAACGTAAAACCTAAAGCACTTATATAATGAAAAAACTTCTACCAAAATCCTGCAAACTGTAATAAGGGCGATAAATTCTGTAGCTGACGAAGACACAGAAATGGGTTTTAAATTTCTTTCACAGTTTTCCATGTCAGTATCTTTGGAGTCACATTTATTAGCGTTTTCCCTCACTGACATTAGTGTAAATGGCCACAGGAATGTGTGCTTCAGATAGGACTGAACGCTAATGAAAGTTCTTAAGGACACCAGAGGGAATGGCCAAGTTCCCACACCACCACGCAGGAAGCGGGTGAAAGTAGCATGATCTCACGGCAAAGACCGACCAAAGCACAGTGCCTGCTGCCATCCACACACTGAGATTTGCCCTTTATGCGTCTTGTTCTTTGAAAGTGGAGAGCACTTTCTGGTTTTGAGGTGGGGTGGGGGGAGCATTTTGATAACAGTACTATGTTTTGGACTTAGGGCCCTGTCCCTTAGCTCTTCTTTCTTTAAGGCTGGGGTCCTGCCACTTGAGCCACAGTTCTACTTTTTGATGGTTAATTGGAGATTAAGTCTTGTGGACTTTCTTGACCCGGCTGGCTTTGTTTTTTGCTTTTTTGGGTCTGGTCATGGGGCCTGAACTCTGGGCCTGGGCGCTGTCCCTCAGCTCTTCAGCTCAAGGCGAGCACTCTACCATTTGAGCCACAGCGCCACTTCCAGCTTTCTTTCTTTTTGCTTATGTGGTGCTGAGGAATCGAACCCAGGGCCACATGCATGCAAGGCAAGCGCTCTACCACTGAGCCACCTTCCCAGTCCCCCTGGATGGCTTTGAATCATGATCCTCAGATCTCAGCCTCCTAAGTAGCTATGATTACAGGTGTGGCCACTGGCACCAAGCCCTGGCCTTAGTTGTTCTTGTCCACCCTGTTGCACACTGTCTCTTCCTTGCTTAATCTTTCCTGACAGTGTGTGGGCATGCTACATGCTTTGTGATCAAGGACAGTGGGTCTTGCTGAATTTATCCTTCTCTTTCCCCTCTTCCCCAAAGGCAGACACAGAGTTCCACAAGGCAACAAAGCAGACTTGAATGCCTCTCCCCCAAAGCAAAGCCTAAACCCAACAACTACAGCCTTAGTCCACCACCTTTCTGCGTGCGAGCCGGCCCTGCGGCAAGGTGTCTGAAAGAGCTCAATACAAGTTCCCGCTCTACTCTGCCGGTGAAGAAGGGACACCACGCCCCGGAGCTGCTGAGTCCTCATCAGACCTGCTGGGTTCTTCGGGGCCTCCCTCCAAGGAGACGTCTTAACGGCTGCCCACGCCTCACAGAACCTATGCCTGAAAACCGACCGCTTTCCCTGGGTTTGGAATTATTTGGGTCTGAATTCAGGCCCTTGTGCTTGCTAGGCCAGCACGACTCCACACCCCCCCCCTTTTTCTGGGTAGGGTCTGACTTCTGCCGAGGCTGCGCTCAGACGCAGACCCTCATTCCTTGGGCCTGTCACACAGCAGAGGTCACAAGCATGAATCAGCAGCACACCCAGCTTAATAACTGAGCTAGAGCTAAGCTTGGGACAGCCGACAGAGGTTGTCTCTCTTCTGTTCCTACATCTGTCCTATGATCACATAGAACATACATGACATCAGAAAAGCTCAAGTCCATGAATCTGAGCTCCTCAAAATTTAACTGAAATTTCATAGTTAATGTGTTTTCTGTAGAATTGTGTCTGGTTGAAAACAAGGAGGTGGACAACTTATTGACATACGGTATGTGCTGACATACGCAACAAATCAGTATTTAAGTCTAGCATGTTTAAAGTAAATTCTACAGAACCTATCTCCTTAAGGTCTTCTGTCCTCCTCCCCTCCCCGCAGAGGGATTTGGCCCAGCATGGGCCTTGGTGCTCCAGGGAGGCGAAAACCCAGCCCAACCAAGGCTCGTCTTTTCTAAAGCTTTACTGTTAGAAAAAATCACAACTACCTTCCTAGTCAAGTGTGAAATAATGACATAAAAACACTTCATTTCCCAGGTTGAAGAGTTGGTTGAAAGCAGAGTAGGCAAAGGAGAGGGGCAACTGATCATCATCCACTTTTATCTTGCAGGACTTTTTTTTTGCCAGTCCCAGGGTTTGAACTCAGGGCCTGTGCGCTGTCCCTGAGACTTTTTGTCCTCAAGGCTAGCACTCTACCACTTGAGCCATGGCACCACTTCTGGCTTTTTATGTGGTACTGAGGAATAACCCAGGGCTTCATGCATGCTAGGCAAGCGCTCTACCACTGAGCCTCCTTCCCAGCCCCTTACAGGACTTTTATTAGGACTTTTAATGTGATAAAAGCCTCCTTTAAGTAATGCTCCAGAGAAAATATAAAGAAAAAGAAATCTCTGCAGATATTCAAGGCAATGTAGCCCTCACATCGAAGGGGTACTGGTGTGGTATACATTGAGAATGTGTATTCTATCTACTGTGGTGCAGATTAGACTGGTTCAGACCTGCTCCCTTACATGGTCTGGTCTTTTGATTAGACACGGGCACTCACGACATAGATAAGGCAAACAGAGTTCAAGTTAACTCTCCCCTCTGCGGTTGTCTATTCTAGTGGGGGTGCTTGCTCTCTCCAAAGCGAGTGGCGTCTGTAGTCAGTCCCCTCCCCTGGCTGTGGGGTGCAGGGAGAGCTGTGCAGAAGACAAGGGCTTGACAGCCACCTCTGTCCCTCTAAGGGAAGGATCGCTAGCGCTTTGTTTCTGCAGAGGACCGTGCCCGTAGAGAATGCCCTTCACACGCATCAGACAGGAGTCTGTGTGAGGAAGGAAGCACCACTGGCCGCCATCTTCACCAACACCTGAGGCTCTCACACAGTGCAGCCGGGGTTCGCAGGGAGAAACGAGCCCGCAGCCCCACCCCAGAGGAGCCCTCTTGGGCCTGACGGATTTGGCCTCCTCCTCTGAAATGTCCACTAGAAGACTGCCTTGTCCCAGCCTCGTGACTGTGCTCACCCCCAGCACACGGCTCCCACGTTCCTATGTTCAACCCAGTACTTCCTTTAAGACACCAAGAAACCCTATTTTCAGCCATTCAAGTTCAAGTCAGAGCTACTCTGAGCTGACAGAATATGCGGTGAGCCAGTCCACTTCGAATGTGGACGGACAAGACTCCAGTGAAGACGGGAGGCAGCAGACGTGGACTGTGGAAAAGCCATCGTCACTGTGCATCATGGTAGAAAGAAGACTCCAAGTTATAATCTCTGGCTAATCTACACTGAGGGCCCTGGAATACAAGTGTCTCCTTTTCTAACTCATTTTCTTTTTTTCCTTTTTCCAATGCTAAAACATCATAGAAGAGCCTACCTGACATTTTGGAGAATTGGCTGTGCTGCGATTGATATTCCGCATTGCCTAAGAGTAAAAAATAAACGGATAAAAATTACTTTAAGCCACATGGTTTGGCTGTGTAGGCTTACAAATTGTATCCAGACATATCACCAGAGCACAGAATTCCCAAGCTACCGAGAAGCAGAGGACTCAGGAAGACAGGGGCCAGGGAGTCACCACAGAACAAAAACTAAAACCTCTGCAGTTCAAACAGCTTTAAGACAGATGGCAAGGCTGCAGAGCTCAGGAGCCAGGCACCCGGCGGGAAGGGCTGGGGCTCCACAGTGGAGCTGTTGCCCACAGGTCACAGAAGCCAGTCACTTCAGAGACACTGAATTGACACTGATCGCTAACAGAGACACAGAAGAATTCTTTAAAAACTGACTGTTAGTATGAGCACAGAGCACATTTGTCACCTCAACGCAAGACAGGACAGTAGCAAGAAAAAAAGAAGAGGTCACCTATGAAGAAGCGAAACCAAGCTGTCCAGGACCCATCACCCAAGGTAGGGACAAGAAGATTTAGAGAAAGTCCTCAGAAAGAAGGGTTAACAAGTAGCGTTTTTGCCCACCAGAAACAAACAAAACAACCACACTGATGTTGGCATTCACGAAAATCGTGGATGACTCATCAAGACTTTTAAAACAAAAACATTAAGACTTTGACATCACTAATTAAGTAACTTGTTTCTTCTTAAAGTGTCTCAAGTTGGATAGGCCTCCATCACGTGCAAGTGAAGCCTGCGTTTCCTTAGACCCATGAGTACTCATCAGTAACACAGTAAGAAGCAAACCTTGAAACAGGCTGTGTAGACACAGTGCTGAATTGTCACATTTCTCTAATATCCATATGGTTAAATTCCTCATGTGTTACCCTGCTCTGACAATGCAGTCTACTTGAATACGCACCCTCTTTACTAGCCCAAGGGCCAATTACTGACAGAGCAAAGTCACTGGAGAGCGAGCCGGTCATGAATTCCTTAGGTACCTATCAGCTGGCTCCTCACAGCCCACAGCAGAGCTCAGAGATGGCTCAGGCTCACGCATGGTTGGTTAGGGGAGGGGGGGGGGGGAGGGAGGGCGGGAGGGAGGGAAGGAGGGAGGGAGGGCCCAGAGCTCCCTAATTGACACTCCGGAGACAGGAAAAATAGAGTGAGACTATCTATTGTACTTTCACATTTTGTACATTCTTACCACTGTATAGTGTTTACTATCTATCCAAAACTATTTATACAAATGCTTAAAAAAAACTTATTCTGCTAATATGACAAAAACCCTCAATAGCTAGGTATTTTAAACGCGCTCGAACAAGGTAAGTTAAACACTGTTTTGACCATGCTTGCCTAGCCACCCACAGCCCCTTTCCTCGCTGCTAGACGGGCAACTCTACTGCTAAGCCCTCTTAGCCAAAAATTCATTTTGAGAAGCGGAATGAATTATCTCAGTCTGGACCTCAAGCTCTCTACTATCATGAAAAGAACAAATCAGAAGAGGGGGTGTATTAATTTGTTTTTGTTTCCATTTCCTGGAGTTCACTTCCATACTAAGAAGGGAATTTTAAGACATGTGAATCTTCTACGTTTGGAGAAGACCAAGAACATACTTTATGAGATTTTGCAGACTGAGGCGCACAACACGCAGGCCCGGCAGTCAAGACTGTGTCACAGGTGTCCTGTGGCGTGCGGAAATGCTGTGCTCAGAGCAGAAGCAGCTAGCTCTTCCCCCCGCTGTCCCCGCGCCCCTCCTGGGTTGTGAGGAATACAGGACGCCACAGCCCGAGCCCCGTTCCAGGGAGCATCCCTGTGTTTCCTGTGTGTCTCGCTGCACCACACCGCCCATGGCCCACAAGTCTCTTTGTAACACAGGATTACAAACAGCGATGCCGCTTGTAACAACGCTGTGATCTGGGCACCATGGGCTGCGGTGACCCCCACTTTACAGTGTTCCTCCACAACCACTCAACGCTGCGCTGAAGTCTGCCCGAGTTCATGAAAGAAAAGCGGAAGGCTGGTGTCTACCTGTGGCCTCACCTGCCGGAGCAGCTCCTGCTGCTTCAGCCGCAGCCGCTCCTTCTCCATCTGCAGCTGCTGCAGCCGCATGTGCTGTTGCTGGTTGGAGCCCCCGCCTCCCAGGAGGGCTCCCTGCGGGCTCTGGGGTGCCAAGGGCGGCGGCTGCTTCACAGGGGCGCTCTGACTGATTCTCTGGTTCATGGCTGAAATGAGAGAAGAGAGCATCCTAAACAAGTCTGCTGACAGGACGATGTAGTTACTCCACAGCACCTGGAGAAATGTGACGGAGCTGCTTGGGTCTGGACAGCAGCACTAGGTACAAATCTCCTAGGAGTCCGCCAAGATCACTGCGGCTGGATCAGGTGATCACTGCTGAACCCGTGGCACAGGCAGCACGGGAGAGCGCGCACACGGGAACGGGCAGAAAGTCTTAGCTGTGAAGAAAGGTCTGAGCGTGTATTTGTGTTTTCGGGGCCTGGGGCTTGTCAGTGCCAGCACCGTCCTTGAGCTCTTTTGCTCAAGGCTAGCACTCTACCCACTTGAGCCACAGCTCTGCTTTCTGGTGTTTAACCGAAGCCAGGGTTTCCCGGACTTTTCTGCTGGGGCTGGCTGCAGCCCTCCAGACACCAGCCTCCCAAGCAGCTAGGATGATGGATGAGTGTCACTGACACCTAACTGCAAATAATCTGCAAGACTGGTAAATAATCTCTTTAGACTGAAAGCTGTGACAAAATCAGTATTACAAGATGAGCTTATTCAACGTAAGCCAGACACAGCACCACGCACCCTCGGCATTCCTGTGCAGACCCGTTGTCTGTACTCAATTTTCTCAGACCTATGGCACGTACTATGCACCTATGGCTGCATTTTTACTACTGACACAACACTGAAGGAAGGACATCTCCTGATGGTCACGAAACCCAGCGGACACCTGTGCAGAACACGGAGCAGGGGACTGGTGACTTCCAGTTGTGTTTAGCTACATGCTGTGTGAGCTCAGGGCCCGAGCAGCAATACAAAGACTCCACGAGGAGAGCCACTTAACCAACTCAGGGAGCAGTGGCGCCACTCGCAGGCTGGGGTTTCTTCTCCCTGAAGCATCCTGTTCTCCGTCATCTGAGCATCTTAATGAAGCATCAAAGCACACAGTGCAGTGGGCACGGAGCACATGAGACCGCACACACAGCAAACAGCTGAACCGGAAGCGGGGCCGGGCACTTCCAACCTCCGCCCTGTGTTTCCAGACTGTACCTTCACAAGGTAAAGAGAGAAAAAGACTCCACACAAGATGTCAGAAGGGCTGTACTGTGAAGCTGATGATGTGTCTGAGACACCCAAGGAGAGGCAACTGCTCTGAATTTTACAAAACACAAAAGTCCTGACAGCTTTTTGGCAGCAAACCAACCACTCAGCAGTTCTGAAAAAGAGACCACCTCCTTCAGAGGGAGGAGGAGAGGATCTTCGACAGAACATCTCTCCCCAGGGTCACTGACAACATCCAACTTTAAACTGACACAATTTGTACCCTCAAACCCCTGGACCCATACAAAGCATTACAAACAAGTCACTCAGTTTTGAAGACTTTGGGGTAACAAATTCATTTCTAATATCTTAAGTATACATTTAAAATTAGGAATTATTTTTGAACTACTAAAACATTAGGATCTTGCCATCCTCAGACAATTTAATGAATACTTTTCTATTCTTATCTCTCTTGGTAGTTGTAGTGCTTAAAACTCAGGGCCTGGGCGCTGTCCCTGAGCTCTATCTCTCAAGGCCAGCACTCTACCACTTTGAGCCACAGCTGTACTTCCAGAGTCTCATGGACTTTCCTGTCCAAAACCGGCTTTGAATCGTGAGCCTCAGATCTTACACTCTTGAGTAGCTGGGATTACAGGCATGAGCCACGAGTGCGAGAGCCTAATGAATACTTTTCTGTTCATCTTTAAAACAGTGAACCTCTGGCTCATACCTACAATACTGCTCGAGCTCCTCAGAGCAGAGGCCTACGGGATCAGAGGCAGCAGGGCAGCACAGTCTGCATGACTCCCTCTTCAGTTAGCCAGCAAAAAAGCCAGGCTAGAGGTATGGATCACTACGTAGCCCAATACCAGATGAGAGCCTACCCGCAACCTCAGCAATCACAAGTTAAGTCCTAGTACCAGGGAAAACAACCAACAAGGAATGCCCACTGCTTACTACAAGGGACCAGGGATCTGCAAAATTTCAACTCACGGCATGGGAAGGTGGCTCAGCGGTAGAGCGCTCGCCTGGCATGCACGAAGCCTGGGTTCTATTCCTCAGCACCACATACACAGAAAAAGCTGCAAGTAGCGCTGTGGCTCCGGAGTGCCAGCCTTGAGCAGAGAGCGGCTCAGACACAGCGCCCAGGCCCTGAGTTCAAGCCCCAAGACTGGCAAAAAAAAAAAAAAAAAAAAAAAAGCAACTCATTGTATGAGCTACCATTTTCTAATGCTGGCTTCTCGGGACAAATGACTACTTGACTCACCATCATGGCACCGAAAAGATCAGCAGCTGTTAGGCCCACAATGCAAGCACATGCCTACCCCTGCACTCTGACAGAGGCAGGATCCGGAGGTTGAGGCCAGAGTGTGTGATCTACCCGGATGGGGCGCCAGGGCCCGAACCTGAGGACTCATGTCTTGACTATCAAAATGCATAGGCCGGTGCCTAACACGGCACCTAGACTATGTACCTAAGTCGTATCACCACACCTGGGGTCCTCTGGGGTGAGGGAGTCCGCGTACCGAACGGCTCACCATGTTAACATGCATGTTCCGGGGCTCTTCCTAGGTCGACACATCTGCGCAGCCCACCGCACCATCCCACTCCACAACTTTTATCCCTCCATGAGCCACGCCTGTGTCGTGGGCAGCTCCCCCACTCCTCCCTCAGCCCCGCCGACCCTGCTCTACCACCTGCGGTTCTCAAACGTGTCTACAGGTTTCTTTCTGTATGGACATCAACTGTCAACCCAGCACAGCTACCGCCACACGGAGCCCGACGAGTTTCCAAAGCCGCTGCCTCACTCGGGCACCCAGCTGCCCTGGGTGAAGGTGCGCGCCGCCGCCACGTGCGGCTCCTCAGCTGTCAGTCTTTCTCGGCCAGTCCACGCGTGGTTCAGACAGTGGTGCGCTGTGCCTCGTGGGCCACGGCCACTCATCTCCTCTGGTCTGGATGCTTCTCTCAACTCCACCTCTGCCCTTCCCTAACACCAACTCCTGAGCACCCCCACAAAGGATAAATATTTCCATCTATAATTGCTTAAAAACAGGGATGACGAACACCAATACTTGGCATCAGCCAACTTTTCCTCCGGAAAGTCTGGCTTAATCCTCATGACGGTGTTATTTTCCAAACAATACACTTACGGATGGCACAACGCTAGCACTAATGCAAGAGAGCACGTGCTCCTCATCACCTCATCCAGCACTTCAGGCAGGGAGCGAGGCGAGGCAGGGCAGGAGGGCTGCTCAGAGCACCCCTGCGCCCCTTCTAGAAAACACACCCCGAGACTCGCGTGGAAGCAGTGTGACTACTGCCGTAAAGAGAGGGGAGTCACACTCGAGAATTCAGGTTAGATTAAGGAACAAGCAAATTCATTAATCACAGCTTGACTTCCAATTTCCTACTAGTTGGGAGCACTTTTCACTGGATGCATCTGTAGTCCGTGAGACACAGGAACCTTGGCGTTCGACCATGTTCCCTACAGAGCCTCACACCAGAGGTGTGGTACACACTTTACTGTGACCTCTTACTTGCTTCCTCCGCAGCCTCCATCTCCATGGCCCGTGGGCCCCTCCACTCAGACCTGAGATCCTGAACAGACCGTGGGTGCAGGGGAGTCTGAGCACAAGGACTTCTGAAATGGCCTCAGCAACCCCAAAAGCAGAACAAAACGATTCAGAGATAAAACCCAGCCCAGCACCACTCCTGTGCTAGGTCAGCCTAATTTCCTTCACAGAGATAGGCCTTGGGGGGAGGGGGGGGAGATGTTTGCTTCTCCAATCTCCTCTTTGCTTTTATCTGAACTGGGGAGGGGGTAGCCAAAGCAGGCCGGCCCTCTTCCCAGGGTACTTTAACACAAACAGAACTGGAGACAACTCTCCTCTAACAACAAAGGTGTGCTCAGTAACGCCAGTCCTGGCGACATGAAGCTCTTAAATTACACAAATTGCGAAGTTAATAACAGAAGAACAACAGAATATTCTTTACATAACTATCTGGGCTGCAGAGCCACCCATCCTGCACGAAGTACACACTAACTTCATCCACACTGGCCTGCGTGCCAGGGGAGGTGCGGGAAGGCTTGCCATAGAACTTTGGTGGTACCAGCCTACTGAATTTCACACCAACTTTTCAAGTGAATAAGGCTGCTCAACTCAAGGAGTGCGTGAGTGCTGCTACTTATTCAATAGTCTTCCAGACTTAAAAAGTGTGACCAGTGCCAGCCTTTAACAGTGGGCTTCAACCTGACTGCTTTGGGCAGACTGGCTAAACTTCAGGTTCACTTACATTAGATTTTCAACTGCGTCCATTTACAGATGCTCTAAAATTAAAAACAAACAAAGCACACCTCCAAAGCACCACTGCCGATTGCAGTAAAAGCTCCTGCTGCTAAAGACCCGGCTGAGAAAGGTACAGCTACAGCTTCCCTAATCCTCCCTACACCCCCCCCCCAATTTGGCTTCCAAGAGATAGGGCTTATCTTCAGATTAGAGGTGAGAGATATCGCACCCCTCTTCAAAAGTAATTCCCGAGGACCAGAAGACCAAAAGCTGAATTGAGAAGGTACAATAAATAGTTCAAAAGTTATCTCCTAAACCCCTGTGCACTCAGATTAAGGGTATTGAAAAGTAACTTCCAGGAGGAGAACTCACAGTACAGCCTTCCCTTCTCCCCTTCCCCCATCCCAAGACTGGGCACATTCCTAAGGGTGTCCAGTTTAATCCGCTCACATCTCACACACCAGCCAAGCTAAGTCAAGGCAAGTCAGTTGTCTTTCTGAACCACTTGGTAACTTAGTGCTATCAGAAAAACCTGGGTCTCTCTCTTGTGTTGGACTTAGGGCTTCAACTCAGGGCCTGGGCACTGAGCTTTTGTGCTCAAGGCTAGTGAAGAGGAGGATCTCTGGTGTTAATCTGGATTTTCCTGCTGGGGCTAGCACCCACCACTGTCCTCACATCAACCTCCTGAATAAATTTGGGTTTCTAACTCTCCAAACGAGTAATTTCATATACAACACAATTTAATTCAATGAAATCCAGAAAGTTATGCTAACTCTCACATGGAAAACAGGAGACTAACCTTTACTATAGATTTGGTTGGTAGGAAAAAAAAAAAAGGCTCATTGGGGGTGGGGGGGTGGGGGGTGGGGGGTGGAGGGCAGCACAGAAAACTCCCCAGCAGGGCACTGTCATCTCTGCTTTTCTCCTTGAATGATGCACTTAAAACACCACCCGGTATCACGTTTAAGGAGGTACCAGTAACATGAAAGGCTGGTCAATTTTTACAGTGGAGAACACAGGGAAAATCAGGACGGCTGCCCCTAGATCAGCCTGATCCTGCTAAGATCAGACCTGTACTCCTAACCATGAAGGGAAATAGATTTCTGAGGAAAGTGACAACCAGCATCTGGCCCAGAGAACCTGCCTTAAATGGCATGGATTCCCTGGGAGAGCAGCAAGCCAATCAAGGCAAGGTCCGTTCCCCGGTGGTCTTGCTCCGCAGTGGGAAACCCATTCCAGGGGGCTGGTCTGGAAGTGGGGGGCTGGGGCCCTCACTAGCTTTCTTCACAGAGTCAGGACGCAGGGCACAAGAACACGAACCCTTCCCTCTCTCCAAGTCCTGGCAGGGCAGGTAGACGGGTGGGGTGGTTTCTAAAAGCAGAATGGCCTGCAGTCTAGCAGTCCTGAGATAGATTCTACACCAGAGGTCTGCACAGCTTAGAATTCCCCGAACTTCAGGGCCGCTCAGACTTCCTACTCCTCTTGGCATAATTTTCAAATATTAAACATGAGCGGGTGGTTCGGGGAGTCACAGCGAACGAGGGATCCTGTGCCATTTAGTGGGCCAGGGACAGGGACGATGGTACTGCATCTGTGAGGCTCTGAGTTCAGTCCTCCAGGACAGAAAGGGAAGAAGGAAGGGAAGGAGGGAGGGAGGGAGGGAGGGAGGGAGGGAGGGAGGGAGGGAGGGAGGGAGGGAGGGAGGGATTTTCCTCTTCAGGCCAAAGTGAAGTTTATCTGTCAGTGATTGTTGGTTAGCAGTAATTCTTTTCACTTCAACATAAAAGAAACATCACCTTTTCCTCTCTGTCCTAAGGAGTTAATATAATCAAAACCAAGAAACGATGACAGTCTAGGATTCCCAGGAAAGATAAAAAAGCTGGCAAGGGAAACAAATTGTCTTCAATACATGGATGCCAAGCAATCTGCCCTTCTGATAAAACTCAAATGGCCAAATGGCATCCCCCCCCCCTTCCCAGCTCACCAGCACAGAAGTTAGAGTTTCTGAAGCACCCAGAGTTTTACCCTTATCGCTGATAAGGAGAGATTTGGGGCTGGCCAATACTGAATCTTAGGATAGTTAATGAGATGATTGATGTCTTAGGGTTAAAATTTCTAAGAGATATTTAATTACTTATATTTATTTTACCTTGGACAGAAAAATGTCCTGTACAACTTTTGGCTTTAGGGACCTATTTTACTAAAAGAAAATTTTGTCAGTATGTAAGTTTGAACTCAACAGAATACTGCGCCACTCGAACCATGCCTCAGCTTTTCTTCACATTATTATGCTTTATATCCAAGTCACAATCCACCTACTTATGCTTCCTGCATAGATGAAAGGGGGTCTCACAAATTTCACCTGGAACCATCTTGCCTCCTAGATAACTGGGATTACAGGAGTAAGAATCCATGCCCAACTTTCTGTTGGTTAAAATAGGGTCTCGTGAACATTTTCCTGGGCTGGTCTTAAACTAAATCTTCCAGATCTCAAGTGGCTGGGGCTACAGTACAGGCATCACCCACCAGGGTCTGGTTTGGGGCTAGCCTTCAGCTGAAGAGCTGAGACACAGCGCCCAGGCTGAGTTCAGGCCCTATGACTGGCAAAAAAAAAAAAAAGAAAAAAGAAAAAAGAAAATGTGGAAATGAAGGGTGAAAATTAACATCTGAGTTTTAACTACCTTTGACATTTCCCAGCATAAAACTTTCTGTGCCCGAACTGTAGTAAGGAATGACAGGGTATTCTAATCTCCAGTGAACAAGCCAAAAAGCCAGAAGTAGGGCCATGGCTCAAGTGGTAGAACATTAGCCTTGAACAAAAAAGCTCAAGGACAGTGCCCAGGCCCTGAGCTCAAGCCCAGGATAAGCAATGATTCATATATATATATCAGCAGGCCCTGGAGTTTTTTCTGTTTTCCTTTTTTTTGGCGGCGGGGGGGGGGGGGGGGGGGTGTCCGGTCGTGGGGCCTTAACTCTGGGCCTGGGCACTGTCCCTCAGCTCTTCAGCTCAAGGCTAGCGCTCTACCACTTGAGCCACAGCACCACTTCCAGCTTTTTTCTTATGTGGTGCTGAGGCATCGAACCCAGGGCCTCGAGCATGCAAGGAAAGTGCTCTACCACTGAGCCACCTTCCCAGCCCCCCTGTTTTCCTTTTTTTTTTTTGGAACCAGGATCCCAGATCTCAGCCTTGTGAGTAGCTAGGATTACAGGTGCGAGCCACCGGCACCCAGCTTAAACATTCTTCCTTAAAAGCCCTGTAAGTATCTGCATCCACATTGACATTTGGTCACAACTGATGATCTGTTAAATATTACTAGTAAATTTTCTAAAACAATGTACAGACATAGTTTTTTAATGTTAAATGAATAAGAACACCATAAAAATTTACTAATCCCAACCCGTTATTTAATTTCCTAATTTCAGATAATGCATTTAAACTTTGTGAGAGATATGAAGGAATGGTTATCTTAATGCTCTAGGTTGAAGGGCCTGATTAGAAATATAAAAAGGATCCACACTGAAGGGGGTGACCTAGTTAACACTCACACAGAGGTATAGCCTTCCCTCCAACCCATCACAACTCGAATAGCCGACATTTAAATACAGACTTGGAAAATACAGGGAAACAAACTCTAGAACCCTAAGAGCAATAACCGAATACCATTTGCAGAGCCTGCTGGGCTCAGGGGGGTCGAAATAGGGGTGGGGGGAAGGTGGCTCAGTGGAAGAGCGCTTGCCTAGCATGCATGAAGCCCTGGGTTCCATTCCTCAGTACCACATACAAAGAAAAAGCCAGAAACAGTGCTGTGGCTCATTTGATAGAGCTCTATCTTCGAGCAGGGACAGCACCCAGGCCCTAAGTTGAAGCCCCAGGACTGGCAAAAAAAAAAAGTAGGGGAAAGCGAAAGCGGGGGGGGGGGGGGGGGGGGGGGAGAGGAGGAATAATCCACTACATAGAACAGAACTTCAGGTTGAAGGAAGTCTTCAAAATCCAGCATCTAACAGCTTGTCTCTATCTGCAGTCACTCCAGATCAGAGCACTAATTCCCCCTGTTGTCTCTCCCCTACCCCTTCAGTTACACTTGAGCTCTCTGACTGAAAAGGTCTGGAACAGATTAAAAGCCCAGCCACAAAATAAAGAGCACTGGCATGCTGACAAGCCTGTCTGGGACACACATCCACAGTGGGCCCAGAAAGGGGAACGAGGCAGGAAGAGAATTTCATGAGACTTTTTTGGCACATCTAATCATAAGCTTGTGTGTGCATGTGTGTTTCAGAGGTAGGAGTGGTTTTGTTTTTGTTTTTTTGGTTCTTACTGTTTCACTGAAAACATGCCTTTAAAAATCTTAAATACTGATCTCAGTAAAGAGTTAATCATTTTTCATGAGCCTAAAATTTCCAAAATGCAGATGAATTCATTTCATTAAAAATGACCCCAAGAAACGTGGCCTCCGTCACCCCAGTCCTTAGAACTAATGGCAACATTTATTAAATTTCCTACCTCTCATGGGCTCCTATTTCAACCACAAGGCCTTATTCAAATATTAAAATAGGACCTGAAGTTGTGAATTACTAACATGCCACATTACCTTTTATTTTTAACCCTCAAACAGGTCCAGAAGCCAAAAAGACTGGCATTTAAGCCAAACTGGTTATCTGTCAAAATAACCATCTCTGCCCAGGACCAACTTTGATTTTACTTTGCATTAATCCATAAAGTTGACATTTGAGGCAAACAACACAAGTACTGTTTGGTTGAACTTTTCTGTTTTTGGGGGTTTTTTTGGTTGGTCGTGGAGCTTGAACTCTGGGCCTGGGCCCTGTCCCACAGCTCTTCACCTCAAAAGTGAGTACTCTACTACCTGAGCTACAGCGCCACTTCTGGTTTTTTGATGGTTCACCGGAGATAAGAGTCTTAGGGACTTTCCTGCGCGGGCTGGCTTTGAACCCCGATGCTCAGATCTCAGCCTCCTGAGTGGCTAGGATGACAGGCGTGAGCCGCCAGTGCCCACTTTGTTTTTTCTCGAGGTAGACCCAAGAGGCAGAAAGGTTCCTAGGACTGCTGACGAGGAAGTTACTTGGTGTAGCCGCTCTATATGGTTATTTCTGCTTTCCGCGAGGCATGCGGGAGATGGCATCCGCAGAGTTAACTCCTCTCCCCTGTAAGGCCCATGGAGGCTGCGAGGTCAGCCTCAGGAGGCTTCAAGCGTCCGCTCGGAGCCTGACCCACTGTGTGATCGATGTTGCACATGGTTTCAGTTAGCTGCGTCTAGCTCAAGACGACAGCTTCAAAACCACAGTTTTTAGATTCATTTTCCATGGCTTTGGAAAAAGATCCCAGAAACCCAACTGAGGAGACTGAAACAGTGCAAAAATATATATAACTATGGATAAACAGGCACAAAGACCCTTAGGCACGCTTATGAAATAAACAAGCACGCTCTGCTTTGTGCGAGGTACAATCATTTAGCCATGCAATGTGACAGGAACCTAGCTTACTCTTTTGTTTCCTACATTATTTAAAAGGGAAGGGGCCTTTGCTATGGAGGGAAAAAAGCCAAGAAGTGTGAGGGGATGCTTCCTTTGGACCATTTCTAAAGCCAAGGGCTGCCCCGCCCCCGCTACCACCTAAAGCCGGACCTCTCTTCACCATTTATCACCAGCCCTGGATGGTGCTCATCCCTCTGAGTTAAGACCAGGTCACTGAGAGCCAGTATTCCAGGTTTTCCATGTGGCCCAACAGCCTGGTTTTGTACAAGGTCACTGTGCTTCCCACACAACCAAGAGGAGCAGGGATTCTGGTCTGTCAGCTGTTACAACATCCCCCTCTCCGCCCAGACTGACAAGCCGACTTAGAGCTCAGCGTCTCAAGTTTAAATGAAGAGGTTGGGAAAAAAAAAAAAACAAAAACAAAAACCAGTACTTGGGAAAGTTGGAAAGGCAGTCATTTTGTACAACTACATAACTATGTAACCACATTTAAATGCACTTTCCAAAATTCACACACTCAAGAATTTGAAATGAACCTTTACCAAAGCGAGGGTCGATCCTGGGGTCCAGCCAGGAGGTGGTCTTGTCCTTGTGGTTGATGTAGTAAATCTCTCCATCCTGAGTGGTGGCTTGCTCCCAGCCGTCAGGTAGAGGGCCTGTAACACCAGAGGAAAAGAATCATGGTTAGTTTTCCATTATTGTTACCTAAAAACAGGAAAGGGTGCAAATTTAAACACAAAACACCTCTAGACGCACAACAATGCATGGGACAGATTTTAGCTTGTATTCAGAGGAAAGATACACTTATATACCTGATTCTTCTCCTCAGAGAGGAAACGGAAGAACAATAAAACCCACATCCCCCAAAGACACAAACAAAAACCACACTTCACCTACGACTGCCACGTTCCTCTTATTTCTACTATGTATGTGACTGGCCCCCACCCACCAAGAAAACTGCAATACACTATCATCCCCCACCCCCAAAACCTTAGTGGATATGGTGGGAAGTGGGTCTGTGGATAGAATCTTCAGCTTGCTGGAGTGTGGGAGACGGGCATGGAACAGGAAAGTTTTGCAAGGCAACTGTCTCAAGAAGTGAAAGGAGGTGCCATTTTGAAGCGACAGAATAATATAAAATGGGCAGTTAGCACTTGGGAGTATTTTTCTACTTTCATGAGGATGCGGAAGCCAGGTGATTGGCTTCAGGGAGATGAGGTCCAAAATAACGAAGTATTGGGACACTTCCACCGGAAACACGGACAGTAGCATTGCTTCTACCCTTGTGAAAATGGCTCAAGTTTAAAACGATTTTGAAAGCCGTGTTCACCGCTTAAGAACGCCAAAGTCCTAAGACACACATGTGACTACCCCATGAGCAAGTCCACAGCAGCCCCGGTTCAATCCCAGGACGCCAATAACCCTAGCTGCTTCCAGGCTTGGGTCGGGAAGATCCCAGTTCAAGACCAAGCTGGCGATTCATGCAAGATCCGTCAGCCAGCAGCAGGGGCGCTGAGCTGCCGCCGCCATCCCAACATGGGAGTGTAAGAGCAGAGACGCCTCCACACTCTCTCTACAGAGCTGGATGTGGGGCTGCGTGTGGTGCCTGTTGTCCCAGCGAAGAATTAGCCCCACACAGGCTGGGACAGAAGTACAGCCCCAGCCGGGCTTCTGTGGCTCACACCTGTCATTCTAGCTACTCAGGAGGCTGAAATCTGAGGATTGCGGCTCGAAGCTAGCCCAGGCAGGAAAGTCCACAGGATGGACTTTCATTTATTCCATTTACTAAAAAGCCGGGAATTTGAGCTGTGGCTAAAAGTGGTAGAGCGTTAGCCTTGAGCACAAAACCTCAGGGACAGTGCCCCAGCCCTGAGTTCAAACCCTTGGACTGGCATCAAAAAAACGCAAAACCTAAATCCAACAGTGTAAAAGGGGCTGGAAGCGTGGGCTCCTGAGTTCAAACACCAATAAAGAGAAGGGAGAAGGTGAAGAAAAACAAAACTTTCCATCCTTTAATTAAGTAAAAGGACCGATGGATAACATGTTGGGACTACTATTTCTATAACAGCATTTCTCCCAAATCATAGACAACCTTTAGACTAGTCAAGAGAGACAATAAATTTTTCATCCAAATTCACTTTTTGCTACTGGAGTGACACATTGGGTCTTTTAAGGCTGAACTGCCATACCCTGGTCCTTACACGAAAACCTTTATAACACTTTAAGAAACAAAGGAGGGCTAGGCGCCGGTGGCTCACGCCTGTCATCCTAGCTACTCAGGAGGCTGAGATCTGAGGATAGCGGTTCAAAGCCAGACTGGGCAGGAAAGTCCATAAGACTCTGATTTCCAATAAACCACTAGAAAATTGGAAGTGGCACTGTGGTTCAAGCAGTAGCGCGGTCACCTTGAGCTGAAGAGCACAAGGACAGCACCCAAGCCCAGAGTTCAAGCCCCATGACCGACAAAAAACAAAAGATGGCTGGGAATGTGGCTCAGTGGTAGAGTGCTCGTCTGGCATGCACGAAGCCCTAAGTTAGATTCCTCAATGCCACGTACACAGAAAAGGCCAGAAGTGGAACTCAAGTTCAAGTGGTAGAGTTCTATCCTTGAGCGAAAGCTAAAGGACAATGCCAGGCCCTGAGTTCAAGCCACAGGGCTGGCAAAGAAAGAGAGAGAGAGAGGGAGAGAGGGAGAGAGAGAGAGAGGAAGAGAGAGAGGGAGAGAGGGAGAGAGAGGGAGAGAGAGGGAGAGAGAGGGAGAGAGAGGGAGAGAAGGGGGGTGAGATAAAGCATGTGAGAAATTAGAATTTGGGTAAACAGAAGGAAGTAGTGTGCTATCATTAAACAATGGTTACAATTATTTATCCTTAGGGAAGATACATTTCTAGACGGGATATAAGAACACAGCCTGACTGACAACCCATCCACCACAGCCACCACTCACTTCCTGCAATATTTTCAGAACAAACAAAATACTCTGTCGTAATCTGAGGGTGACAGGACATCCACTCCTGATCTTGCCTAAGAATGCTTGCATTAGTAATAACTAACTAAAACCACCTGCAATGTCTAATCAAACAGGAAAGTCTTGATCACAAGGGTGGAGTGATTAGTATCTCCTCACCTGCCCTGCAACTCAGGAAGGAAGGAAGAAGTCTCCAGGGACACACAACACACCCAGGTGACCGGCTCAAAGTGCATACAGGTCTATCAAGAAATCCTTTCCTTAGAAAGTAGATTCAGTGACCTTTCCAGAATTCTGATCCACACACCAAGGTACTGTTCTAAGTTCTTTGCAAGAAAATTAGTAACTGTGCAATAATTTTATTACATATGGACAATTATTTTCCCCTGCTAAACACACAAGGAAGTTAAGGCCTAAAAACAGTTTACCCAAAGGATGGGAATGTGGCTTAGTTGTAGAATGCTTGCCTAGCATGCAGGTAGCCCTGGGTTTGATTCCTCAGTAACAAACAGAAAAGGCCGGAAGTGATGTTCTGGCTGGGCTTGAGCAAAAGAAGCTCAGAGACAGTGCCCAGGGCCTGAGTTCAAGCCCAGAACTGGCACCAAAAAAAAAAAAAGAGAGCTAGCAAGTAGCAATGACACACATGCATATGTACTTCTTCTTTATGTTCTTTAATACTTTCTAAAATTAGTTTGGTGATTAAATTGGTACTTTTAAGAAGCACCTTATAGGCAGGTGCCATTGGCTCTCAGGCCTGTACTACTATCTACTTAGGGGGCAGAGATCTGAAGGTTGCAGTTTGAAGTCAGCATGGGCAGGTAAGTCTGTGAGACTCTCATCTCCAATAAACTACTGAAAAAAGCTGATTAATGGCAGCATGGCTCAAGTGGTATAGCACTAACCTTGAGCATAAACAAGATCAGGGATGGCATCTAGGCCCCGAGTTCAAGCCCCAGGACCAGCAAAAAATAAAATAAAATTAGTAAGGCACCAATGGCTCACACCTGTAATCCTAGCTACTTAGGAGGCTGAGATGAGGACTGTGGTTCAAAGCCAGCCTGGGCAGGAAAGTCCATGGGACTCCCATCTCCAATTAACCACCACAAAAAGCTGAAAGTGGAGCTATGGCTCAAGTGGTACAGCACTAGTCTTGAGCACAAAAGCTCAGGGGCAGAACCCAGGCTCTGAGTATGAGCCCCAGGACTAGCATTAAAAAAAAAACAACTAAATCTATATTTAACATTTTAATGCCTATATGAAACAAACTCAAGTAAATCTGAAAGCCAGAGATAAACTGATTACTTGGGTAAAGAACCAATAGCCTTGTATTTGAAGAAAGTTTGTAGAAATAAACAGCCTCAAACTATTCTGAGGGCTGGGAAGGTGGCTCAGCAGTAGAGCACTTGCCTTGCATGCACGAGGCCCTGGGTTCGATTCCTCAGCACCACATAAGCAAAAAGAAAAAAAGCCGGAAGTGGCGCGGTGGCGCAAGTGGTAGAGCGCTAGCCTTGAGCTGAAGAGCTGAGGGACAGCGCCTAGGCCCAGAGTTCAGGCCCCACGGCTGGACCCAAAAAAACAAAACAAAACAAAACAAAAAAACTATTCTGAATGAACAGTGACTTAAATTCTTGCACTGTATCAGCTCATATTTACTTACACATGTATATGTACATATACACATACATGTATGAGGACATGTACACAATGCTCTACAAGTAAGATAATGGCACCAGTTGTGTCCATTTGCGGATTGCAAGTGAATTCTCATCTAATCGCCGTAATAGCTCTAGGGAGGACTTCATTATTGAAATTGAGACATAGTAACGTCGAAGATCCCACAAGGCCCACGGTGACCCTGAGGATTCAAACCCATATCCCTGACTCCAAGGCCTCTTGATCTCAGCCCCGACTCCGCGCGGTCTTGTCAGAGGCGGGAATCAGGTTGTTCCTGAGACAGAACACGCATGGGAGGCCGTGTCCAGTGAAGGCACCCAGTTGCTGTTCCGTCCTGAGCACCGAAGGGTCTGCTGTCTCCAGGCTGGGGGGCTGAGGAGCCAGCTGTTCCTGAGTCAAGTGGCCTTGTTCTCCAGTGTCAACTCTGAACTCTAATATTCAAGTGTTCAACCCACAGAGAGCTGTGGAAGCAGACGCACTGTGCAATCCTGGCTTCCTTCTCTCCATGAGCTCCCCACACCAGCCACCACTCCACCCTCCACCGTCAGGTGACAACACGCCCTGCAGAGCTGCTGCCAGGTTCCCTAAGCCAGGGCAGCCGGCAAGGGCACAGGAATAGATCCAGAACGCAGCCTTGAGGAAGGAGTGATGGGCAAAGGTGTCTTTTTAATGAGAGAACCTTGACCCTGACCCACCTCACAAAGGGCAAAGTCACCCAGCACCAACTGCACAGGGAAAGTGAGAAATGAAATGCTGACACCGGGACTCTTCTTTAGTGGATTGAAACAGAGCTCTGTGTGTTACATTTCCTTTTCTTCTCACTCTCTATCCTAAGGGACAGCCTTACTCCTCATTATGCAAATGAGAAAAGCTGCAGATTCAAGTCACTTCAGAAAGAATAATTTAGCCTGTCGCTTTATGCAGGCGTTTTGTCTGTTCATGTGAAATAACACATGCTCAGTCTGGGATAAGTATTTTTGGATTTACAAGCTGCTGCTTTCCTAGTGTCTTGAGGACGTAGAAATATTGCTTTAAAAGGTAGACTAGCCAGATGCTGGTGGCTCACGCCTGGAATCGTAGCTGCTCAGGAGGTTGAGATCTGAGGATCATGGTTCAAAGCCAGCCCGGGCAGGAAAAGTCTGTTAGACTCTTACCTCCAATAAACCACTCAGAAAACTGGATGTGGTGCTGTAGCTCAAGTAGTAGAGCGCTTGCCTTGAGCTGAAGAGCTGAGGGACAGCACCCAGGCCCAGAGTTCAAACCCCATGACCGACCAAAAAAAAAAAAAAAAAAGGTAGATTAAATGGCCCATGGTGGTGACCCTCCGCCCCCACCCATGGTGCCATCACTCCAGAGGCAGAAGATGACACGTTTGAAGCCCTGGAGGTCTCAAGCCCCCTGATCCTCCCACAAATGTAGGCTAAGAACATCACAGCTTGGAGTCCACAGATACACACTCAACCTGAAACCTCCTGCATGGCGGGGAAGGTGGCTCAGTGGAGGAGTGCTGGCCTAGCATGCGTGAAGCCCTGGGTTTGATTCCTCAGCACCACATACACAGAAAAACAGGAAGTGGCGCTGTGGCTCAAGTACCAGCCTTGAGCAAAAGCAGCTCAGGGACAGTGTCCAGGCACAGGACTGGCCAAAAACAAACAAACAAACAAACAAACTTCACACATTCTCTTCACCCTTTACAAAAAAAAAAAAAAGCATGCTCGAAGCTGTCTTCCATCTAGAGCCCAAAAAGTAAAGGAGACTTCAGATACAAGAGAGTAGTGAAAGAACACAAAACCAGAGATCTGTGATGCCTGCTTCATAGCCAAAACTTCAGTCATGTCTGGCTTAAAAGTTACAGATTGCCTTATGAATTAACAACCGAACAAGTCTCTATCGTATAGTGCATGTTATTCTGAAATAAAATGTCTCCAAGTGAAACAGGAAGGACATGAGCAGAGCATGGCTCAGACTGCAGGGTCTGTAAGAAAATAATGACTGTTCTGCGCAGCGAGTTCCGAAGATGCACAGGCATTAGTGAGTGCTCTAATGACCAGTGTCTGGCTCACCTGAGGTCATCAAGGTCTGCTGCACGGAGGGGCTGGTGGAGGCAGCGACGCTCATCTGGGAGAACAGGGCCTTCCTGGGATCCTGCCATGTTGTCGTCTGATCCATGTGACTGTGACAAACCAAACCACAGAGTCAGGGAGTAAATACTGTCGGTGGTACCCTAAAAACACTGGTCTAGCTAGGCCCGGGGACTCACACCTGTCGTCCCAACTAGTCAAACCTAGAGGAGGTCATGGTTTGAAGCCAGCCAGGGGAGAAATCTGAGAAGACTCCTGTCTCTATGAGATAGCAAAAGGCCTGCCTGGAGGCTCGGTTGACTCCTCGGCCCAGCAAGGCACTTCTCACCAGGCTCATTCAATACTGACCTCTTCCACCTTGTAAGTGCAAGCTGGGAAAAAATTACACCTGGACTTTTCAGTGATAATATCTTATAGACCCATAAGACAGTAGCCCAAAGATAAAATGTAGGGTGAACAAACGCAGCAGTGGTACTCACTAGACACTATGTGGAAAATGAACTATACAGCTGGGCACCGGTGGCTCATGCCTGTGATCCCAGCTACTCAGGAGGCTGAGATCTGAGGATCATGGTTCAAAGCCAGCCTGGGCAACAAAGTCCACAAGATTCTCATCTCCAATAAGCAACCAGAAAACCAGAAGTGGTGCTGTGGTTCAAATGGTAGAGCTCTAGGCCTTGAGCTGAAGAGCTCAGGGACAGTACCCAGACCCAGAGTTCAAAGCCCATGACCAAAAGAAAAGAAAATGAACTCTACAACTTGTGGGTGAGGGGAGGGGGTGCATTGTCCAAAAAGAACTGCACTCGTAGCCGGGCGCCGGTGGCTCACGCCTGGCATCCCAGCTGCTCAGGAGGCTGAGACCTGAGGATCGCGGTTCAAAGCCAGACCAGCAGCAATAAACCACAGAAAACTGCAAGGGATGCTGTGCCTCAAGTTGTAGAGCACTCGACTTGAGCTGAAGAGCTGAGGGACAGCGCCCAGGCCCAGAGTTCAAGCCCCGCGACTGACCCCCCCCAAAAAAAAAAAAAAAAAAAAAGAAAAAGAAAAAGACCTGCACTCATTACCTGGCTCATGTAACTATAACCTCTGTATATCACCTTTATAATAAAACTTTTTTTTTTTTTTGGTCGGTTGTGAGGCTTGAACTCTGGGCCTGGGCGCTGTCCCTCAGCTCTTCAGCTCAAGGCAAGCGCTCTACCACTTGAGCTACAGCGCCACTTCCGGTTTTCTGGTGGTTTATTGGAGATAGGAGTCTCACGGTCTCTCCTGCCTGGGCTGGCTTTGAACCGCGATCCTCAGATCTCAGCCTCCTGAGTAGCTAGGATTACAGGCGTGAGCCACCAGCGCCCGGCTATAATAAAACATTTTTAAAGATAAAAAGCAGGGGCTGGGAAGGTGGCTCAGTGGTAGAGTGCTTGCCTTGCATGCCTGAGGCCCTGGGTTCGATTCCTCAGCACCACATTAAGCAAAAAGAAAAAAAAGCCGGAAGTGGCGCTGTGGCTCAAGTGGTAGAGCGCTAGCCTTGAGCTGAAGAGCTGAGGGACAGCGCCCAGGCCCAGAGTTCAGGCCCCACGACCGGACCCAAAAAAAAAAAAAAAAAAAAAAGATAAAAAGTAATCTGCAAATCAGCCATCTAAAAAAAGAAAATCACAAAACCAACACTCAAAGACTTACAAACTTACAAGAGAACCATCTCCTTTTTTTATCTCCTGAAATACCAAATAACATCATTAAAATCTATGAAGTCCAAGTAGAGTTTCCATCTTGGAGCAGGACTGACCGGACATGGGCGTGAAGAAGGTCTGCGTTCTGAGCTGTCCTGTGCTGGCCCTCAGCACACCATGGTGGCGTGCGGGTGTGGGCAGCCCGCCCAGAGCTGCACTCGGGGATCAGGCCCATGTTTGTTGTGCAAGTGTTATTTATAGAGTCACATGCTAGAGGCTGCTCCCAACCCAGCTAAACCTACATGCTTAATTGGCTCTAGGAACAAAGACACATTGTTCAATCTAATCCTGCTTGGAGCTACAGTTTCTATGCCAGAACCATATGCTTTCTACATCTGTATAAGTACCTCCACTTCCAATTACTATTTTTAGAAGTATCAAAAGATCAGAGCTATGCACAGGAGAATCCCTTCATAAGGAGACAACAGTGTTTAGTTAATATTTTTGGTGAGAGAGAGGAGTTTGAGTGTTGCTGCAATGCCCAGCTTGGCCTAGAACTCACAATCCTGACTCAGCCTCCCAAGTCCCGGGTGTACAGGCATGTATCACCATGCCTGGTTGGTAACCATTTCCTATCACCAGGAATCAAACTCTTAAATTCAAGTTTAACTGGGATATCACTGAAGGCTATTAAAAATGAGCAAAAATTAGGAAGAAACACACTGGAAATTACACCATAACACACTGGAAATTATACCATACTGCAAGCCTTTTGTTTCTTGTCCTAACAGAAAAGTCCAGAAAGCACTGCTATGCTGTATGTACTCAGGTGGTTTCAAATATACAAGTACTTCTGGAAGATTCATTGTAGATTCCAAGCTCCACATCAAATAGAAAAAGAGCTCAACGTGTTCAGTGATTACTAAACCTAACTAGATAGAAGAAAAGAAGAGCAATAAAAAGCATGAGGCTAAGCTCAAACCCCAGCACCCCCAAAAGGAAAACGAGGAGGGAAAGAACACAGCTGGGCATCTTTGGTCCATTCCCATAATCAGGATCAGATCACCACTCGAGCCCAGCCTGGGCATTGAAGTCTGAGATTCCACCTCTAAAATAACCAGCAAAAAGCAGGGCTGGGGATGTGGCTCAAGTGGTAGAGCACCAGCAGAGGAAGCAAGTCCAAGGTCCTGAGTCAAACCCTAGCACTGACAAGAACAATCACAAAAAAGATGCTACACAACCTATCATATCTGCTATCAAAGAATACAGAAGTTAATAAACATGGAAATGTATTTCACTGTTACAAGTATAAGCTAATGAAAAATGCTAGAAAGAAGCTGTGGAAATTAAGTATTGGGAGAGTATAACTGCTTGAATGTAAAGTGGTACACTGTGGAGAACAAACCAAACATGCAACATGCAACAACATAAAACTACATAAAAACACATGACCCAACAATCCCACTTCTGGAAGTTACTCACAATCATTGGAAGCAGAGGTTCAGCATAGACTGCTGTACCAATGTTCAAAGCAGCCTTCTTCACAATCGCCAAACATCCATTCACAACCCAAACATCCATCAACACAGACTGCTGTACTAATAATGGTCAAAGCAGCCTTCTTCACAATCGCCAAAGTTACAAACAACCCAAACATCCATCAGCAAATGAACAAACAAATTGTGGTGTGTGTGTGTGTTAAGGAGAACTTAGCCATAAACAGAAAGAATCCAAGACTATTACAGAAAAGGACAGATATTGTATTATTCTACATACTTAAGTATCTGAGAAAGAACAAAGAAGAAAAGACGGTTACTAGGAGGTGTGGGAAATGAAGTAGGAACAGATTTCTATGTGGGATATTCTGAGAAGGCTACTAATGGTGGCTGGGAAAAATGCCAATGAAGTGCGTACTTTTAAATAACTTAAATGGTAATCTTGTGTACGTACATACTACATCTACATGTAGCCTATCACAACTTTTTCTTTCCTTGGTGGTGTTATGGTTTGAACCCAGGGCCTTGCCCTTGGTGGGCAGGCTCTCTACCCCTTGAGCCATACCCTGGACTTTTTTACTTTAGCTTTTTGCCAGGTCCCTCCTGGACAATCCTGCCTTCCACCCACGAGGTGAGATGAGATGTGCACATCACCACAGCCAGCTCTGTTATCAAGAACTCTTTGCAGGTAGGTGAGCAATCAATCATGCAGACAAGCTGGTTTCATTGGTAACCTTCTAAGCACATGCTTTTTTTTTTTTTTCTTAATTTGGTCGGTCATGGGGCTTGAACTCTAAGCCTGGGCGCTGTCCCTCAGCTCTTCAGTTCAAGGCGAGAGCTCTACCGGTTGACCCACAGCACCACTCCCGTTTTTCTTGGTTTATTGGAGATAAGAGTCTCACGGACTTTCCTGCCGGGGCTGGCTTTGAACCGTGATCCTCAGATCTCAGCCTCCGGAGTAGCTAGGATGGCAGGTGTGAGCCATGGGCGCCCGGCTCTAAGCATGCTTTTGAGCTGCACGCTCACCCGTCCTCTGCCCGCCGGCTGACAGACTTGAGAGCATGGCTGTTCGTAATAGCAGGTGGAGGGACTAGTCGAAGGAAAACCAAGGACCCCATGCACCCCGTGCTGACTTTGTAACCACAGTGGCTCCCAGATCAGGGGCTGTTGGCAGGTACACTTGGTTCCTCAGGACTTGTATGGAGTGAGGCAAGGGAATCCCTGGCAGGCAGGGTAGAAGCAGAGCCACAAAGCCACAACAGCAGCAGCACCTCGACGAGCAATCAGCAAGGAGACAGAAACACTCCATAGATACAGGCTTTTGGCTTACTTCCATGCAGAAGGCACATTTTAACTGACGTGGAGAACAGTAGACTTGGGTCCAAGTCAGGGCAAAACAGAGCTGTGGAGGGTGAGCGCTGGGCGCCCGCCCACCGTGGAATCATTACAACCCAGCAGGCCTGCCATTCCCGAGGCTGGGGTCTAGTCCAGGAGGGAGGGGACCGGGAGTCCAACCAAGTCAGCTTATCCTATATGTCACCCCATGCCACTAAAGCCTTGGTACAAATAATGATGATAACAACAAGAACAATAATAAAATATATCTGTTCTTTTGATATTCCCGTTTTTTCTAGTTCCTATCCTCTTTTAATAAATCTCTGATAAGTAGCTGAGCTCTGAGGACTGTGCTTCAAAGCTAGGCCTGCAGTAAAGTCTGAGATTCTTATGTCTAATAAGCTAGCAAAACTGTGGCTCTGGTGGCAGAGTGACAGCCTTCAGCAAAAAACCTCAGGGACTGTACTCAGGGCCTGGGTCAAGCCCCAGTACCTACCCTCTATACACAGAAAACAATTATTTTTGTGTGTGTGTGTGGGGTCAGTCATGGGGCCTGAACTCTGGGCCTGGGTGCTGTCCCTCAGCTCTTCAGCTCAAGGCTAGCGCTCTACCACCTGAGCCACAGCACACTTGTGGTTTTCTGGTGGTTTGTTGGAGATAAGAGTCTCACAGGCATTCCTGCCTGGGCTGGCTTTGAACCAAGATCCTCATATCTCAGCCTCCTGAGTAGCTAGGATGACAGGCGTGAGCCACTGGCACCCGGCTCAAATCAAATATTTTATAATGATTTCAGTGCTATGTAGCTACCCCAGATAAGACACCAATACAGTATGACAAAGACAATAAGTACACTCCTTACACTCCCTCCAATGGGATTCTTGCACCCCCCCACCCTAAGCCTACCAGGAGCCTGCAGGGGGCAGTGCTGAGCACAGGGATGTAGGGAACTGAAGGAACGAACCTAAGCCACTCAGGTCTTGGGTGTAGCTGGTTCTCAGGGCCTGGGAATGTGGGCCCTCAGATCAATCAGCTAAGGCTCCACGTGTTTCTGGAGAGATCAGCTGCTAGCTCTGAGATCAAAGCCCCCAACTCTCTTCCAAGCCAGCCAACAACAAATTTCCCTAGGCTTAAAGCATGCTCTATTAATTTTACATGCTATGAAACAAGCTACAACTTACAAGAATTAAAACATTTAAACTATCTCAAGTTCCAAAACAGACCATGCCCCACTATTCTAAATAACCAAGGACAATCATAAACTTAGTCATAAAATTCACAGATGCTTTGAAAAGCTTCCTTTTTTACTATTTTACCAAAATTCCACAACATTCCTAATTCCTAAAATCGACATTGTAATGTTTTTCTTTCATTATGGCTAATTTCGCTTTCTAAAACTGCGTCCTTTTTGAGGGGGGAGGGGAAGAGGGGTGCCAGGCCTGAGCACTGTCCTTGAGCTTTGTTGCTCAAGGCTAGTGTTCTACCACTTGAGCCACAGTGACACTTCCAGTATTCTTGGTGCTTGACTTGAGATTAGATTCTTATGGACTTTTCTGAACAAGCTGGCTTTGAACCACAATTCTCAGATATCAGCTAAGATTGTAGGTGTGAGCCACTAGTGCCCACTTATACCAATTTTTTCAATTAATAGTATGGCTGACAAAAAAAATGGCTCATAGTATATGCATTTCTAAACGTTTAGAATGGTTGAACACCACTAATATATAACCAATAGAGAGCTACTGCTTCTTAGGACAAGTTTCTGAGTCTAAAATATGAAAAACATACAAAATAGAGTTGAAATAATGTTACAGGAATAAAATGAGGTAGGATAATGCCATAGAAGCTGAGGGGGAAAAGACTCAAATATGACTACACATTTGAGCCTTAGCTCTTCGCATAATGAAGTTAAAAATGATGGGAAGGAATCAAAGCAGTCAAAAAAAAATTTTTTTTGGGGGGGGGGGTCCGGTCATGGGGCCTGAACTCTGGGCCTGGGCACTATCCCTCAGCTCTTCAGCTCAAGGCTAGCGCTCTACCACTTGAGCCACAGCACCACTTCCAGCTTTTTTTCTTTTTGCTTATGTGGTGCTGAGGAATTGAACCCAGGGCCTCTGGCATGCAAGGCAAGCGCTCTACCACTGAGCCACCTTCCCAGCCCCAGCAGTCAAAATTTTGATGAAGCCCAAAGATAATGAGTGAGCAAAGGAGTGTGGGAAGAAGACATCCAAGCAAAGCAGCTTGGATCTGTGTACAGGAATGCTGAAAACACAATCAACATTCTTGAAGTCTTTCATGCTGCACAGACAACCAGTTCTGTGGTCCTAACCATCTTGTTTTCCAGCTTCAATCTAGAGACCTTGATAATACATTTATTTTCAAACTGGCTGACATAACAATGGACAGAACTTTCTACATTTGAGGAGTGTCTGCGGGAAGGGCAGAGTAAGTCTAATGTACCAGTGGCATTTCTGCTATACTAGAACCCTTCAGGAATCCTTGGATTCCTCCTCCAAAGGGAAATACTTGTTCGATTCTTGAGAACTCAGAGGAGCCCTGTGTGCGGATCTGGATCCTGGCGGCTGGCGAGAGTAAATTGCACTCTGATCACTGGGCAGAGCTGTGTTCTATTCTTAGCCAGCAGCAGGGCTGGGCTCCACGCGCCTCACTCTGGCCTCACTCTGGCCTCGGGAGCCAGAGGTCAGTCTCACATTTCACTTTATAATGCTCGCTAGCGGACTGAAGAGGCATGAAAATGACAGCCCCATCAAAACGCAGATCTAGAAATAAAATTCTGCACTAGTCCCTACAAAGGGAAGACCCTGTTTAGCAAAAGGTAAGGAGAAACTCCAGCCAACGATTTAGGGATAAATGCACTGTATCTCAGAACCACAGCGACCAGGTGTCTTAAACTCTGGCCCATCATTTCCTGAAGGTCATGACAATACCTGCAAGATCACTAAAACAAAGCCTCTTCAATCCCTGAACTTCAAACCCAGGTGGTGGGATAATCACAGGCACAAAATTCCTGCAGGCCTGTGAGGCACTATCAAGTGATGTCCCACAGACAATCCACCCGCCCAACACAGACAGGGTGGCACCAAGTGATTAGCAGCCCTTTACAAAAATAGACAAATAATGTTGCAACGCGAGAGCGCTCATTACTGAAAGCAGAAGTTTATCCTGTACTTTAAAATAGGTACTGTAGTAAAATCAGTATGACACGTTGAAAGAACACTGGAGGGAGGGACTTAAGCACCTCGTGTTCAACTGCCTTGATACATTTTTAATTTTCTCTACTTAAAATTACATCTTCAATGAATGTGTGGCTGCCATGGGAGAAATTTGGCCATTCTACCTTGCAAAGAATTTAATTTATAAATTGAATTAATTCTGCACACTGATGGGGAAAAATCATTTGCGAATACCGAGGATGTGTGTGTGCACACATACGCAATCATGAGGCTTGAACTCTAGACCTGGACTGTCCCTGAGCTCTTTCACTCAAGGCTAGCTAGTGCTCTACACCACTTTGAGCCTCAGTGCCACTTTGGGTTTTCTGATAGTTGGAAATACAAGTCTCATGGACTCTCCTGCCCCAGCAGGCTTTGAACCGTGAGCCTCAGATCTCAGCCTTCTGAGTAGCTAAGATTACAGGCACCCAGCACAAATGCTCTTAAGAAATATGCTTTTAAGATCGGCTTGTTGGTGCCACTCTTCTGAGGGCCACAGCTCTGGAGCCGGGCAGCACCCTGCTCCTCCAGGCTGGCTGTCCCTCTCTCCAGTGGAGGCCCCTGGCTGCAGGCGCCTGCACACTGCCACCCTCGGCCAGCCAGTCCGCCTCCATCCTGGGAATGAAGGCCACTCTGTCTTAGACAGGAACTATCAGAGAAACCATTCCTCTGCTCATCGTTCCCACAAGTGGGACATTCCCGCCAGGACAGTTTCCTGGAGGAAACCAACAACTGTCCATCAGAACTTGCTCTTTTCACAGCTACTATTGAAAAGCAGGGGGCATCACAGGCCTAAAGTGAAACCCTCATCCAACTGTAACCCCCAGGCCGGGGACAATGATACAGGACCTGGCTCAGGCTCCAGACTCAGCGAGCACAGACCAGTCCACAAGACGTCTGCATGCCCTCTTCCCTAGTGGCGTCTACACCACGTGAGCTGATAGCAATGAACAAACACTGGAGTAAGACACTGGCACTGCCCTTTACAGCTCATGCGCACTGAGGGAAAATCAGGTCTACTAGCAGCAGCTAAGGACCAGGACGTGGAAGGGAGGAGCACAGGGTGTTTCTGAACTGTGGGAGGAAGACCCACCCTCTCAGATCTGATCCTGCTGCGTGACTACACACCAAGCACATGCTTGTCCACGCTTGCAGCAGCCATGTGACAAAGAGATGCACACATGCAAACTCTCCAAGGACCCTCCAGGCTGTCATCAATGGTGCATCCTCTTACGGAAGCCTTTTTAAAGGATCAGAGCTTTACTTGTGGACAAGGACTGTCCATCACCAAACAATTCAGGGTATGAAGGAGACACCAGAGTGGTTGTGAAGAGCTGGGCATTCATGGTGGCTCACACCTGTAATCCTAACTACTCAGAAGGCTGAGATCTGAGGATCACGGTTCAAAGCCAGCCCAAGCAATCCATGAGACTCTCATTTACAATTAACTAACCACCCAAAAAAGCCAAAAGGGGAGCTGAGGTCAAGGCTAGCAGAATGCTACCCTTGAACACAAAAGCTCAGGGACTGCCCAGGCCCTGCGTTCAAGCCCCAGAGTAGGCACACGGAAAAAAAGGAGTCAAGAGATTAATACAAACTCTCAGCTGTGCATGAAGAGGGAACCCAAACTCCCAGGGCTATAAAATAGTTTTATCTGGACAGAGCTAAATGAGGTAGCTCCTGCTAAGACACGGAGTCACACAAGCAAGCACTCACACACAATACTCCCGCTTCAAGCAGATTTGCACAGGCAAAAGGAAGTTTCTCAGGCTGGAGATGTCAGTCATGCAGTGGAGTGCCTGCCCATTGAGCACAAAGCCTTAGTACCCTCCCAGCAAGGGACGGAGGTTTCTTAAACACCAAATTACCAAGGACTGGACATTACATTTCCTATGAAATCAAAGTGGAAGTCATGTACCCACTGACAAAATATTAACTCTTTCATTCAATTGAATGAATACAGTAACAAAACCATCATGAGCAAGTCGACCATTGCCTGTAAAGGTTAAAGACAATTTTTAAGTTGTATGTGCCCATGAAAATTGGCTCAAAATTAGCTGGATGCCAGTGGCTCACACCTGTCATCCTAACTACTCAGGAGGCTGAGATATGAGGATCATGGTTCAAGGCCAGCCTGGGCAGAAAAGTCCATGAGAGTCATCTCCAATAAACTACTCAGACAAAGCTGGAAGTGGTGCTGTGGCTCAAGAGGTAGAGCGCTAGCCTTGAGCTGAAGAGCTGAGGGACAGCGCCCAGGCCCAGAGTTCAAGCCCCATGACTAACCAAAAAAAAAAAAAAAAGGCTCAAAATTAAAATGGATTGTGGAGGTGATTCCAAATGATGCACAGCATCTATCTGTACTGCGGCTCTTTTATCAGCACCTTTCTCTCCAGACACCGCAAAACTCCTTTTCTGGGTGCCCAAAAAGGAGAATGCATCTGGGTTTTGTGCCAAGAGAAGAGGTGCAAACAAGGGTGGGCCACAGTTCACACTTGACACTTCATTTCCTTTGCAAGTTTGATAAATAAAACTATGAGCTGATGTGGAGTAGTATTTCCTCAAACAGGACAAGTATTTCTTAAAACCAGTTTGCATTCTTAACAAAACAATACCCAAAAGTCAACTATTGGCTCTTTCTGTAGAAAGTTTGGTCTTATAGCTTTCTAGATCTTTCCTACTGAACTACCCAGTCCTCTTGGGGCTCGTCTATCTAGACCCTGTATAGCCTCCTGACCAGAGCTGTCACTTTCCCATTTCCCTCCAGGACCAGTTAAATCAAAGTAAGAAAAGTTCCTCTTTCAAATTATTCCTCCTATTGCCAATACTACTGCTCTGAACTCAATTATGAGTAGTACTTTGAACAATTATAACATCAAGTGGCATGTGGTCAAGTTATAAAGACTTTCAAATATAATGCTAAGTCAACACAAGAATTTAGTAGAGTAAAAGTATTCTTTCAAACAGATCCAAAGACCAACTCTTCTATGAACCTTCAACAATCCCAACACGGGCATCTTATCCAGTTTCCGTCGTCTGGCTTGAGTTAACTAAGAGCAGGGACGGTCCCTGCTCCCATAGTTGGACAGGCTGAGCCAAGCACATGCAAACACCAAACCTGTGAGAACTCAACAGCCATGGAATGAAGGGCCCATGACCGCAGAGGATGCCCAGCACATCTGCTCACGCTCACTATGTGCTGTCACTCCGGTAGACAGGGGGTGTGCCTTGGGGAGGCTAAGCCTCAGCTCTCCAAAGAGGAAGCTGGAAAGCAGAACTGGAGCTAAGAAAAACACAGGGAGACCTGCACAGGCGCTCAGGGACACCGTGAAGGCATGGGAAGTTCATTTAAGTCACCAAAACACCAATGTCCTCAATCTCATGCCACATAAGCCAAACTGTTGGTAGAGTTTTATTTAAATTGGGCAAAATGGTCTCATTTCATTTTTTCTTTTGTTTTGCTGTGGATTGAACCCAGGGCCTCATACAGGGTAGGCAAGAGCTCTACCACAGAGCTAGACTCCAGCCCTAAACGACTTGATTTAATTCACCAAAAGGGATTAGCGGAATGGAGAAATCACTGTACGCTTGGATACTGAACAATTTCCTGGAATCTGAAAGACAGTTTAAGTCCCGTAACCACAAAATCTGTCAACAAAGTGGGTTTAGCAGACATTTAGGCCCACTTGTTCCTGACTGAGGTGACTCTGGGACCTTCCTCCTCTGCTCCACGCAAGGCTCGGGATGACAATGGCACAGCACCGACTTAATCAGCAACTTCGAATCACGGTCTGAGGAAACGCGCCATAAATAGCAGTTCTTGGCCTTACAAAGCTCTTCACAGAACCAATAAAAGTCTACTACCAAAAATGGATGAGCACTGCTTTTTTTTTCTTCTTGTTTTAGGTCAAGAGAACCACTAGGGATTTAGTGCTAATTACATTACTCATTACCCATTTTGGGAGCATGAATCACAGCACTGAAATCTGATTCATTGTTTAAACCCAATTTGGGGATAACAAAAAAAAAAGTTACAGTGAATTCAATCAGTTTTCATAACCACTCAATTCACAAAGAGAAAGGAAAAACAACCTACTTTTTTGTTTCTGTTTTTTAATTGCCAGTCCTGGGACTTGAACTCAGGGCCTGGGCACTGTCCCTGAGTTTCTTTTGCTCATGGATAGCACTCTACCACTTGAGCCACAGCACCACTTACTTTTTCTGTTTATATGGTACTGAGGAATTGAACCCAGGACTTCATACATGCTAGGCAAGCACACTACCACTGAGTCACCTTCCCAGCCCCCAACCTAGTTTTTTAACGCACACAGTGTTGAGAGAAGGTCTTCATTACCTCCTACCTAGTGAAGAGTGCCGAAAGGTTTAGGGCACCCCTCCAACTCTACTGTGGGCACCCACTGCCCTGTGACCTGTGTGCACATGGACACACACACCCCAGCTGGACAATCTGGACAACTTACTAGGCTACAATCTAATCCCCAAAATCAATGAACAGTAAACTAACAGTCTAACTCATGAGTGATAGTATCATGAGTGACAAAACAATGAATACTTTGTTGATTTAACTCAAGAAGGAAAAGAAATCAACAGCCATTAGCACACACATCAGTAAACCTGGTGCCAGTGTCTTTGTCTTGCCCTGAGAGGAGGCACACACTGCTCTTGCTCCTCCTCTATGCACAAGGACAGGCTGTGTGCAAAATCCAAGATGGCAGCCATCTGCAGCCCCCCCAGACCTCAAGGTGACATTGCCTTGTCCATGCCAACCCGGCGCTTCCCAACCTCCACCAGCCTGATTCTGCTCTGGCCATACAAGTTACAATTACCAGGAACAGAAAAGTACCGCCACACAGCATGTTACACAGGACAGAACCCAATCATTACAGCTTCTAAGCTGCTATCCCTATATTCACTTTGCAGTTATTGTCACAAGGAAACTCCTAACTTCCACTCAAAATACTAAACTCTGGGTGTAACAACTGTTACGTGTTTCACAAAGTTTTATTAATAAATTTAAAACCCTAATGCTTGACATTGCATATTCTATACACAAGAGAGAAAGATAGAAGCGGGGAGAGGGGAGAAGAGAGGGAGACATCAAAACTAATGAATGTGGTCCCAACTTCACAAAACAAACCTTTAAAACACCTGCTGCTTAAACCCAGCAAAGATGTTTATGAAACCAAGAGACTGCTATGAAAATGTAACAAGTTGGAAGAAAATTAAACAGATGAACTGGGAAAACCAGTAACCACATCAAAACAGGAAAAGCACTGGTAGCTGAAATCCTGGCTATCAGGAGGCTGAGATCTGAAGATGAGAGTTGTTCAAAGCCATCCCCAATGGAACATTCCATGAGATTCTCATCTCCAACGAACTAGCAATAAAGGACCAGGAAAACCAAGTGGATCTTCTGTTGTAAAGCACCACCCTGCCTGAAGTTACCCAGCCAAGGTTCTCTGTGTCCCCATCCTTAGCCAGGCTGGGGACTGAACTCATTCAGGCACTGGGAGCTCTACCACTGAGCTCCACTACCAGCCCAACCTGGTACTAAGTCACAGCTGAAGACACACAGGTCAACACAGGGCATGCTTTGCCCTCACACCCAGGGGGATGATGCTATCTGCCCATCATTGAAGAAAAGGATTCTCTTCTCCCCCATAAGAGCTCAAAACTAGTCCCAACAGGAAAGGCTGCCCGCATGCACTCCAGCTGGGCGGGGGGGGGGGGGGGGGGTTGGTTTGAAAAGCGATCATATGACATCACTTGGAAGCCAACCAAAGTACATGGTGGGCTCCCCCACAGCCTCTATCAGTCTGAACATGTGGAGAAGAAAAACAGAAACATCTGTATGTGGACAATGCTTTGCCATTTACTTTTTAATCTTAAAAAAATTATTGAGGAGAGCTAGTTAGACTTCAGCCATGACCCCATGGCTGGTGAAGACTGCTTATAGCACTGTCTCGTGGGCCTCTACTGAACCGAACTCCTTTCTCAGCTCCACTCTTGGCCATCCGGACACAGTCCCTGTACACTGCAAACTATTCAACATCCCCAGACTATTCAACATCGGAGCAGGGTTTTTGTTTTTGGCCAGTCCTGGGGCTGGAACACAGAGCCTGAGCAGTCCCTGAGCTTCTTTTGCTCAAGGCTAGTACTCTACACTTCCAGCCTTTTCTGTTTATGTTGTACTATGGAATTGAACCCAGGGCTTCATGCATGCTAGGCAAGCAGTCTACCACTAAGTCACATTTCCAGCCCTCTGAGCAGTTTTGTGCCAGTCCTGAGGCTTGAACTCAGGGCCTGGGAATTGTTCCTCAACTTTTTGGCTCAAGGCTGGGGCCACAACTCCACTCCTGGCTTTCTGCTGGTTAACTGGAATTAAGAGACTCATCTATTTTCCGGCCCGGGCTGGCTTCAAACCAGGATGACAGGCGTGTGCCATTGGCACTTGGCCCTGAGCACTTTTTAGCACCCAGAAGTATTCACGTGTTTTCGATGGCATTTTACCTCCTTCTCTCATTGCTATGCAGTGCTGCTGGCTCTTGTTTTGCTTTGGTCAGTGAGATTTCATCCATTTAGTTTGATTTTTGTTCTTTTTGAGACAATCTCACTACAAAGATCAAGATAGTGCTGAACTTATTATGAAGTCCAGGAGTCCTCCTGCCTCTGCGGGTTGGAGGCTGGAATTACAGGTATGCACTCCCAAGCCCAACTTCAGCAGGTTTGTTTGTTTGTGTTTTTAGGTTGTTAAGAGTTTCCCCTGACATATTCCCATATGTCAGAGTTTTACCCAAACAGAAAAGACACTGACAAAAATGTAAACCTGAAGAAGTTCAAGGTAAATAAGATGGACAACAGCAAGCAGACCACAGTCCCCTTGGACAGGTTACTTATCTGAACCTAAATCTAGCCTTCCTAAAATGCTAACTGCTTCCAAAACTGCTTGAGCTCAGGACATTAAGGGAGGGTAGAAGTAATACTATGACAAGGACAATCATCTGTTAAACAGCATGAGCCACGTTCCTGAGTTACCTACTAAAGAGCACTCGCCAGAGAAAGCAAGAGCAACAACAGCTTACCCCAGTTACGCACCTTTTGGCTAGCCTACTCCAGCATATAAGCAATTTAGATACACATAAATGTTTCCCTGACCGCCATCTGCACTAATGAACGGACGGACCAGTCAAAGGGCAGACTGGCAGAGCACCTGGTTGCTAATCCCACCAGGCCATTTTATTTTTATTTTTTATGTATTTATTTGTGTAAGTGCTGGTACTTGTGCTTGAACTCAGCGCCTCACACTATGGCTTCACCTTTTCTACTGAAGGACACATCTCAGCTTCCAGCTTTCTAGTGGTTAACTGGAGATAAGAGTCTCATGGACTTTCCAACTTCCTAAATAGTTAAGATCACAGGCACAGCCACAAGCACTCCACAATGAGCCATTTTTATGGACACAAAAATCATCAAGAACACTCTTAAGAAACCAGTGAGCCAGGCTCCAGTGGCTCACGCCTGTCATCCTAGCTACCCAGGAGGCTGAGATCTGAGAATCATGGTTCAAAGCTAGCCTGGGCAGGAAAGTCCATGAGACTCTTACCTCCAATAAACCACTAGGAAAGTAGTAGTGGTGCTGTGGCTCAAGCGGTAGAGTGCTCACCTTGAGCTGAAGAGCGCAAGGACAGCACCCAGGCCCAGAGTTCAAGCCCCAAGACGGACCAAAAAAGAAAAAAAACAAAAAGGAAACCGGTGCCAATGGCTCACACCTGTAATTCTAGCTACTCAGGAAGCTGATCTGAGGATCATGGTTCAAAGCCAGCCCAAGCAGGAAAGTCCATGAGACTCTTATCTTCAATTAACCACCAGAAAAACCAGAAGTGGCACTGTGACTCAAGTGGTAGAGTGCTGGCCTTGAATAGCTCAGGGACAGTGCTCAGGCCCCAAGTTCAAGCCCCACGACCAACCAAAAAAAAAGTAAAACCTCTCTCCAAGAACCCACAGAGTGGTTCTGACTACCGGACAAAAACCACAGCTAATGCAGCCTAGAAGAGCCACCAGGGAAGTGGAAACTATTTCCCAGGACTGCAGGTCAAAGCAGTCACCCCACAAAACTTCTAAGGACACCCCTCACTGAGGCCCAAAGCCCCAGACCATACACTTGTTCTAGTGAATCTTAAAAGAATCAGATCAAGTCATATCATGAATACCAAAGCCCCAAAGTTAAAGAACAAAATATTAAATCCCCAAGGGTTGCAGACAGGGCTTAACTGCCCAGCACAGGCTCTGTGGTGCAGTGAGACTGTTAAGATGCAGATTTCATAAAAACCATTCCACAGCAGAACCATCGGTCAATGCTGACCCTCTGAAGAATTCCTCCTGCTCAGCAGATGTCGGCTTTGCAGGTAAGCAACGGGTGAGCCAACTACAACACTCTAAAGGAGACACCAGGAAAAGAAGACATCTTGGGCTGGGAAGGTGGCTCAGTGGTAGAGCGCTTGCCTTGCATGCCTGAGGCCCTGGGTTCGATTACTCAGCACCACATAAGCAAAAAGAAAAAAAGCCGGAAGTGGCGCTGTGGCTCAAGTGGTACAGCGCTAGCCTTGAGCTGAGGAGCTGAGGGATAGTGCCCAGGCCCAGAGTTCAGGCTCCACGACTGGACCCCCCACCCCACCCCCAAAAAAAGAGAAGACATCTATCTTAACCCCTCCCGGGAGAAAAGTTGGTCATCCAGAAACAACAGAAGGCAGATAAAAATGGCAAAATTAGTCACCTCTCAGGATGAATGAATCCGGTGTCATGGCCATTCATATGATTTTGGTGATGGAGATTCTATTTTTTTTTTTGGGGGGGGGTGTCTGGTCGTGGGGCCCGAACTCTGGGCCTGGGCGCTGTCCCTCACCTCTTCAGCTCAAGGCTAGCACTCTACCACTTGAGCCACAGCACCACTTCCGGCTTTTTTTCTTTTTGCTTATGTGGTGCTTGGGGAACCGAACCCAGGGCCTCAGGCATGCAAGGCAAGCGCTCTACCACTGAGCCACCTTCCCAGCCCTATTTTATTATTTTTATTATTAGTATTTTGCCAGTCCTGGGGCTTGAACTCAGGGCCTGTGTACTGTCCCTGAGTTTCTTTTGCTCAAGGCTAGCACTCTACCACTTAAGCTGCAATGCCACTTCCAGCTTTTTCTGTGTATGTGGTACCGAGGAATCGAACACGGGGCTTCATACATACTAAGCAAGCACTCTACCACTAAGCTACATTCCCAGCCAGTGACGGAGATTTTATGACCAGCCACTTTGACAAGACCTTGTTCTAGCAATGCTAACTTCCTGCTTCGACAAGGTGGAAAACAACTGTGTGTGAATTAACAAAGACTGGGAAGGGAGGGGAGGAGGGAAAGAAGGAAAAAGAGGGAAGGAAGGAAGGTAGAACTTGGAAGCCAGAATCTTTGAAACTTTTCAAGGAAAAACAATTCAGTTCTACAACCAAACTGCCCATTAAATGTTAGCTGATATTTTTAGACACAAAAGATCTCAACAGTTATTTCCCATGTGCCCGTTTTCTCAGCAAATTCCTGAGGGGTGAGCCAACTGAGTGTGAACAAATAGGAAAAGAGAGAAACACATTATCCAACCGAGAGTGAGGCAGTGACTCCTGGAGGGACACAAGGGCAGGTCTCGGATGACAACTCTGTCTAACTAGTCTAGGTGGCCCAGGGCAGAAACAAAAAGAACCTGAGGAAAGTGGGCAAAGAGGGCAAAAAAAAAAGAGCAACAGAAATGCACATGCACAAAGAAAAACATACAACTCTAAAAAGTATGTTGTCCAGAAAATCTTGTACTTACACAGCTCCGTCAGAGCAAAACTTACATACTTATAGTATAAAAATGATTGAAAATATGCTGGGCGCTGGTGGCTCACGCCTGTAATCCTAGCTACTCAGGAGGCTGAGATCTGAGGATCCCGGTTCAAAGCCAGCCCGGGCAGGAAAGACCGTGAGACTCCTATCTCCAATAAACCACCAGAAAACCGGAAGTGGCGCTGTAGCTCAAGTGGTAGAGCGCTCGCCTTGAGCTGAAGAGCTGAGGGACAGCGCCCAGGCCCAGAGTTCAAGCCCCACGACCGACAAAAAAAAAAAAAAATGATTTAAAATATCCTAGAGTGGGGGCCGGGGGAGGATGGGAAGGGGAAACAAGGGAGGAGGCTACAATGCTTGATATGAAATGTACTCATTAGGAGCTGGGAAGGTGGCTCAGTGGTAGAGCGCTCGCCTTGCATGCATGAGGCCCTGGGTTCGATTCCCCAGAACCACATAAGCAAAAAGAAAAAAAGCCAGAAGTAGCGCTGTGGCTCAAGTGGTAGAGCGCTAGCCTTGAGCTGAAGAGCTGAGGGACAGCGCCCAGGCCCAGAGTTCAGGCCCCACAACAGGACCCCAAAAAAAGAAATGTACTCATTATTTTGCCCATGTAATTGTAACTCCTCTGTACAGTATTTTCACAATAAAAATTTAAAAAATTAAAATAATAAAATATTCTAGAAATTACACAGGGAAGATCAAGTAAAAGGTATTTCTGAAGGAGAAAAATTCAATAGTGTTACATATTGTATAAATATGAAATTTTAGAAAGCGTAAGAGGAGATAACTGGAAAGGCTGCAGTCTTTTTCTCTGAAAATGTAAGCAAAGACTTTTTACAAAGTGGGTCACTGTTCTTTTTCTTTTTAAACCTTCAAGTATTAAGGGAGTTACTAAATCAATATGTGAGTTACTCCCTTAAAATTAAACTACTTGTTTATATACGGAAAGTATGAAAACAATTATCTTCAAACGTCTCTCACTAGTAGAATCTGGGTACTTCCTCTACTACTTTCTCCCGTCCTGAATTTTTTTATACTCTAATAAGTATTACTTTCATAATAAAAAAATACGAACCTTAGCCGGGCGCCGGTGGCTCATGCCTGTAATCCTAGCTGCTCAGGAGGCTGAGATCTGAGGATCATGGTTCAAAGCCAGCCGGAGCAAGAAAGTCCATGAAACTCTTATCTCCAATAAACCATGATGAAAAAAACGGGAATGGCACTGTAACTCAAGTGGTAGAGCGCTAGCCTTGAGCTGAAGAGCTGAGGGACAGCGCTCAGGCCCAGAGTTCAATCCCATGACAAAAAAAAATGAACCTTATTTAAAAAAAAAAACTGTCAAACTAGATCCATGAAGGAGAGGGAGTACAGTCTCATAAATTCAAAAAGAACCCACAATTCATGTCTCACACAGAAAAAAATTCACATCCGGCTCCATTTCCTGACCCATGTAAGTAATTTCAGGATGTGTGACAAACTGAATTTCAAGCAACTTTCTAGTCTGCGTTGATTTAACTAAATCACACACCAGCATGTAAAAGGCTGTCTGTTCTAAACGTTCTCATGTGTGTATCAAATTGGACCTCTAAACACTCTTGTTGGCCAAATAAAACCTGGACTTTAAAGCAAACAAAACCCCCTCAATTTCAGTTCAGCAAACAACTATAAGAGAAGGAAGGTAGCCTTCAACAAAATGCCCCTCAGCCACCAAGACTGGACCTTGCAGAAAATGAGAGTCCACTGACCAGCATTATTCTCTGAAGAGACACAAACACTTTAAAGATAGGACAAAGTAAGACAGCCTCTGGAAGAAAACCTAGTATTTCAATGCCTATCTCTACCTGCATTGTTCTGTTATTTGCAAGATCACTCAGAAGTATCAGCTTATCCTGTGAGTTGTTAAAAATTATGTATCTTCTCTCACTAGGAGCAGAATGAGGATTAAATGACTTCTCCCCTTTCTTTGTCTAGAGTATTAAGGGGGAGGAGAGATGCTGTTGTGATTCACAAAACTACTTCTTTGCTTTCAGAAGGGTCACACTGAGCAGAGGGCCTGTGAGGGGGTGCTGGCTCCCAGGAAGCAGGGTGCTGAGACACCTGTGCAATCAGAACCATGAAGCAGGGCTTGTCTAGCATGCATAAAAGCCTGGGTTCGATTCCTCAGTACCACATAAACAGAAAAGGCTGGAAGTGGTGCTGTGGCTCAAGTGGTAGAGTGCTAGCCTTGAGCAAAAGAAGCTCAGAGACAGTGCCCAGGCCCCGAGTTCAATGCCCAAAACTGGACAAAAAAAGAAAGAAAAAGAAAAGAACCATGAAGCAATTCTTCTACATAAAACCAGCGATGGCCCTTTCATGGCTTGAAGTTCTGATTAATCCCAGAATCTTAAACAACTGATCATTTATGCGTGGAGGTGCCCAACTACAAAGAACATTTCTGTGCGTCACTAACTTGTTTTAACTGTCAGCTACTGAAATACTGAGCAGGCTTTTTGGCTTATATTTTTCCTAAGTATATGAACATAGAACTTTTGGGGGCGTTCTCTTTTAAATCTTTTGTTAAAAGATAATTAGTCCAGTATCCTGTACAGATAAAGTTTGCGTCATTTGAACATCTAGTCTCTTAATAAAATTATCTTCCTTAGTTCACATCAGAAATACTGCCTTTCCAGAGAGTAAGTTAATCTTTATGTTCAATTTACTGATACACAGATAGGCACCATCTTCCTGCTGCTTTTCTCCTGGGTCTGGAGAGACTGGCCCTCCAGAGCTCTCCTCCCTCAGTCCCTGGGGGAGGAGCATTCCTCCCTGCAGGCTGCCCACACACTGAGTAGGAGTGGAGGGGGGCGCATACTTTCATCTTCCCTCACCACTCCATCTCAATAGCAAGACAAACAGGCAGAGACTGGCCCTCCCCTCAGACAGGGAAATACTTCATGATTGCAGTTTGCAATGTACCCTTGTGTTGTGTGTACGTTGGAAGCTTAACCAACTTTCAATGGCTAAGTTACAAGCCTTTCATTTTTAAGGGGAAATATGCTTGGGTTGTGTATAAGGGAAAAAAAAACCCAAATGACCTTATTCTTTATGAAACTCTTCTTACTTAAAATATCTAATCTTTATTGTATGCCTTTATAGTCTTTCACTGGGCAAAAGGGAAACATACGATGACACTGTAACAAGGAACAGTTTATTTCCGCGGATGCATTTCTGACTTGACTGTGATTAGAGCAGTAGAACACTCATTTCTAAAATGACATGTAGCAGAAATAGAGTCAAAATACTGTATTTACAGCCGACAATTATATCTGCAAGGTAACTGCATTTAATGTTCGCATTTGGCTAAATACTATGCAATGTCAAAAAAATACTGGAAAAAATACTTTAAACTATGGATTATTCTAAACAAAATCACAGCCATAAGAAACCCTGAGTCTTCAAGAATAACACGAAGGCTAGTTATTTAGAAAATAAATTAAAATGAAACAATTGTCTTTTAGACGCCATGAGGACATTACTAAAGCAATGCAAACCCACAAACTTAAATCTGTAGATCGCATTTGTTACATTGAGGTAGGATAGCCATACGTTATACACAGGCAGTTCCTTAGGCATGGTAATAGATAGCTCTATGGTATCAGATTCAATAAAATAAATTAGAGAAGTAAAAGCACGCCTTGCAACCAAAGATGTTATAGAATACTAATTCAGGAAGTTATTCAGCAGCTTATAAAGAAATAGGAAGTTGTGGACCAACTACTTGAAGAACTATTTCCTGTAGGAAAACTGTAAGACAGCTGAAGAAGGCAGTAATTGAGTCATAAAGAGAAGGAATTCTTAAATAAGAACTGAAGGTGCTATGCTAGAGGGGAAAAGGTTCAGACTTTGTTCTTCAGGAAAGACATCGGGTGTGGCATACACAGAGCTTGAAGCGCTGCTCCCATCTCCCATCTCCCGCCACACCATCCGCCAAGGTGAGAGCCAAGAGTCTTCTTTCTGCAAAAGCTCTCACTCTCGTAGGACCTGAGTTAAAAACACAAATGGACGGCTACAGCCCTTTGCGTAATTACGCTGCCTTGGAACGGAAGAGTGCCAGCCAAGTGCAGAAACTCATTCATGGATGGTCACAGGGAAACAACAGTTGTTTCCAAAGTCAACTTTTCTAAGTGTTCTCTCAAATTACATCTCCTTGTATGTTTGGACCACTTATAATCAGTTCTTCATGCCATGTAGAAATCTCAGTAAATAAGATGCTTTGTGACTCAAAATTTAGTTTCAACAAGTATCTGTTCATAACATCTATTTTTCCCTGTTGAAATGAGTATCAAATTTGTAACTAGTTTTTAAATCATCCAACGTCTGGCTGGCAAAAAGAATCATCAAACAAGAGAAACATAAGTAAGTACTGGGGCTGGGAAGGTGGCTCAGTGGTAGAGCGCTTGCCTTGCATGCATGAGGCCCTGGGTTCGATTCCACAGCACCACATAAGCAAAAAGAAAAAAGCCGGAAGTGGCACTGTGGCTCAAGTGGTAGAGTGCTAGCCTTGAGCTGAAGAGCTGAGGGACAGCAACCAGGCCCAGTCAAGCCCCACAACTGGACCTCCCCCCCCAAAATAAGTAAGTACTGACTGCCAAGAGAACTAAACATTAAAAAAAAGTGAATCAGCCGGGCGCTGGTGGCTCACGCCTGTAATCCTAGCTACTCAGGAGGCTGAGATCTGAGGATCGCGGTTCAAAGCCAGCCCGGGCAGGAGAGACCGTGAGACTCCTATCTCCAATAAACCACCAGAAAACCGGAAGTGGCGCTATAGCTCAAGTGGTAGAGCGCTCGCCTTGAGCTGAAGAGCTGAGGGACAGCGCCCAAGCCCAGAGTTCAAGCCCCACGACCGACAAAAAAAAAAAAAAAAAAAAAAAAAAAAAGTGAATCATACCTGCATCCCGCTACTCAGGAGGCTGAGATCTGAGGATTGTGGTTTAGAAGTGGCTAGCCTGGGCAGGTCAGGAAAAATCTGTGAGGCTCTTTGCCCCAATTAACAACCAAAAACTAGAAATGCATCTGTGTGTGTGTGGCTTGTCAAGTGGTAGGCCACCAGCCTCTCGTGAAAAAGCTAAGGGAGTAGGCGCCCAAGCCATGAGTTCAAGCTCAGTACTAGAATTCAAAGAACTTTTGATGATGGGATTATCACATTGAGCTCCCTTGTACCATGAACGTAATCATTTTAAAAATGAACTTTAGGGGCTGGGAATGTGGCTTAGTGGTAGTGTGCTTCGCTGGCATGCATGTGGCTCAAGTGGTAGAGTGCTATCCTTGAGCAAAAGAAGTCCAGGGACAGAGCCCAGGCCCTGAGTTCAAGCCCCAGACTAGCAAAAACAACAACAACAACAAAAAAAACTTTAACAATAGCAACGTGGTACTAAAAGCTTGAGTTTACCATCTTTTGACTCAAAGGACAGATGGTCATTCATGTTACTGATGTTTTTAGGATGACTCTTCAGCTCCTCACAGCATGGGGGCAGCTCTTATGAGGGTGCAGAGCTGGCTCACATTCCTGAGGCGGCTTATTGTTATGGATGGAATGAGGCTCATTCAGTAGAGGAATATAAACTGTGCAAGTCCACAGCAGCTATCATCCTTCCACATCCAATGCTTAGCCACTGGGCTTACTAACCACTTCACCTTGCCTGCTTTCATTGACCTACATTTTCCCCTCAGGGAAAAGTCTTCTACTTCTACAAAGCTGATATGAAAAAGATGACCAGAATGAAAACTCTACTTTCCCTTACTTCCACAGGAGCATTCCTCAAAAACACTGAAAAAACTACTGCCTTCACCTGTCCTCTGGACAGATTTCTCTCCAGGTAAAGCCTTCCTACTTCTTCTGTAACTAGCCCTCCCCCTTGTTTGGGTTTGGTTCACCTTCTTTTACCCCCCCCCAGTGGGTGTGGATGAAGGGGGTGGGAGAACTATACACCATTCATTAAACCTGTGTGTCTGCACCTTACAAAGGAAACATTTCTTCTCAAAGAACCAATGGAAACTTAGAAACAAGTATCTACTGTTCCAGCTGACAATGAAACACTGCTGATTCAAAATAATGAAAATGTAAGCAGAAGTCACCTACAAGCAGTTAACAAGATACAAAAAAGATTTTAAGTGCATAAATGTGTCTCTTTAGCCTGTGTTGCTCTCAGCCACAGGAGAGGAGTGCAGGCTACAAAGCTGTTGAAAAATCTCCCCACAAAGCATGTGACCGAGCAGGGAGAGGCTTAAAGGAGTTGCAGCTTCTCCTCTCCAGGAGGACGGGGTGAGTTTCCACTCTTCTCCCCAGGAGGACGCCCCTCCCTCTAGAAGGGAGTTTGCTGCTCTTTCAATCACTGATGTCTGCAGAACAAATATCTTGTACATGCAGATTAGTTTGCCAGACTTGTGTGTACTTTCCAGTCTCTGGCCCTTTATTGTTCTGGCTGAAACCTGACCCTTTGAAATGGACACGAGGCTGGACACCAGAAAAAAAAATTTTTAAAGAAAAAGTTGCAGAAAAGAGGCAAAAAAACAAAAAAACAAAAAAACCCACCTACTATAGAAACTAAGATCAAACTTTTCTCTCTCTGCTCTTTTCTAGAACAAGCAGGTCATAGAACTATTTCCATTACTGAGTAACTCAGCCTGAAAGGCAGGCAACACAAAACACAGATTGAGACTCACATCACATAAATTTTTAAAGATACACAACAAAACAATATTGCTAATTGTATTATCTGATGATCTAATAAATGTTACTTTCCATAGTAGACTGTCAAGGCAGATCTAAATCAAAACCAGGACTTTCTCAGTTATCTCATCTTGAAGAAATAGGTAAAAATAAGAAATTAAGAACAATTTCAATCTGTAACAAGTCTTTTTTTTTTTTTTTGGGGGGGGGTCCGGTCGAGGGGCCTGAACTCTGGGCCTGGGCGCTGTCCCTCAGCTCTTCAGCTCAAGGCTAGCGCTCTACCACTTGAGCCACAGCACCACTTCCAGCTTTTTTCTTTTTTGCTTATGTGGTGCTGAGGAATCGAACCCAGGGCCTCATGCATGCAAGGCAAGCGCTCTACCACTGAGCCACCTTCCCAGCCCCAATCTGTAACAAGTCTTATACACAATTTTATATCCATTTGACTCAAAAGACCCAGGTGAAATGGAAGTCTTTATATAATTTCAAAATTAGAACATCAAATTCTATCTGTAGAGTTCTATTTACAGAATTCTACTTACAGAATTGTAGATAATTCTATGCTACTTCCATATTATTGCAATGTAACTACCATTTTATTAAAGACAAAGTGCTAGTAAAAAAAATATTAAATGGTCTATTTTTTCGCTTAGAGAAGCCATTCCGTTTTGAAGACCCACTAGACTGAAATAAGACAGACCATGATTAACTAAACATCAAGCCTCAAAATTAGTATTACTCTTCATATTTGGGAGAGAAGCAAGACCCTGGGTTCAATCCCCAGGAGTCCACACAAAGAAACAAACACCATACGGTATTGTCTTGTCCCAGGCCAGCCAACAGGTTTGACACTGCCACTGTGCACACCCAGCGAAGTCTTCAAAACAGAACCCCCGCTCAAGAAAGTGCTCAGCTTTTCCCCCCAAATACACACACACGTAACACAGACACACGCCATTCGTACAGCTACGTGTACATATGTACCATATAGACACATGTATACTATACACGGATACGTGCAGTACGGATCTATACAGCCCCTCGGCCCTGCCCCCCGCCCCTCGGCCCTGCCCCCCGCCCCTCGGCCCTGCCCCCCCACCCCGCCAGCCCCTCGGCCCTGCCCCCCCACCCCGCCAGCCCCTCGGCCCTGCCCCCCGCCCCTCGGCCCTGCCCCCCGCCCCTCGGCCCTGCCCCCCGCCCCTCGGCCCTGCCCCCCGCCCCTCGGCCCCGCCCCCCGCCCCTCGGCCCTGCCCCCCGCCCCTCGGCCCTGCCCCCCCACCCCGCCAGCCCCTCGGCCCTGCCCCCCGCCCCTCGGCCCTGCCCCCCCACCCCGCCAGCCCCTCGGCCCTGCCCCCCGCCCCTCGGCCCTGCCCCCCGCCCCTCGGCCCCGCCCCCCGCCCCTCGGCCCCCGCCCCCCCGCCCCCCACTCACTTGAGGAAGTATCTCTGGCCCGAGGGCGTCTTGGCCATCTCCCAGCCGGCCGGCAGCGGCATGTCGTCGGGAATCTCGAAGGACGGCTGGCGGAGGTGCTGCGCGGCGGGCGCGGCGGCGCCGGGGGCGGCCCCGGCCTGCGCCAGGGCCCCCGGGGACACGGCGCCCAGCTGCAGCGAGGCGGGCGAGGAGTGGGAGCGCAGGTGCTGCGGGGTCAGCGCCCCCGCCGAGCCCGCGTCCGTGCTGGCCTGTGGGGGACGCAGAGGACAGGGACGGTCACGGCGGCGGCCGGGCGGCGGGGCCACCCCGAGCCCGGTCCCCGCCCCCGCGGGGCCCGAGGGGCGGGGCGCCGGTTCGCTCCGGGCTCCGGGCGGCCGGGCCCGGGGCTTGTCCCGACCGGCCCCGCGGGCACGAGCCCGGCCCCCGAGCGGGCAGCCCTCCGACCGACCAGCAACCGGGACCCTTCCGGACCGGCTCACGCGGGCCGCTCCCGGCCGCCATTCCCCGCGGCTCGGACGCCACAAAATGGGAGTCGGCGGCGCGGTCCGCGGAGCCCCCCGCCCCCGCCCGCCCGAGCGTGCGGCCGCCCCTCCCCCGCGCGGCGCCACCGCTGCGAGCGCGGGCGACCCGGGGGCGGGGAGGGCCGGGCCCGGGCGGGCCGACCCCCGCAGCACTCGGGAAACCGACGAGCCTCGGGCCAGGGCTGCGGGGAGGAGCGAGACGACGGGGAGGAAGGGCGCGGGACGGGGCGCGCCGGCCGCGCAGCCACGTCCGCCCCGGGACGCGCGCGGGAGCCGCGGCGGGCGGCCTTAGTCACCGCTTCCCCACGCTCGCTCCGAGTCCCGGCTGAGTCAGCGCGGGGCGCCGTCGGGCCGCGCGCCGTCCACGCCGGGCCTCCGCGGGCGCCGCGGCGCGGGAGCCCCCGGCGCCACCCGGGCCCCGAGCCAGGCGGAGATCCTCCGCCGACTTCCAGGAAAAGTCCGGGGGGGAAGCCCGAGCCCCGCGCCCGGGGCACCGGCGCCCTCGGGGGGAGGGGAGGCGGCGCGGCCCGGCCCGGCCGGGAACAAGAGAACAATTATCCGACTCCCGAGGAGGCCCGGCCCGGCCGAGGGGCCCCGGAGGAGGCCCCGGGCTCCACTTCGGCGACTCGGCCGGCGCGCCCGCGCCCGCGCCCCCGCCCGCGCGCCCGCGCCCCCTCCCCCACCGGCCCGCCCTCCCGCGGGGCCGAGGTGCGGGGCGCGCGCCCGCCGAGCCCCCGCCGCCGGCCCGGCCTCCCCACCCCCTTCCTTCCTGCTCCCGCCAACCTTCCCGGAGCCCCGGGAAGAAAGAAAGGAGGCGGGGGCCGGGCGGCGGCCGCACCGACGGGGCCCGGGAGCTCCAATCTCGGCCCCGGGCTGCGGGGCCCGCGTTACCTGCCGGGAGTGCGCCTTGGGCTCGGGCGGCTTGAAGAAGGAGTCGGGCAGCTTGCGGAGCCGCATGGGCACCGTCGGGGGCACGTTGGCCGTCTTGGGGTTGATGACGGCGTTGAACAGCGCCTCCAGGTCGGTCTCCGAGTCCCCGCGGACGTGCACCACCTGGTGGCCCGCGGGCGGGGCCTGCGGCGCCGCGAGGGGCGCGGGCGGCCCGGGCGCGGACGGCGGGCCCTGGCCGGGGCCCGGGGGGCTCTGCGCGGGCGGCTGCCCGGGGCCCTGCGGGGCCGGCGCGGGCGGCGGCTGCTGCCCGGGGTCCATGGCTCGGGCTCCCGGACGCGCAGCCCTGGCCGGGCGCGAGGGCTCCGCCCGGACGCCGAGGTCGGCGCGGGGCCGGGGGAGGGGCGGGAGCGAGGGCTCCGGGCGGCGGGCGCTGGGCGGCCTCCGGGCTCCGGACTCCGGCCTGGCTCTCGGTCAGGCCCGGGGCGCCGCGCCGCGACCGCGCATCCCCGCGCCGCTGCCCCGCGGCTGCGCCTCGAAAGTCGGAGCGGCCCGGCGCCCTCCCCGACGGAGGCCCGGCGCCTGCCCCCCCGCGCGGCCTCCCCTCCCGCTCCTTCCTTCCTCCCTTTCTTCGCCCCGGCGGCGGCTGCGCCCGACTGAGACAGAAACTCGCTCCGGACGCCAAAACTAAAGTTGAGACGCGCCCGCCCGCGCGGCCGGCTCCGCCCCTCGCCGCGCTTCCTCCCTGCGCGCGCCCGCCCGCCCCGGATCCGCGGCGGCGCCCGGGGAAACTTTCCCGGAGTTACCGCATTCCTGCGGACCCGGGAGGCACGTGACCGCCTCGCCCCGCCCCGCGCGCCCCGCCCCCGGGCCGGGGGGCCGCGGGGACCCGGGGGACCGCGGTGGCCGGGCGCCCCTCCCCGGGCGGGTCCCGGCTCGCCTGCTCGGGACCCGGCGGAGGGGGGGGAGGCCGGGCCGGGTCGGGCGGGCCGCGGGCGACGAAGAGGGCGCCCGGGAACCGGTCCGCTCGCTCCCGTCGGTGCGCCTTTGTGGCTCCGGTCCCCGGCGGGGGCCGCGCGCGGCCTGCTCGCCGCGAGCGCACGCGGGGCGCGTCGTCCCTCCGCCGCGGGGCTGGCCCGGCCCTCGCCCGGCCCGGCCCCTGCGCGCTGGCTGCGCGGCGGCCTCCCCGGGAGGGATCCGAGGCTGCGCCGCACACGCGTCCCTCGCCAGCTTTTGTGGGCTTGCTTCCCAGCTCGGGCTGGCCTCGAACTCGCGGCCCTCCTTCCCCGGCCTCTGCTGGCTTTGAAACCATCGGCCTTCCTGGATCATCTGCCTTCCGACTCAGTAGGATTAGGCCAAAGACCCGCGCCCGGCGCCCCCGGACCCCTCCCGGCCCCTCCGCCCTGCCTGGCTCGGTTCCTCACTCCGCTCCGCGCCGGGGTCGGGGGGTCGGGCCGGGAGTCGCGGCCAGCCACTCACGGAGGCCGCGGCCTCGCAGCCCCCCTGCGTGCGTCCCCTCGGACCAGTCCCCACCCTCCCGCAGAAGGGAGCGAGCGCCCCCCGGGTTGCCATGGGAGCTGCGCCCGCGGCCAGCACTGCAATTAGGCCGGGGGCTGCTTGGCTGGCTGTTGCTCCCCCGCCATTAAGTCGGCCTTCCGACGCCCACCGGGGTCTCCTTCCCTCCCAGGCCCAGAGTTCTCAGGAGTCCCCGGACTGTGGCTGCCTTCCTTCGGCCGGTGCTCCTCCTCCGCCCCACCATCCGCCACCGGAATAGGATGGAGCCTTGGCCCTGTCCCGTCCGTCCTTCCCTCCACGGGGGGGGGTGGGGGGGGGGCTCGGCGCCATCCCGGGAGCGAGGACACAGGCCCTGGCCGAGCCCTGACTGCTTAGCTCCGCAGCTGAATGAGGAAGCCGTCCCCACTCTGTCACCGCAGCAGCCGCAACCCTCGCTCAGTCCTCCACTGCGGATTCATCAGTTAGGCCTGTTGGGCTGTGGCCCGGCCCGCACGTGTGAAGGGCCTCAGACAGGCCCGGCGTGGTGCCCGGCCCGCACGTGTGAAGGGCCTCAGACAGGCCCTGCGTGGTGCCCGGCGGCCGGCGTGGTGCCCGGCCCGCACGTGTGAAGGGCCTCAGACAGGCCCGGCGTGGTGCCCGGCGTGAGGCCCGGCGTGGTGCCCGGCCGCCTGAGGAGGCCTCGGGCGCAGCTCCTCAGACGCTGCCCCGCGGCGCCGCGGCGTCCGATGACGTCGTGAGTGAAGTCGCTTCTGTCGTCGTCTGTCGTCAGTGCGGAAAGCGTTCGTTTGCGAGTCTACACGCGGAGCAGGCGGCCTCCTCCCGGCAGCCTGGCGCGCCGGCACACGGGGGCCGCCAGGGACGTCGCAGGAGGGCCGTGGCCTCAGCGGCCAGAAATGGCCTCCTCTCCACGGCTCCCAGTGCCAAGGCCGCATGCACTTCCAGAAGCCTTCCCTCCGCAGGTGTGCGTCAGGAAAGCCACCTGGGTTCCTGTTTTCCCTTCAGCCCTTTCTTTCTTGCCAGTCCTGGGTCCTGAACTCTGGGCCTGGGCGCTGTCCCTGAGCTCTTGCCAGCTTTTTCTGTGTATGTGGGACTGAGGAATCGAACCCAGGGCTTCATGCATGCTAGGCGAGCACGCTACCGCTAAGCCACCTTCCCAATCCTTCCACTTTTCTTCATCCACCTCTTCAACGCGTCTGACGTTGCATTGTGCCTCCCTCCCACAGACACCAGCCGGACGCACGCCCTTCTGACTCGTCATCTGTGGTGGCAGCACAGTCTTGCACTTGTTCAGCCAGAACACATGAGCTCTCTTAATCACCTTTTGCCATCCCATCCAGCCAACCAATTCCAGTGCGTGCATTTTCTCTCCGATCTCTGGTACGCTGCCACCCAACCCCATGCTGGATTCAACTCCACTTCCCACCACATTCCACACACCTTGGAAGAGCATGTTCCCACTTCTAGTTGTCGTTTTGTTGTTTTTTGTTTTGGGGGGGGCTTGAACTCTGGGCCTGGGCGCTGTCCCTGCGCTCTTCAGCTCAAGGTGAGTGCTCTACTGCTTGAGCCACAGCGCCAATTCCAGTTTTCTAGTGGTTTATTGGAGTTAAGAGTCTCACAGACTTTCCTGCCCAGGCTGGCTTTGAACCATGATCCTCAGATCTCAGCCACCTGAGTAGCTAGAATTATAGGCGTAAGCCACCAGCGCCAGGCCCACTTCTAGTTTTACCTGTATCTCTCAGACTTCTATTCTGAATAGACATCAGAATGATCTGAGTCTACTATTCAAGATGTCTACTGTTCAGAGCCAATCCCTAGCACAAACCATGAACCATTTTGGTCTTTGCTTTCTCTTTTCAACCTATCTCTTGCTACTCACTCACTACATGTGCCTTCTTTTCTCTCTCCCTCCTTCCTTCTTCCCTTCCTTCCTTGCTCTTTTTAACAGGGTCTGGCTACGTAACCCAGGCTCGGCTTTAGCCTCTGGAGTGTTGGAATGACAGGCACCCTAGCAGACCAGGCTATTTTCCAGACAAACGGAATCATTTGTTTGTTCCCTGAAGAAGCCATTTCCCCCCTGTGCCTCTGCAGATGCGATCAGAGCTGTGCTCTTCAGCGATCACTTACTGGATGCCACACTTTTGCTGACACAGGAGAAAGGGAGAAATGTGCCTAGTGGCTAGATCTCCAGGAGCTCCGTGTTCCGTGTGGCTGTGATCATGCTGGAGATGGCTTGTAATCCCTTACCCTCAATCCCTGCACACTCTTGAGTTTCTCTGTCCACTTCTGGCACTCTGCCTTCCTTTCTGCTGAAACTGGAGACTGCTCCTTTTCTTCTCCTATCTCATGTTCTATACACACACAGCTTCAACTGTCTCAGAACTTTCGCTTATTCCCTTGTTTCTGGGTCTTCCTTCCATTTGCTGATACATACATTGAGTAGATGAAATTAAGGTAAAACATTTATAAAAGCACTGACAGACTGTGATTATGTACCCAGCTTCAGTGCTGATGATTATAACACTATTTCACAAGACCATAGTGAGGAGTAAAAAAAAAAAAAATGTAAGCTTAGCCAGTCACCAGTGGCTCACCTCTGTCATCCTAGCTACTCAGAAGGCTGAGATCTGAGGATCGAAGTTCAAAGCCAGCCCCAGCAGGAAAGTCCATGAGACTCTTACCTCCAATTAACCACCAGAAAACCAGAATTGGCACTGTAGCTCAAAGTTGTAGAGGGCTAGCCTTTAGCAAAAAAGCTCAGGGACAGTTCTCAGGCCCTGAGTTCAAGCCCCATCCATGACCCCGCCCCCTCACACACATACAATTAAGCTTGAATGTATTTTCATCAAAGCCTCCTGTAGATTAAGGGACCCCCAGACACAGCTGACTTGTAATCACTGTCTGGAAGTAAAACTGTTAAAGAAAATTTTGCTGAAAAAAACTTCTGGTTGGCCTGGGAAGATGACTGACTATTGAACTTAGGAGCTCTGTTTCATGTGTACATGTAGAAGGTATTTTGTGTGTCTTTGTGTATCAGTGAGATCATTTATTCTTTCATTCCACTTCATGCTCTGAGTTCTCAAATACAAAATGTCCCTGATCATAGTTTGGACGACTATTGCGCATTTTCCTACAGTAGGTGCTAGTCACTGAGCTAGAAATAGACTCCTGTTGAAAAGGGACCTCTAGGGCTGGGAAGGTAGCTCAGTGGTAGAGTGCTTGACTTGCATGCATGAGGCCCTCAGTTCGATTCCTAGCACCATATAAGCAGAAAAAGCCAGAAGCGGTGCTGTGGCTCAAGTGGTAGAGCACTAACCTGAGCTGAAGAGCTGAGGGATAGTGCCCAGGCCCATGACCGACAAAAAAAAAAAAAAAAAAAGGGACCTCCCTGCCGACTGCAAGAAACAATTATGAGCAAGAAAGGGGCTGGGCGCTGGTGGCTCACGCCTGTCATCCTAGCTACTCAGGAGGCTGAGATCTGAGGATCGCGGTTCAAAGCCAGCCCGGGCAGGAGAGACCGTGAGACTCCTATCTCCAATAAACCACCAGAAAACCGGGAGTGGCGCTGTAGCTCAAGTGGTAGAGCGCTTGCCTTGAGCTGAAGAGCTGAGGGACAGTGCCCAGGCCCAGAGTTCAAGCCCCACAACCGACAAAAAAAACAAAAAAAAAGAAAGGGATAGCATGGTCAGAAGCCTTGCCCTCTGAGCCCAGTCTGCAGACAGTCACCTCTACACAGTGTGCTTTTCTGACTTTCTGAGTACAAAAGGGAGATAAATTAGGCAAAAAAGAACCTCAAAAATTTAAACTTTGGTGCTTTCTAACAGGGACAGCAGTATGCAGTCTGAGGGATGCTCAGGCCACAGCAGGGAGCCCCAGCCCCTGGTCCCCAGAACAGCAGGCATTCCACAGTGTGTTGTATTGCTAGACTATGCTATTCAGTACATTAGATTTATCAGTACACCTATCACTTACCTATCACTTAGCATCTTTTCTTTTCTTTTCTTTTTGTCAGTTGCGGGGCCTGAACTCTGGGCCTGGGCACTGTCCCTCAACTCTTCAGCTCAAGGCTAGTCACTTTACCACTTGAGCCATAGCACCACTTCCGGCATTTTCTGCATATGTGGTGCTAAGGAATCAAACCCAGGGTATCAACTTAGCATATTTCTTTCTTTCTTTTTTCTTTGGCAGCCCTGGGGCTTGAACTCAGGGTCTAGGCACTGTCTCTGAGCTTCTTTTGCTCAAGGCTAGCACTCACAAATGAAGGAGCATCTAGAGTTCTGGAGGGGAATCCAAATCTTCATAACCCTACCTAAAAAGCTACCCACTCCTTATAAAGAAGATTTAGAAAGTGGGACTGATTACTGATCACAGACAGAGTTGAAGGCAATGACTACAGACATGTGCTGTGACTCTGGGTCCATCTCTTTGATATGCCCCAATCAAACGTGGCATCTGACAGTGCTTTCAGGTCCCTCCACCCCAGTTCTGAAACTCAGGGGCTTGTACCTAGGGCTTGCCTGCTAGGCGAGCCCTCTACCACTGAGCTATAACTTGAAGTAATAACAACAGGCCGTAAGTGTAAAAGGTGGAACTCTGCTGGAGAAACTATCAGAGGAGGAGAATGACAGGAGAGGATGCTGAATTGGGAGAGTGAGTATGTGCTCTCCAGACTTTGTTCATATATGTAGTGACTGCTATTCATCACTTACAAGATTTATTTTTTTGTGTGAACACACTGGGGCTTGAACGTAAAAGCCTTATGCTCTTTCTCAGCTTACCTGTTCAGCTGGTGCTCCACCACCTGAGTCTTACCTCCAGCCCAGCTTTCTGCTAGTTAACTGGAGAGAGAGGGGTGAACCAAATTAAATCCGTGGTGCCCTACGGATCTAAATTTCGTAGCCTTCTACCCCAGTCCTCAGAGTAAGCACACCTCCACTAATTTGTTTCCTCTGTGCCTCACCTGAGCAAGACTCCTTATTTCAACTACTCCACAGGGTGCTGCATATGTCTTATACCCTGCCTCGTGACTTATTTTGGCTTATGGGATCCAAATGGCTCAGATTTTCCAGCCTTTAGCCCAAGTCTCTCTTTCCAACGTCAAAACTACAATCCTGTGAGACCTTTCTCCTTCAGCAGCCTCTGGAATTTCTGAGGAATGTTCTTGAGTTCGAAAAAGCCATTCACAGGACACTTGTGTCTGCTGTGTGACTGCCAGCTGTCCCGCTCCAGCACCAGTGCTCTCTCAGCTGACAGAGCTGCTCCCCCAAACTGTTCTCTGGGCTGTCCTGCCTCTCCCCAGGGCAATGGTGCCCCAGACATGTCTCTGGTCCTCCTTCCCCCACATGCAGGCCAAGGCACTCACTGAACTTAACAGGATCTGGGGGACCAGGAGAACTTACTATGGGTGTCGCGCTCTGCAGCCAGTCAGGACAACAGACTCAGGGCCCGCCCCCCTCCCCTCCCGCTCTACACCTCCCCTCTCACTCCAAGACCAGCTCATCCCTGTCTGCCAGAAAATGCAAGGTGCCTAGTAAGAGTGGGCAAAACACACGTAAGTCCTGATCTCTGGAGAGACAGATAGGAGACAGATAAGAACTAGTTTAGCAACAGATTACTACCATCAACAAAGACAGTAACACAACAAAGAAAAATGCAGCAAAAATACTCAGCCTCAGAGCTGGGGATGCTGACCTCCCCTGGGGCCCGGGAGAGAGGGTAACTGACTTCCTATCCCTTACACTCCATCTGACCAAGGAACAGCCACCAAACCCAAGGAAGACCTCACATATTTACTTTTTACATTATTGTGCAGCCAACCCCCATCACAGCCCCTCCCCATGTTTCATATTTCCTCGCTACAGAATTAATACAGCCGCAATCCATAGGTACTTAGCTATGTGGCTGGCACCATTATAAACCCAATATATGCACTAATTTGGACACAAAAATGTTCTTTTTATTGTTGGTGGTTGTGGGGCCTGAACTCTGGGCCTGTGTGCTGTCCCTCAGCTCTTCAGCTCAAGGCTAACACTCTACCACTTGAGCCACAGCGCCACTTCCGGCTTTTTCTGCTTATGTGGTACTAAGGAATCAAACCCAGGGCCTCAAGCCTGCGAGGCCAGCACTCTGCCACTGAGCCAACTTCCCAGCCCCCAGGACACCAAAAAGTTCTATGAAGGAATCTGACTAGTTTCTGCATTTTCTGTCAAAGAAAACTAAGGCACCAAGAGGTTGAGTAATTGGCTCAAGGTCACACAGGTGAGGGCAGAATTAAGAATTCAGGCAATCTGGTAGCCCAGCCCAAACTCTTTAAAGTTTTCCCAATAGGCTCCCTCACTTAGATAATTTACATAATCAAGATGGGTCATTCAAATGTTTTTCCCAAAACAATGAAGTAATCTTTCCTGAAAGGTGCACCACTTCTGTGCCTGCCTGCCCTTGTTGGTGGAAAGCAAGGTTGGCTCTCAGAATCAATTCCGTCCACCTCTGGGCTTCAGTCCCAGACCTGGCCCCATGTGCCGGGCCTTCTCAGATTTCTTTCAGCTGCTCTCTTTCATGGCTTCCAGGTGAGCCAAGCAAGCTCACCTTCATCAGGTGACCTTTTCTGGCTCTGTTCACAAATCACCCCTCTTCTGAACTCATGCAACTGTGCCTGTCAATGATCACTGTCAATGATCATTATCCCAACTAGATTTATAGGAAGTGTATGTTTTCTCAGAGTAAACTGATGACTGTCTGGCACAGACTTAACATTCAAAAGGAATCAGGGGGCTGGGTGTGGTTTCAGCAGGAGACAGAAGGACAGTTTGTAGCTAGCCTGGGTCACCTAGCAAGACTTAGTCTTTAAATGAATGAATGAATGAATGAATGAATGATCAAAGGGTCCTCTAGCCCTAGAAGACTATGTGACTGTAAGCAAAAAACAAAGTATTTTTAAATTCTTATTGTGTCTTTATGTAATTTAAAATTAGGTATTGAAAGAGCACATGGTATGTGTACACACACAATTACTATGTATCAATCAAAACGGAAAAGTATTTAAAAAGAAAAAAGGGTGGCAACCATCTATAATACTGGCACTAGTGAGTCTGAGGCAGGAGGATCTTGAGTTTGAGCCCAGCCTGGGCTACTTAGTAAGACCCTGTCTCTCTCCACGTTTCACTCCCCCCCCCCAAAAAAAAAGTGAAGAAATAACCTTCAGTTAAAATAATCTTGGATATCACAACTTTAATATCCTTAACCCATAAATGTGCTATCTGGAATTCTATGAAATCTGCTACTTTTTTTTTTTTTTTTTTGAGGTCCAGTCGTGGGGCCTGAACTCTGGGCCTGGGCGCTGTCCCTCAGCTCTTCAGCTCAAGGCTAGCGCTCTACCACTTGAGCCACAGCGCCACTTCTGGCTTTTTTCTTCTTGCTTATGTGGTGCTGAGGAATCAAACCCAAGGCCTCAGGCTTGCAAGGCAAGCGCTCTACCACTGAGCCACCTTCCCAGCCCGAAATCTGTTACTTTTTAGTGTTCTGTCAGTACTGGAAAATTTCAAATTTTTCTCTTCAGACTTTGTAATTAGGGATGTTCAACAGTAAAGTCTCTGCAAGTATCACACAGAACAGAAATCCACAGAACTAAAACTAGAGGACTTCTAGTCGCAAGCATTTCAACAAGGCATACTCAGCCTGTACCAACTAGTGGTAGTTATTCACTCATAAGCAATGTGCCAAGGTGCGTGTGAGGCGGCGGAGGCTGAGCAGGCCTGCTCATCCCAGCCCTCTGGCCCAGACTCAAGTCCACGATTATCATCCTCACCCCTGTACCTCAGGAACGTGTTTCAAACTGCTCCCTCCTCAAAGCTCAATACCGCTGGCAGGCTTTCCATCACCTATAGGATATGATCACTTTCCCACAGGAAAAAAAATCTGTCAGCCAGGTGTAGTGAGATACACCTGTAATTCCAGCACACAGGAGGCTGAGGCAGGAAGTTCAAGAGTTTAAGGCTAGCCTGGACTGCATTAAACAACAACAACAAAGACCCAAACAGTTCTATGTCCATTCTGTGACTGTAACAGGACACTATACCAAGACGACCTGATCCTTGCAGTTCTGCCAATTTAGTATCATCAGGCAACTTCCCTGCTCACATAGTTCTTGTGTCAGATGGGGGTACCTGCTGTTCTAATTACATGGGATGAAAAAGTTTACAGTTACCAAACACTACTGGGTTCTAAGTGGAATGATGCTTTTCCTAACTCCAGAGGTGTAAACCTTAATGCAATGTAAAAAACATAATTAAATGAAAATCAAGTTCAAAAAGCTAACAATTCATATTAATAATTGGTGGTAGATATTTCAGTTTTCTATTATCACTTCAATGCAGAATTAGCTTCAAAGACAAAATATATGGGAAATTGAGAACTCACTTGAATCTTAACACAACAAATACAATCCAGATTGTCAGTTTCTGGTAACTCGCTGTCACCACTTCACAATGGCTCTGTATCCACTGTGGCAGGGAATCCAGACAAACTTAGACAGGGACTCTTTGTGCTTGCATTTCCCTTCTCTAAGCAGCTCTCTACAAGGTAAACATTTGTCTCTAAATTAGTATGGAAACAGAAAAACAATAAATGAAAAGCCAGTAGATACAGGTCATCTGAAGGATTCAAGACATGTCCCCAACACCAAAGCAGTGGTACAGAACATTAACGTGACGTTTGACAGGGTCCACAACAAAGTAAGAAAATGTCTGCTCATGATTCTTCCTGGAAGGGTAGCACAGACCAGCCGAGTCCTGAAAAATTATTTAGTAACTAATATTAGTATTTTAGTATATTCTGGAAATTACTGCATGCAAGCTATAACATTTTACTATTATGTGTTTTCTGTCAAAACATCAAGAAAACACAAAAATAACACTGATTAAAAATGGGTAGTTAACTAATATTTTAAATATTTACTGACAGCAGTCTACTGTGAAGAATAGGTTTATTCTACACATAAAGGCATAATTCTTATCCTTCAGGAATTTACAGTCCAAAGGGAAACCCCATCATTTGCTAAAAATGCCTTTAATATGCTAGTATTAATTTTTTTTAAATTGTTTTTCTGCCAGTCCTGGGGCTTAAATTCAAGGGCCTGGGCCCTGTCTCTGAGCTTATTTTGCTCAAGACTAGTGTTCTACCACTTGAGACACAGCTCCACTTCTGGCTTGTGTGTATGTATGTGTGTGTGTGTAAGTGTGTGTGACTAATTCAAGATAAGAGTCTCATGGATATTTCTGCCCAGGCTGTCCTTTGAACTGCAATCCTTAGATCTCAGCCTCCTAGCTTTTTTCCTAGTCTCAAGAGCCACCAGTGCCTGGCCTAATATGATATTTATTATGTAAATTCTTTCTTTTCTATGCAAGAAGCAGGGACTATTTTTCTCTCAGCTATTGTGCCCTAAGTTAGCACACTAGTGTTGATACACAGTAATCAATTTAAGTGGATGAATGGAGATACTTAGAAACGATTTCATTTGTAATATCTTCCATGTGATACTGAAATTCAGGCTTCAGAGTCTGTGATACAAAGACATTTATGCTTTTTATTGCTCTATAAATGACGGTTTAACAGACCAGGGAGCTATGTTCTGCTCCCTGGGAGCCATGGATGCAGCTCTAAAATAAGGAGGGAATATTACTAGATAAAAACAACAGAAGCCATGAGGAAAAGATCAAACTCCCCTCTAAACAATATATGTTAACACATCATCAGCTTTTTGTCTGGTCTCAAGAGCACCCTAATTGCTAGCACTAGCTGTAAGGACTCCATTAACAACAAGCAAAATCATTGGTTGCAAATTTCCCCTCCATACTTACATAGGCTGTAACTTTAAAGACAGAAGAGGTAATTTGTATTTTCTTGGTTTGTGGATGCTTTCGAACACTAAGAAGGCAAGAAAGGCATATATAAGATATAAAGCTTATTCATTATCTTGCTCATGTAACTAACTCCTCTGTACAGTATCTTTACAATAAAAATATATAAAAAGAAAAGATATAAAGCTTAATTGATGGGTCAGTGTATGCACAATCATATATAAAAGTGTATTCCTAACACAAATGAATCCTCTTTCCATTCTATTACCACTGATTCTATACTAATATTACCTAAATATTTCTAAAATTTATCTGCCTATTCTTTTTTTTTTTTTTTTTTTTTGGTCGTGGGGCTTGAAGTCTGGGCCTGGGCGCAGCTCTTCAGCTCAAGGTGAGCACTCTACCACTTGAGCTACAGCACCACTTCCTGCCTATTCTTTTTCTCTCTTGTACTCCCTTCATTTCTTCTTCTTCTTCCTTTTTTTTTTTTTTTTGCCAGTCCTGGCGCTGTCCCTGTGCCTCTCTGTGCTCTAGCCAGCACTCTACCACTTGAGCCACAGTGCAACTTCCTTCTTTTTCTGTTTATATAGTACTGAGGAATCGAGCCCAGGGCTTTATACATGCTAGGCAAGCACTCTACTACTAAGCCACATTCCCAGACCTCTTTTTCCCCCCAGTCCTGAGCCTTGAACTCAGAGCCTGGGCATTGTTCCTAATGCCTTTATGCTCAAGTCTAGAGCTCTATCAGCTACATCACAGCTTTGCGTCCAGCTTCTTTTGGTGGTTAAAAGGAGTCTCAGTGACTTTCCTGCCCAGGCTGGCTTCAAACTGTGATCCTCAGATCTCAGCCTCCTGAGTAGCTAGGATTATAGGCATGAGCCACTGGTGCCTGGTATCCATTTCTTTTTCCTTCCTTCCTTCCTTCCTTCCTTCCTTCCTTCCTTCCTTCCTTCCTTCCTTCCTCCTTCCTTTCTTCCTTTTTTCCTTCCTTTCTTCCTTCCTTCCTTTTTTCCTTCCTTCCTACCTTTCTTACCTTCCTCCTCTTTCTGCCAGTCCTGGGGCTTGAACTCTGTGCCTGGGTCCTGTCCCTCAGCTTTTCTACTTCAAGATGAAAGCCCTCTACCATTTTGAGTAGTTTATTGAAATAAGAGTCTCATGGAGTTTCCTGCCTGGGCTGTCTTAGAACTGCAATCCTCAGATCTCAGCCTCTTGAGCAGCTAGGATGACAGGCATTGAGCTACTGGCATTTGGCTTTCCCTTCATTTCTTCTTCTTCTTTTTTTTTTTTTTTTTGCCAGTCCTGGGGCTTGAACTCAGGCCTGGGCACTGTCCCGGAGCTTCTTTTGCCCAAGGATAGCACTCTACCACTTTAGCCACAGTGCCACTTCCGGGTTTTTCTGTGTATGGGGTACTGAGGAATCGAACCCACAGCCTCATGCATGTGAGGCAAGCACTCTACCACTGAGCCAACTTCTCAGCCCCCTTTCATTTCTTTACGATAAAGTTCACTATACTTTCTAGGCTGGGTTTGAACTCTGAATCTTTCTGCCTCAGCCTTCCTTCCAAGTGCTGGGATTAAAGGTGTGTACCTCAAAACTGGATACTATATGATACTCTTTAAAAAGTGTAATTAGGAGCTAGGGTCTAGCTTTATGATAGAGCCGTTGCCTATCATACATGAGGCCCTGGGTTTCAATATCCAGCCTTAAAAAATAGTATAACTATATTAATGTTCTAATTGTTTTGTTAATATCATTTGTCATATGAAAATTAATACTATGTTAATTTTAGGGTATACAGACTATATATACTATGCATTCAGAAAATCAAGAACCCTAATGCTTACTTAGCATCTGAAGGCCATAAACTAAGCTTCTTCAATCAAATAATAAAATTCCACATCTGGGATGGATATGTGGCCTGGAGGATTCTTCAAAAACTTTAGCAAGTACACATGTTTAATGTGTCAAGTAGAAGAGATACAGGCATGATTGGTAAGTATGAACTTCTGTATGTGCCTTTTTGAAATGTAACAAAAGAATTGATCACTTAGTTTACTAAACTGCTTCTGAAGTACTGCTTACTTGATTGGAAGCATTTGCTAAAAATTTAAGGTATATTTTGAATAATCTGTAATAATAGATAAGGATGAAAATATTTTAAGACGGGCTTGGGATTTGGCTCAGTGGTAGAGCGCTTGCCTTGCATGCCTGAGGCCCTGGGTTTGATTCCTCAGCACCACATAAGCAAAAAGAAAAAAGCCGGAAGTGGCGCTGTGGCTCAAGTGGTAGAGCGCTAGCCTTGAGCTGAAGAGCTGAGAGACAGCGCTCAGGCCCAGGGTTCAGGCCCCACAACCGGACAAAAAAAATATATATATTTTAAGACTTCTACCCTTTTGTTTGAACAAGATGTCCCTAAGCCATAATTCACAGTGTGCCCTCAGCATCTTTAGACATCAGGAGTAGACATGACTAGAATAGATGACTGCCATGGAAGGTTAGATGTTACATAATAGCTACGGTACAAGTAGTTTGAAAGCTAAATTGTTTCCTAGTGTATGTGGAAACACTTATAATCAGCTAAAGAAACTTGAAAAATATCCTCCTTGGTGAAATTGGCTGGTGTAGATGACATGATTGGACATGTGGCTCTGGATTCTGAGAAGCTGCCCAGGATGCTTCCAAGTTCCATCTACATTCACCAATTCTGGCTGCTCATTATTATTATTATTGTCAGTCATGGGTCTTGAACTCTTGGCCTGGGTGCTGTCTCTGAGCTCTTCAGCTCAAGGCAAGTGCTCTACCACTTGAGCTACAGCACCACTTCCAGTTTTTTAGTGGTTTATTGGAGGTAAGAGTCCCACGGACTTTTCTGCCCAGGCTGACTTTGAACCATGATCCTCAGATCTCAGCCTCCTGAATAGCTAAGATTACAGGCATGAGCCACCAGTGCCTGGCCTGGCTGCTCATTTTATAAGTGCTCATTATAGGGCTGGGAAGGTGGCTCAGTGGTAGAGCACTTGCCTTGCATGCATGAGGCCCTGGGTCCGATTCCCTAGCACCACATAAGCAAAAAGAAAAAAAAAAAGCGGAAGTGGTGCTGTGGCTCAAGTGGTGGAGCGCTAGCCTTGAGCTGAAGAGCTGAGGGACAGCGCCCAGGCCCGGAGTTCAGGCCCCACAACTGGACCCCCCCCTCCAAAAAAAAGTGCTCATTATGGCCATACGTTTTCATAGAGCTGCTCCCCGCGCCCTTAAAAAGTAGAAGAAACTGTAGATAATAATCTATGGATAGGAAGGTTGAGGAAATCTGCAGCTTTGGCAGTTTGTGCTCTGAAGCCATTTGTTTTGAAGTATGAACTAGAATCTCTTCTCCACAGTGCATGGCAGTAAGCAGTTCCACGTGGAGATGTGGTGCACTGACTGTGGCAGTGGGACACACGTGTGCCTACGCTGAGAGCGACACTGAAGAGAATCCTTAAGAGTGCCAGAGCTGCCTAGCGAGTTCTACATGAGTTTCCAATGATTAGGAGAGACGTAGGCCTAGCTCTTCAACGATCTTTACACACCAACACAGTAATTCTTTTTCATTAAAAGCAGCGATTATAGGAAGTAGAGCTGTGGCTCAAAGTGGCAGAGTGTTAAACTTGAGGAAAAAAAGCTCAGTGACAGCACCCAGGCCCTGAGTTCAAGCCCCACTACTGATGACAAAAAAAAAAAAAAAGAAATCAGAGATTGTAGGCATACAGTTGTTTTGAAAACCACACCAGAAACTAAGTAAGTAAAATAGTTGTCATGCAAGTTTTATGCATGTAAGGAATGGATATAAAATTAAGGTATTGTGTATAAGTGAAATAAGTAAGAATCTGAGAAGCTAAATTTGCTTTCCAAGTGGTGTGAAATTATATAATTGAATTCTGGAACTTTTGCTTTCTGAGGTTCTGTCTTCCTTACCTATAAAAATGATCCAATGGGGGCTGGGAAGGTGGCTCAGTGGTAGAGCGCTTGCCTTGCATGCCTGAGGCCCTGGGTTCAATTCCTCAGCACCACATAAGCAAAAAAAAAAAAAAAAAAGCCGGAAGTGGCGCTGTGGCTCAAGCGGTAGAGCGCTAGCCCTGGGCTGAAGAGCTGAGGGACAGTGCCCAGGCCCAGAGTTCAGGCCCCACGACCGGACCCAAAAAAAAAAAAAAAGATCCAATGTTTCTTTTTTCTTGACCATTTCTTTTATTGTAAAGACGCTGTACAGGGGGTGGCAGTTGCGTGAGCAAGGCAATGAGTGCATTAGTTGTCTATCACTGTTACCTTCCCTTGTTGTCCCACTTCCCTCCCCCACCAGTGTTTTTTGTTTTTTTTTTTTTGTCATTCCTGGGGCCTGAACTCTGGGCCTGGGCGCTGTTCCTCAGCTCTTCAGCTCAAGGCCAGTGCTCTACCACTTGAGCCACAGTGCCAACTTCCGGCTTTTTCTGCTTATGTGGTGCTGAGGAACCAAACCCAGGGCCTCATGCATGCAAGGCAAGCGCTCTACCACTGAGCCACCTTCCCAGCCCCCCCCCACCAATGTTTTCTTAATTGAAAATATATTTACTTTAGTTAAAAGTATAAATAAGCCAGGTGCCAGTGGCTCAGGCCTATAATCCTAGCTACTCAGGAGGCTGAGAGCTGAGGATCTCGGTTGAAGCCAGCCCTGGTAGGAAAGTCCATGAGTCTCTTATCTCCAATTAAGCACCAGAAAACTTGAAGTGGTACTATGGCTCAAGGGGTAGGGCTCTTGCCTTGAGCTGAAGAGCTCTGAGATAGCACCCAGGCCTGGAGTTCAAGCCCATGACTGACAAAAAAAAAAAAAAAAAGTATAAATAAGAAATTTGCCGTAAGTGGAAGCTAGATCTAAAATACACTGGGGCATGATAAATAATAGAGCACTCTTAAGCATTTGCACACACAGTGAGACCAATGGAGGATACTCTTAGGGGAGAAACACAAAGGTGCAATGCCTATATACTTCAACAGTATATATGGAAATAAACTCCAGGAAATGTAAATAAAGAATTTTTGTTGATTTCTTTTCATTTTGTTTATCTGTCTTTGGGTGGACGCAGAAATGGAGGGACAAAAGGTGAACAAATGCAGGAGCAGTCTTCAATGTACACTGTGTTAAAAATGAACTATAGCTGGGTACAGGTGGCTCAGGGCTGTAATCCTAGCTTCTCCGGAGGCTGAGATCTGAGGATCACGGCTCAAAGCCAGCCTGGGCAGGAAAATCCATTAGACTCTTATCTACAATAAAAGCCACTAGAAAACTGGAAGTGGCATGGTGGCTCAAGTGGTGAAGCGCTCATCTTGAACTGATGAAGAGCACAGGGACAGCACCCAAGCCCAGAGTTCAAGCCCCATGTCCGACAAAAGAACTATACAACTTGTGGGTGGGGCCAGGAGGGAACAACTGAGAGACAGTGAGGGAAGGGGGCACTGTCCAAAAAGAGATGTACTCATTGCCTGACTATGCACCTGTAACTCCTCTGTGTATCACCTTTACAGTAACAATAAAGAAAAACTCATAGTGAGAAACCAAAAAATAAAATGTTCAAAAAAAGAAATTTCATTCAAAAGGAAAAGAAGGAGGGACAAAGAAGAAAGGAAGACACTAGACTTATTTATTTATTTACTTATTTATTTATTTAGTGCTGGTCCTGGAGCTTGAACTCAGGGCCTGGGTGCTGTCTCTTGGCTTTTTTTTGGTCGGTCATGGGGCTTGAACTCTGGGCTTGGGCGCTGTCCCTGTGCTCTTCAGCTCAAGGCGAGCGCTCTACCGCTTAAGCCACAGCACCACTTCTGGTTTTCTAGTGGTTTATGGGAGATAAGAGTCTCACGGACTTTCCTGCCCTGGCTGGCTTTGAACCGCGATCCTCAGATCTCAGCCTCCTGAGTAGCTAGGATTACAGGCATGAGACACCGGCGCCTGGCTTCTTGACTTTTTTTGCTCAAAGCTAGCATTACACCACTTGAGACACAGCTCTGCTTCTTTTTGGTAGTTAATTGGAGATAAGAGTCTTAAGAACTGTCCTGCCTAGGCTGACTTGGAACTGCAATCCTCAGATCTCAGCTTCCTGAGTAGCTAGGATTATCAGTGGGGGCTACCAATGCCTGGCTCGGATTAATTGAAAAACTCACTATTACACCAGATGGAAATTCTTACACTTCTTTGGAACAAAGCTAATAATTTTTTACAATTAGCTAAGCGAACTCCAACATACTGAGGCTCTCCTCCACCCCTCTTGAGACTGAGAAGAAAGCAGGTAGAAAGGAAGGTCCAGAAGACAGCAGTTGCTTATAACAGAAGCATGGGTGACAAGTCTGAATTAGGAAACAAGAGATGGATGAGAAATGAGAGGAATGAGAACTGAAAGAGAGTTATAGAAATGTAGAAATCTCTAGCCTAGAAGAGGAGCATGAAGCTACAAGAGCGGATGCATGGTACTTGCATTTTTACATACTGTGTTGTAGAAGAGTACAAGAGAGGGTCCTGGCGGTTGTGTTTTACAAACTGTGGTATAGGAGGCTGCAAGAGATCACGGGAGTTGTGTTTTTACACACTGAGGTTGTGATGTAGGAGGTTACAAGAAGAGATCGTGGTTGTACTTTTACACACTGTAGTCATAGGGTAGGAAGCTACAAGAGGAGATTGTAATAGTTATTCTTTTATACACTGTGGTCATGGTGTAGGAGGTTACAAGAGGAGATTGTGGTACTTGTACTTTTACACACTGTAGTTGTGGTATAGGAGGTTACAAGAGGAAATCGAAATCATTGTGCTTTTACACATTGTGGTTGTGGTATTTAAGACCACAAAGAGATGCTGGGAAACTCTACACGGCTGAACAAAGAATTGGCTCTATTAGCCAAAGACTTGCATATTGTTATCTAGCAACATTACCTCACCAGATCCTTATAGAGAAGCTTTGCTGTTTCCAGGTATGGCTTGAGTGTATCTTCATACTGACAAAGGGATCCACCAAGGCAAAGATGTTTAAAAAGACAAAATAGGAACTCATCTCTATCTGGCTGGCTGAATACTTCATATTTTTCTGAGTCTTCCATTAGCAATACCTAGGATGACAAAATTCTTCTTAATGTAATATTATCCAAGGTTCTAATTTTGTTGTTGTTGGTGGTGGTGGTTATGGGGCCTGAACTCTGGGCCTGGGCGCTGTCCCTGAGCTCTTCAGCTCAAGGCTAGTGCTCTACCACTTGAGCCACAGCACCACTTCTAGCCTTTTCTGCTTATGTGGTGCAGAGGAATCGAGCCCAGGGCCTCATGCATGCAAGGCAAGCACTCTACCACTGAGCTACCTTCTAATTTTTAAGTTTAATTTTTCAACTTACATATTCAAAAATAAATTTAGATTTATAAAACAAAGAAACACTGGGAATCAAACCCTGAGCCTTGCTCAAGTGAGACAAGTGCTTATTAACTAAGCACATTCCAGTCCAATCTTGGATTTTTTTTTTTTTTTTTTTTTGGTCATGGGGTTTGAACTCAGGGTCTGGGCACTGTCCCTGAGCTCTTTTGCTCAAGGCTAGCACTCTACCACTGTGAGCCACAGTGCCACAGGTTTTAGGCAGACAAAAGTTTTGACAATAAAATAAATAAAATTTCACTGTAAGACTTTAACACTCTGTACTTACTTTTCGCAATTCATCAGAAACCATAAATGGATCACAAAAAGAATCTAAACATTTCACAATATGTCCACTGTCTCGTACAATATCTTCTTCATATAACCGATTAAAGAATGACATTGAAAGCTGTGTGCAGGGAACGTTTGTAGCTTCAATTTTTTGTACTTCAGTTCCTAAATATTTTGTAAAGAATGGAGATAAAGTCAACATTCTTAATTAGTTCTGAATAAATCACTGTGCTGAATTCCCAAGAAGCAACTGAATATGGCCCAATGCCTATTTTGGTAGTCATGTGCTGTGTGTTTTAGTCACTGATGGCTGTGTGTACCATGGCAGTCCCAAAGATGATAATAGAGCAGAAAAATTCCTATTGCCTAAGTGATGGAGCTATGATATCATCATAGCTCATACTTTTCTCCTGTTTGTGATGTCGGTGTAAACAACCTATGCACTGCTAGCCATAAACAAGTATAGTTCATACAGTTATATACAGTACACAGTACTGAGCATAAATGACTATGCCCTGGTTCATATGTGTACTGTACTTTCTATAGTTATTTTAGCATGAATGCTTTTACTTAGAAGCAAGATTCCTGTAAAACTTGTTGTGCTAGGCTATAGTATCTACGTCTCATGTTTGGGCTCAAGTAAACACTAAGATGTTTGCACAGTGGCAACATCACCTAATAAAACATTTCTTAAACCATATTCCACTGTGACACAATGTATAGCTGTAACTAAAGACACTGATTTTTATTAAATTCCTATTTTGTGGCCTATTCACACTTCACTAATCATGAAACATTTATAATTAAACCTTACCATTTCTGGACTAGACAATTATAAATTAGGGAATATCTGAAAGTGAAATACATGTTTTATGTGTAATAAGGGATTCTTACTGGGTTTAATGCATTTATCAGAATTGCAAATAAGACCTCTTTATGATTTGTTTTATGCTTAATGTTTTAGAATTCATATTGCAAAAAATATAGGAGATTACTAAGTTTTGGAGGGTATCTTAAAAATATATGATTTTCACTAAAAGTCAAAACAATAATAGAAAAACAACACCTCTGTAATCTCATATACAGTGTTTATTACAAAAAAGGATTTCAGGTTGGGAATGCGGCTTGGTGGTGTAGTGCTTGCCTAGCATGCATGAAGCCCTGGTTTTGATTCCTCAGTACCACATAAGCAAAAAATACCAGAAGTGGCTCTGTTGCTCAAATGGTAGAGTGCTGGTCTTGAGCAAAAGAAGCTTAGGGACAGTGCCCAGGCCCTGAGTTCAAGCCCCAGGACTGGCAAAAAACAAAAACAAAAACTTTCCAAGTCAAGGTAAATTTCAAACCAGGCCCTAGTCAAGTTTCATAAGTTCAGAATTATAGAAATTTGGAATATTAATGGCATTTAATCTACTTTTCTTTTTTTCCAGCCCTGTGGCTTGAACTCAGGGCCTGGGCGCTGTCCCTGAGATGCTTTTGCTCAAGCCAAGCACTCTACCACTTGAGCCAGAGCACCACTTCTGGCTTCTTCTGTTGATGTGGTACTGAGGAGTGGAAGCCAGGGCTTCATGAATGCTAGGCAAGCACTCTACCAACTAAGCCACATTCCCAGCCCTACTCCCTCTCTTTTACACACACACACACACACACACACACACACACACACACACACACACACACACACACACACACACACTCTCTCTCTCTCTCTCTCTCTCACTCACACAGGTACGAAGAGATGGTATTCTGTTCAGAGTAGAACAAGGTGTGGAACCTCTCTATTGCCCCTCCTGTGTAAATCTGCTGTACTTTCCATCTGCAAAGCAGCTGTGTTACAAGTAAGCAATATTGGCAAGCTGACATGCATCTACCTGCAGCACTAGGAGGCTGAGGCAGGGGGGTGGCAGGTTTGAAGCTAGTATCAACAAATCAAACAAAAGCCCATATGACGGCCACTGTTGGCACCACTTAGTTTGACTGTCCAGCTAAGGTCATGCTAGAACCTGTTGTTTGATCCTTAACTGGGCTAAGATAGAGACAAGGACGCCTGAAGGCAGGGACTGTGTATGCCTCAGTAACTTCAAGAGCTATGTTGCTAAGAGAAGCTCTTCTTGTTTCAGAGGTGAATACTCTTGGGGATCAGATAAAGTGAAAAGACCATAGCAGCATAGTTCTGAGCCCAGTTGAAAGACATATGCATAGAGCTGTGCAGTCTGACCACTTTAGAAAACTGGTCCCTAGCCACAGCATGAGAGACAACATGCTTGCTTCCTTTTCTTTTTTGCTTTATTGAAATGAGGCCTCACAATGTAGCCCAACCCAACTTGAGATTTTCTCGTGTCCACCTCCTTAGCTACCATGCCCTGCTCGGAGAGTAGCAGGAGGGCTTAGAAGAACAGGAAAAAGAGGAGATGTAAGCAGCTACTGGAAGAGTGCTGGCAATCTACTGGAACTTCTTTTTGTTGCCAGTCCTGGAGCTTGAACTCAGGGCCTAGGCACTGTCCTTGAGCCTCTCTGTGCTCAAGGCTAGCACTCTGCCACTTGAGCCAGAGCACGACTTTTGGCTTTTTCTGTGTATATGGTGCTGAGGAATGGAACCCAGGGCCTCATGCATGCAAGGCAAGCGCTCTACCACTGAGCCACCTTCCCAGCCCTCTACTGGGGCTCCTGCTTCTGAGACTCAGTGCTGTTCTGACCTACTTTTCAGAGCACTTTTAACTGATCCTGTCAGGCACATGGGAATTTTAGAAGCTTTTTGTGGGGGGTGGGGGGGGGGCAATGACTTATTCAAAAATCAGACAAAGTTCAGTGCTATTTTATAAAGTATGTGCCACTATAGAGGAAAGTTGATCACATTTCAAATGCATTGCCTCCAGTTAACATAAACATGCTTTCCAAATTCAGTGATATATGGCTCTGATTATTCTGCTTTGGAAGTTTTGCATTGGAAAATATTCTGTGCTCAGACACTCAGTTTAATTCTGTAAGTGATCATGCTGTACCGGATTTTTGCTCTATAAATTTTGCAGTAGTATTTAACCAAAAGCAATAAAATATGGCCTGTTAAGTCTAACATCATGAACTGCTTGTAATCTTGTTCTTACTTAAAGAGAAGTTTTGTTTTTGGTTTTGTTTTTTTTGGGGGGGTCTGAACTCTGGGCATGGGCACTGTCCCTCAGCTTTTCAGCTCAAGGCTACCACTTGAGCCACAGCGCCACTTCCTGCTTTTTTTCCTTTTGCTTATGTTGTGCTGGGGAATCGAACCCAGGGCCTCATGCATGCAAGGCAAGCGTTCTACCACTGAGCCACCTTCCTAGCCCGAGAAATTAGTTTTGTAACTTGACAATTTACCCAAAGCATTCCCTTACCATTAGAAAAAAAGCTAACAAAAGCAGTTGCTGGGGCTGGGAAGGTGGCTCAGTGGTAGAGTGCTTGCCTTGCATGCATGAGGCCCTGGGTTCTATTCCTCAGCACAACAGAAAAAGCCCAAACTGGTGCTGTGGTTCAAATGGTAGGGCACTAGTCTTGAGCTGAAGAGCTGAGGGACAGCGCCCAGGCCCAGAGTTCAGGCCCCACGACCAACAAAAAAAAAGCAATTGCTATTTCCTTAGTATTCTCTTTCTAAATGGAATGATGTTTTTATAATATTGAGACTCCAGTCTTACAAGTGTTTGGCCAAACATGATGACTCATGCCTGTAATTCAGCTACTCAGGAGGCAGAGACAGAATCCTGGTTTGAGGATAGCCAAAGTTCTCAAGATGCTATCTCAAAGAACAAGGTGGGTGTGGCACATGCCTATAATCCCAGTTCTGAAGAAGGCAGAGGCTGGAGGACCAGGGACTGAGCCTGGCCTCAGGCAAAAATTAAAAAAAAAAACAGTGCTCTCCTCTTGGTTAAATGTTTAAATGTTGGGAATAAAAGTTCTAGTTGTGTTTCAGTGTATTATGAAAGGGGTAACTATATAATGTTCTACAGAGTCTGTAAGACACTCTTCTATGATTTAATATAGCATTATTAAAAATAATGTTCCATGGTAGCCCACTCCTCAGTCAGAAACCAATACCCCATTTGTCTAAACATCCCCATATTAGGAGAATCTTTGTGGTCCACATGCTTCTTTGTACATTAGACTTGTACATTATCCAATACACACCCTTGTATATTTGAATGTACCAAGTAGTTCTTTGAGTAAAAGTTTTCTCTTACATTTTCAGTGCTCCCTGCATCTAAGAGAGGAAATGGAAGATGCACAAAACTTTCCAAAATAAAGAAAAAGGAAAAAACTGGTTCTCTGTGCTAAGCCAGGACTGTAGCAGTTGACTCCCAGGATAGCGATGCAGGCAAACCTGCCGCAGCTGGTTAAACTTGCTCCTCTTCTTATCAAACAAATGAGTCATTCTTTTTTGTTTTTGTTTTTGCCAGTCCTGGAGCCTGAACTCAGGGCCTTGGGCACTGTCCCTGAGTTCTTTTGCTTAAGGGTAGCACTCTACCACTGAGCCACAGCGCCACTTCTGGCTTTTTCTGTGCATGTGGTACTGAGGAACTGAACCCAGGGCTTCATGCATGCTAGAAAAGCACTCTACCACTTAGCCACATTCCCAGTGCAGAAAAGTTCCTCTTTACAATTTGTATTTAATAAGAATTCCTGAGGCAAAATTTTGTCATAATAGCTAAATAGTCACTTGAAAAGTTAAAAATTTCATTTACCTAGTGTAATCCACTGTCCAGAAGAATCTGAAAGTAACTGCAGATTTGGAATAACATTTGGGTCTTTGAAAAAAGCCTAAAATAAAAATTGAAAAAGAACATGTCAAATACTTTATCATGATAAAAAATCAATTTGCAAAATAGCTTTAGTAAAATCTCACATAATATAAATTAGGAAGGCAACTTTAAATTGGCAAAATATAAATGTTTTATAAAAGAGTCAAATTTTAGGGGCTAGGAAGATGACTCAGTGGTAGAGCACTTGCCTTGCATGCCTGAGGCTCTGGGTTCCATTCCTCAGCACCATAAGTAAAATGAAAAAAGCCGGAAGTGGCGCTGTGGCTCAAGTGGTAGAGCGCTAGCCTTGAACTGAAGAGCTGAGGGACAGCACCCAGGCCCAGAGTTCAGGCCCCAAGACCGGACCCAAAAAAAAAAAAATTCAAATTTTATTATATTTGTTAGGATTTATAGTATGATCCACATTGTTGTCCAAGTAAAATATGTTTAAAACTTAATACAATTCAAAAAATTCAGAAAAATCTCAGGGACAGCACCCAAGCCTGGAGTTCAAGCCCCACCCTTTCCCCTTCCCCCCAAAAGGTACTCTTTTGGTATGTATTTGTATTTGCTGATGGCACTGGGCTTGAACTCAGGGTTGTCCCATAGCTTTTTTTTTTTTTTGGGGTCCGGTCATGGGGCCTGAACTCTGGGCCTGGGCGCTGTCCCTCAGCTCTTCAGCTCAAGGCTAGTGCTCTACCACTTGAGCCACAGCGCCACTTCCGGCTTTTTTTCTTTTTGCTTATGTGGTGCTGAGGAATGGAAGCCAGGGCCTCATGCATGCAATGCAAGTGCTCTACCACTGAGCCACCTTCCCAGGCCTGTCCCATAGCTTTTTTAGCTAAAGGCTGGTACTCTACCACTTGAGTCTCACACTTTTCTACTCTGGCTGGCTTCCAAAAGTGATCTTCAGGTCTCAAGCCTCCTGAGTAGCTAGGAATATAGGTTTGAGCCATGGATGTGGAGCAAGTAAGCAGTTTTTAAAAATAAGAGTATTTGAAGTCAGATATCAAGCCTAGGCTACATACGTGTGTGTGTGTTGGTACTTGAACTTAAGAGACTGCTTTTCCACTCAAGGTGAATCATATGTTTATGGACAGAGACTTTCATGAAAGATCTCGAAATAATTAAGTTAATGAACATTTAGAAACTGTCATGGGCTGAACCTCATTTGCAAAAAATTTCATGATTCTAGCAGTGTGTTCACATGATTGTGTGTTCGTTTTGTTTTTGCCAGTCCTGAGGCTTGAATTCAGGGCTCAGCCCTATCCCTGAGCTAGCACTCTACCACTTGAGTCACAGCACCACTTCCAGCTTTTTATGTGGTACTGAGGAACTGAACTCAGGGCTTCATGCATGCCAGACAAGCACTCCACCACTAAGCCACCTTCCCAGCCTCGATCATTTCCTCACTCTACCACTTGAGTCACAGCACCACTTCCAGTTTTTTATGTGGCACTGAGGAACTGAACTCAGGGCTTCATGCATGCCAGACAAGCACTCCACCACTAAGCCACCTTCCCAGCCACGATCATTTCCTCTCTCCCTCCCTCCCTCCCTCTCTCTCTCTCTCTCTCTCTCTCTCTCTCTCTCTCTCTCTCTCTCCTCTCTCTCTCTCCCTCTCTCTCTGTGTGTGTGTGTGTGTGTGTGTGTGTGTGTGTATGGTCTACTCCTGGACTCCACCCTCCTCACAGCAAAGTCTCCACCCAGTACCTGCATTACCTAGGCAACTGACACACCTGGAAGAGGTCACATCTGCATCCACTGAGGTCACATCTGCATTTGATGTGGCCACACCTTTCTCGGCCCATACCCTAGATAAGGCCTAGCCCAGGCCCAGATGCTCTTTCTCAGTCAGCCCTTTCTTTCTCAGCTCTTTCCCAGCTCTCTTAGCTCTTTTTCCTAGCTCTCTCTCTATCCCTGCTCTTTCCCACCTCTCTCCCACCTCTCTCTTTTCTAGCTCTCTTAGCTCTCTTTCCCAGCTCTCTTTCCCACTTCTCTCTTTTCTAGCTCTTTCCCAGCTCTCTCCCACCTCTCTCTTCTCTTTTCTAGCTCTCTTAGCTCTCTTTCCCAGCTCTGTCTCTTTCGCAGGCCTTTTGCCAGCCGCGTGGAGTGCCAACCTTGCCTGGTCCCAGCAGGTCTACTAAATAAACCTACCCCTTACCTGAATACCACGTGCGTGGAGCTGTTTTTACTAGGCTACCTCTTTTTAAAAACCTAACAGTGTGTTTCTATCTGTGATATGCTGTTACTGGGGCTTGAACTCAGGGTCTCGGGTTCTAACTTCAAGAGCCAAAAGCTGTTGAGCCACATCTCCATTTCTGGCTTTTGCTGGTTACCTGGGAAATAGGAATCTCTCAGGGTAGTCAGCCTCGCTGGCTCTGAACCACAGGCGTGAGCCACCAGTGCCTGGTTACAGGACTACATGTAATGGCACACCCAAGGTGACGCTCGCGAGTGGCTTTTTCTGTCCGAGCTTGTGCCATCGCTGAAAAGTTTTGGCGGGAATTCTTCACGTGAAATTGCTACTGGCAACCTGACGTCCAGTCCTCGGATGGATCTGGGCTTGACAGACAATTCGGAGCAGTTTATGACTAACTGAGGAAGCGAGGTGGCCTCATCAGAAAAGATGTGCTAACTTAAGAGAGAAAATTCAGAACCAGAAAGTTCTAGACAGGCTACTGAAGAGAGAAAAATAACCAGACCAAAAACCAGATTCCTGATGATGGGAAACGAACACGTCCATCGAAAAGACCCTAAGACGACCACTCCAGCGCGCGCACGTACGTCGGCCAGGGCGGTGCGTGCACGCGCCTCTCCGCCAGCGAGGGCCGGCGTGCGCGCGTCAGCGAGGATGGCGCGCGCACGCTCCCGTCAGCGAGGATGGCGCGCGCACGCTCCCGCCAGCGAGGAAGGCGCGCGCACGCTCCCGCCAGCGAGGAAGGCGCGCGCACGCCCCCGCCAGCGAGGAAGGCGCGCGCACGCCCCCGCCAGCGAGGAAGGCGCGCGCACGCTCCCGCCAGCGAGGAAGGCGCGCGCGCGTTCCCGTCACCAGGGCCGACCCCATACCAACCAGAACGAAGTCGTCCTTCCGGTGGGCCTGGAAGGTCTGGTCGAACCCGAACGCCTGCGCCTTGAGTCTGCCCAGCATGGACCTGGGGCACAGAGGCGGGGGTCAGCTCGCAGCGGGCGCCCCGAACCCGAGCCCGCCCCGTCCCGCCACGGCCGCCGCGGGGCTCCGCTGGCCTCGCGGCCCCTCACCACTGGCGCAGCCGGCTGGTGGTCTCCGGGGCGCTCAGAGACGGGAAGAGTCTCTGAGGCAAGAACCTGAAGTAGAAGCCACCTGAATGCGCCGGCTCCCCAGCTGCCATCGAGCTCGCGGAGGTACGGATCGGGAGAGCCGTTTCCATAGCGACGCGTTAGCCGTCGGAGCCGCGCGACGCTCTGGAACCCGACGGCGATGCGAGGGCGGGGCTGCGGCGTGGGGGCGGAGCACGCAGGGGCGGAGCACGCGGGGGCGGGGCTGCGGCGTGGGGGGCGGAGCACGCAGGGGCGGGGGCGGAGCACGCAGGGCGGCGGGGGGCAGAGCACGCAGGGGCGGGACTACGTCGAGAGGGCGGAGCACGCAGGGGCGGGGCCACGCAAGGGCGGGGCTGGTGTGGGTGGGGCCGCGCTCCGCTCGGGCCCGCCCCACCCCTGTCTCCTGGGCTGGGAGGGCGGGCTGCCGTCTCTGCTTTCCTGGACCCCGGGTTTAGCCGTTCTGCCAACAGGCGGTGAAGGGTGAAGCATTGCCCGTCAGTGCTTTGTTAACATTAATCTGCACGGGCTAAAGGGCTAGTCTCAGATGCTGCGACCTCACATGGACAGTTTTCAAAGTCGGTGACTCAAACGTTTCCGAAGAAATAGGTTATTCTGAATTAAGCAGCCTGATCTGTTTTGGAAGGCAGATGCCTGTGTGACTACTTGTGAATACATTTTCTTTTACTCTGTGGCTTCCCCCCCCCTTCAACACTTACATCTGAAAGGTTAAAAAGCAATCTTTTTGCCATACAGCGTGATTGTACAGCTTTTTCTCAGCCGGTGCCGAGGCTCACGGCTGTAATCCCAGCCACTCAGGGAGCTGGGGTCTGAGGATCAGGAAAGTCCAGGAGACTCTTACCTCGAATACTACAAAACAAAAACCTCGTTTTCTATTGAAAAAATTGTATATCTATAGTTTTCGTGTTTTATTGTCAAATAGCTCTCCTAGGTGGGTAGCTCTTTTTTATCCTTGATGGCCTTAGAGCTTAACTTGGCAACCTTTTGGGTTTTTTCCAGCAAAAGCAGAAGAGAGGAGGGGAGAAAAGAAGAGGAATGAAGAAAAAGAGAAATAATCCTTTTAAATTGTTTAATATACCAGAACATTTCTATATCAGTTTATCCTTGTGGGTTATTTCCAATTTTAGGCTACTATGAACACAGCTATGAAATTCTTGTTTATGTCTTCTGTTGCACTTGTATTCAGGATTGCAGATGTTTAGTTATATTAAGTGCTTGTAATTTCACTAGACACACTGACAATGTTTCCAGAGTGGTGAGTTTACCTCCCAAACAACGTGTAGGATTTCGTTATGTTTGTGTCCCTCGCACACTGAATACTCTGCTCAAGACTGGCTGGCACCAGGGAGAGGATGACAACATTTTTCCAGTAAAATGAAGCAGTGATTTCAATTGCATGTGTGAAAAATACAGGTATTGCACTAAGTTGAAGCCTTAAGACTAGCCCTAAGTATACTCATTGCCTGGATATATTTTATTTAAACAACTTGCCTCTTTAGGAATTCGCATAATATTTCATAGATTTAACTTATAGTCACATAATGAGTTTAGAAAATTAAGTAGATTTATAGGTGGTGTTTACATACTGACTTCATAGGCTCCAACTGTATCCCAGCATAGTAGTTTTAGGGTGGACCTGCTCTGCCTTTCCTTCCAGCACTGCAGAGCTGTGTGAAGGTCACTGAGCAGCCACCTCTGAGTCTCACTTTCCTGTTACACAGCCTGGTAGCTTGCTAAACGAGCACCATGGCATTTGCTCATTCCCTGGGACTCTGTTGTGCACAGCAGCAGCAGCAGCACGTGGCTCCAGACAGCTTGTGCCTGTTGGTGGAGACAGGGTTAATTGACTGCTTGTTTCTGGAGGCACAAGGGGGAGTCAGGGAGGGAGGGGGAGTGTGGGCCCAGTGGTGGCCCCAGGAAGGTATAAGCAAGTCAGGGCTGGAACAGGTCTCTTCTGTGACAAGAATCCCGTCTTCCACGTTTTCTTAAAGCTTTTCAGGGCTGTCAGGAAAAGCAGCTCCTTTGCCTGCCGTATGCCTGGGTGAAACTCATGTTAGTCTTTGGCTCCTATTTTTTAAAAAACAACGGGAAGTGGTGCTGTGGCTCAAGTGGTAGAGCGCTCGCCTTGAGCTGAAGAGCTGAGGGACAGCGCCCAGGCCAGAGTTCAAGTCCCAGGACCGACAAAAAAAAAAAGTGGATTTGGACAGTGGCCATCCAGGCTGCCAGGCCGGGCCTGCCCGCCACCATGGGGCACCCGTGGCCTCTCCTCACCACGAGGCCGCGGGAGGGGAGGCACCCACGCGGCTCTTTGGGGAGCGGGTAGGAGGGGAGGAGGGGAGGAGGGGAGGAGGGGAGGAGGGGAGAGGGCACCCACGCGGCTCTTTGCAGATCCCAGAGAGCAAATTCTTGAGATGGTTTTTATTTTTTTCAGAGAGGGGCGGGCTTTGTTGTTGTTGAGACATTGTTGGGACTTGCTCCAGCTCCTGGGGAAGCACCACGGCTTGGCCGAGGCCGCTCACCCGGGTCCCGGGCTGGGAAGGGCGCGAGCTGGCCCTCGCTTAGTGCTCCGTGCTCAGTGCTCCGTGTTCAGCTCGCACAGGCCAGGGGCCGAGGGCTTCCTCTCGGGGACGCACCTGTGGGCTCCCAGGGGGCCGGGGGCCTGGACGGCACACCGCAGGGGGGGGACACCGCAGGGTGGGGGACACCGCAGGGGGGACACCGCAGGGTGGGGGACACCGCGGGGGGGGACACCGCAGGAGGACACCGCAGGGTGGGGACACCGCGGGGGGGGACACCGCAGGGTGGGGGACACCGCGGGGGGAACACCGCAGGGGGGACACCGCAGGGTGGGGGACACCGCAGGGTGGGGGACACAGCGGGGGGGGACACCGCGGGGGGGGACATCGCAGGGTGGGGGACACCGCGGGGGGGACACCGCGGGGGGGGGGACACCGCAGGGTGGGGGACACCGCGGGGGGGGACACCGCAGGAGGACACCGCAGGGTGGGGGACACCGCGGGGGGGGACACCGCAGGGTGGGGGACACCGCAGGGTGGGGGACACCGCGGGGGGGGACACCGCAGGGTGGGGGACACCGCGGGGGGGGACACCGCAGGGGGGGACACCGCGGGGGGGGGAACTTGGCGGAGGCAGGGAGCAGCCACCGAGGAGCCGCACGCGGGACCCGGAGTCGTTATTTGCGGGGAGACGTCGGAGGAACCTGGCGTTCCGGAATGTAAAGTAGAGGGCCATTTTCTAGAGTCGGGACTTGTGGAGGACACGGGAGCGGACGCGGAGCCCTCTGGTGGGGTCCCTGGCTCGGGCCCAGCACCTCACCCCCAGACCACCGCAGGCAAAAAGCAACAAGACCCAGACCAACTGTGTGCCATTAAGATCCCTGGCCTCTGCCTCCCTCCGCAGCCTCCTCATCCCGGCCTCCACCTGGGAGGAAAGCACCTCGGACCTCCCTTCAGTGCTGGTTTGTTGATGGAGACCCAGCTCAGAAGGCGCTGTCGACACGGGAAGGGACCGACACACAGATAGCACCTTTTCATCATTGCTGCCCCTTCTTACCAATGTCCCTCCTCTTTGGTTATTTTTTGCCAGTCCTGGGGCTTGAACTCGGGGCCTGCAGCTGTCCCTGAGCCTGTCTGTGCCAGGCTAGCGCTCCACCTTGAGCCGCGGCGCCACTTCTGTTTTTTCCTGTGTATGTGGTGCTGAGGAATGGAACCCAGGGCTTCCCGCCGCCTTCCCAGCCCCTGTTCCCTCCTGCCTGCCCTCCACTTCCCTCCAGCGAGCTGCGTGCACCGCCCCCCTTGCTCTGAATCTCTTCTCCTTTCAGACTACTTCCCGATACTCCCATTTGGATTAAATTCCCCACCAACATGTCCTTCACTGCTGTGCGCCTTTCGCCTTCAAGTAGTGGTCCCAGCACGGACAGCCCACCCGTCTTGCTCCCTTTAGAAAGCTCACGGCCTAGTTTTCTGCCTGAGGAGTCACAGGAAACTCTCCGTTTGTCCAAGCGAAAAGGAAGAGGGCCGGGTGTGGGCCGCAGGAGCGCCGGGCCAGCCGGCGGAGGCCCGCGCTCAGCGCCGGGTCCACCCCTGAGAAGAGAGGAAAGGAGCTCTAGTTGAAGGCTGAGCTTCCCCCAGAGAACCACGGACGGACGGACAGACGGACGGACGGCCTGAAGTGTAGAGGGGGATGCACAGACTTGCAGTTCCCGGGCCGGTGCGTGGTCACCGGGCACACAGCGGTGAGCTGGGCGTGGGGGGGGGGCGGGCGGCGAGGCCACTGCGGGCCTCCATCTGGGCCCCCTCCTCCCCGTGGGACGTCCGGAGCCGTCCGGGCAGGAACGGCTGCACGCCGGCAGCAAGCTGGACCTTCCAGCCGGGGCTCTTCACCGCCACTGCCCGCGTGCGCGTGCGCGTGCGCGTGCGCGTGCGCGGGCGGCCCCCTGCCTTCGTCCGGACCGCGTGCAGTGGCCGCTCCAGCAGCGCCCCCCCTCCCGGCATGCAAAGCGCTACATGGCTTGGCGCCGCCCACTCGCCCTCCTGTCTTAGTTCATTGGCCCCGTGGTTTCCCGGCTGGGTTCCAGACCGCTTTCCCATGAGCCTTCGGGGTTGGCCGAGCCCCTCAGCCCGGTGGCCTCCCGCCCCGCCTCGAAGCTGAGATCCAATTTCATCTGCCATATTCCGCACTGCACCCTCGGTGCCTAGGCGAGCACCGCGTGGAGGATGTGCTCCGTACATATCTGTGATGAAAGACGAGTGGCGCGAAGGGCGCTGCTGGACTGCCGTAGGTGAAGCGTCGCGCCTGGGCTGACGGCATGGCGCCTGCGCCTGCGCTGACGGCGGGGGGGGGGGGGGCAGGGGGCAGGGGGCAGGGGGCAGGGGGCAGGGGGCAGGGGGCAGGTTGGGGATGCTCCTGCCGGGAGGCAAGGCCTCTTGAGCCTGTACTGTTTCTGCCAGGCAGTGTTCTAACATTTTCCATGTTTTTTTTCCGTCTGCTGTATTCATGAACTTCCTTGTTAAACGGCAGCTCCCGTGTACAACCGTCTACAGATGATAATATATACAAAAACGAACCCTCTATTATTAATTGCATAATTTATCGTACTCCAGAGAGCTTCCGTTTCGGGGCAATAAAGGAGGTACCGTTCACCTTTGCTTCTAACAAACAGCTCGCCAGCATCACAGAGGCGGCCACAGCCACACACGGGATGCGGCCTGCGTGGAACTCAGAGACCCTGGGCTGGGGTTCATCCCGGTACAGAACTGAATGCAGAAAAGCATTAGATCTTTTGGACAGCGAAGTACTCAGTTTGAGTACTTACTGGATTTGGAAGCAGGCTTGGGTTGAAAGAGTGTGCTGGCCCTTCAAGAATAGTCTGGAATGTCTTATCATTTCCTATCAGGTAAGTCAGGAATGCCCTGGTTCCATGCTGCTCTAGAAGGAACTGTGCCACTCAACTCTGGACCTTCCAAACCGGCAGCTCAGCCCGGACTCCTCAATAAAAGACTGGAGTGGCCATCTTCTTGTGACTCATGAATCAGTTGTTCCTTGACTCTGGTTTTTATATTAGTTGCGGCTCCTTACACCGATTTTTAATATTTTTGGCCATTTAATGTGGTTCCTGGACTGTGTGCATCTGACTCTCCTGACTATGTTGAGTGATAATTATCAGCTTCCTGAGGTTATAACAAATGCTGGCGATAACCAGCCTGCAGAGAGAACAGCATTGCTTTCTTCACACTGAAGAGGGTTCGGTCCGCCATGGGGTAGACACAGCTTTAGGTCTCTGGAGGTTCGAGTGCAGACCATGATGGCAAGAGCCCCATACAGCAAAACTGCTTTCCCATGTCTGGGATGTGGAAGAGAAGAGGAGGGACTGGAGTATTGGGAGCCTCAGGCCACACCCCTGTAGCCCCAGGACCGCCCCTCACATGCGGCCCCAGCTCCTAAGATTCCCATGCCAGCTTGGGACCAAGCCTGTCACTCAGGAGTCTGTTCTAGATCCAAACCATAGCAAACTGTGCTCCATCTTGTTTTATGTCAGACCTTCCATAAGTGTCTTCAAGCTATTGATGAAAAATGTTGAATGCAGTAAGACCAGATACAGAAAGCCTCTGGCATAACTGAAACCCTTTGCAGATGACAGATCTTCATGGACCATCGTCTAACCCAGGCCTGGCCGTGTCTGCAAGCACCTCACTGGACATGCTGTTGAACGCCCTCTGGAAGAGAGGTCCTGCTGGCCCATGCCACGCATCCACTCCCTCGGTCTTCCCTGGATTCCAGAGCAGTTTGGAAGTGTCTCGGGTCTCTTCTGGGTGGTATAGGAAGGGGAGTACGGCTTTCTCTGCACTTCAGGAGCAGCTCTAATGTTATGTTAGAAACTAGATAAGATCGCCAGGCGCCGGGTGGCTCACGCCTGTCATCCTAGCTACTCAGGAGGCCGAGATCTGAGGATCGCGGTTCAAAGCCAGCGCAGGCAGGAAACTCCGTGAGACTCTTACCTCCAATGAACCACCAGAAAACCAGAAGTGGCGCTGTAGCTCAGGTGGTAGAGTGCTCGCCTTGAGCTGAAGAGCTGAGGGACAGCGCCCAGGCCAAGTTCAAGCCCCATGACCAACAACAACAACAAAAAAGAAACTAGATAAGATTTCTCTCCCTGTAACAATCATTTGGCTTTAAAGTGTTTTACAACTTTTATCCACCATGGGGCTTGAACTGGGGCTATTTTTTCAAGATGACCACCACTGCTAAAGTAGGGATAAAATACCAGTGCCACCAATTCCTTTTGTCTCTGCATTGGCCCATCAGCCATTACAGTGCGGTGTCCGTCTGTGACAGTGCAGTGTCCGTGACAGCAGGGTGTCCGTCCGTGGCAGTGGGATGTCTGTCCGTGACAGTGCAGTGTCCTCAGTGGCAGTGGGGTGTCTGTCCAGGGCAGTGCGTGTCTGTCCGTGGCAGTGTGGTGTCTGTCCCAAGGCCTGCAAATGGCAAACATCCGTCAGTCCTGACCACTACGACGTAGGCCCTGCAAACGCAGACTCCGTTTCAGCTGAGTTCTCTTTCCTCTTACGTGCACCTCTCCTGTTGGGCCATGGATGTGAGATCAACTGTCAATGAAGTTACTTTGGTTTTAATCCAAAAAAGGTAGGTCAACATAAGTCATTCAAAAGAAACTTTAATTTTACTTTAGAATTAATCTTTCTGGAAATCAGGGGATATAAAAAATCATTGTTTTTGAAAGTGAGAACTTGTCAAAGAGAGATACCCCAATAGAAGCATTTAATTATTTTTAACAAGAATATACATAGAAAAGGTAGACTTTAATATTGCTATGGATTTTCTGACTCATAACAATCAAAAATATTTAGGAGGTGGATGTTTAGATGGGATTAGAAGGCGTACATACATTTCTGCTTTTCATATGTCAGAAATGCAGTGCTTGAATACCTTATCACTTAGAATAATACATTTTTTTGTTTTTATTTTCATTTGTGTTTCACTTGATGCTTGTTTAGGTACTAGTGCTGAAAGATGAAGTGAGGTTAATTATTTAAAACTTCCCAGAGCTGTGTCCCCTGTGTGCCATTGAGAGCTGGACTGGCAGCTTCACACGGACCTGAGGCCTGAGGTGGGGCAGGCGGGGGGGGGGGGGGGGGGGGGCAGGCGGGGGAGGCAGGGGTGGGGGGGAGGGGAGAGGGGGTGGGGGGGGAGGGGAGAGGGGGCAGGCGGGGGGGGGGGGGGGAGAGGGGGGGTGGGGAGAAGGCATCCTAAGAGCCTTAGGGTTCTAGCAGTCATTTCTGGGAGGAAATTACTGTTTGTTTACATTGGATGTACAAAACTGACTCAAACGTGATGAAAGAACTAACATCATCAATGAAATCTCCTCATTTCTAGCTAGTCAGCCACGAAAAGAAACCAAAAACTAGTGATCTGGCTGTACCCAAAGGGCTGCTTTCATTCTGTTCCATTTAAAAGGCAGCATTTGGCTGGTGATTTATTTGGTTGAAGGGCTCTCTTGGCTCCCTAGCCACACATGCTTTCCAAGTCTTTTCTTGTGATGTTCTGATAGCATCTCTGCGGCTTTGATGGTATTTTTGCTTTCCAATCCATTGGGGAAAAGCTAGCTGAAAGCCTTTGCCCAGGTCCTGTGCACATTTGGAAGGCAATCTAAACAGATAACAATGGGATATGCTGCTGTGTGGGGCCTCAGCCAGGTCCTCCTAGGAATCTGGCATCTGCTTGCTAGCCCATGGCTTTAATACATTGTTTTAAGATATATATATATATATATATATATATATATATATATATATATCCCATTTAGCCTTTGTTTTTTCTCAAGCCAAAGAGAAAATAGCCCTAACTCTCTGTTGATGGAATAGCTTTCGTGATAGCATTTTTATTCTACTCTCTAGTCTAGAAGAAACAGATCTATGTGTTTTTTAAACTCCATACTCTTGACTATTTGAACTTTGAACAGTGGTAATTGCTATATAAAATAGAAAATTTTGTATACAAATATAACACATCAATGGCTGGGAATGTGGCTTAGTGGTAGAGTGCTTGCCTAGTATGCTTGAAGCCCTGGGTTCAATTCCTCAGTACCACATACACAGAAAAAGCTAGAGTGGTTCTGTGGCTCAAGTGGTAGAGTGAACAAAAGAAGCTCAGGGACAGTGCTCTGGCCCTGAGTTAAAGCACCAGGAAACAAACAACAACAACAACAAAACCCACCAAATGCAACATATCAAAGGAAATATGATGCTGTGCTTCCTTCCTGTGTTTGAGACAGGGCCTTCAAGGTGTGGCCCCCACGAGAGAATCGTACTGTTCATCCCTCATTTGCTTAGCCATACAATTGATCTCTGAATTGTGGCATTTGCTCTTGTTTCTTGTTCACCAGTAGTACTTCCATACATTTCTCCTGGCTGTTTACTTTCTTTTGTATGGTCTTGTCCTTTACCGTTTTATTTTACTCTATGTATTGAAATCTTATGCACACACCATAACACTCACTCCTGTAAAGTACAGTTCTGTGTAAAGTATACAATGCTGTGTAAAGTACACAGTTCTGTGGCTTTCAATGGGTAAAGTTGTGTAGCCATCACTTTTTTTTTTTTTTGGTCGGTCATGGGGCTTGAACTCTGGGCCCAAACACTGTCCTTCAGCTCTTCAGCTCAAGGCTAGCACTCTACCACTTGCGCCACAGTGCTACTTCCAGTTTTCTGGTGATTAATTATAGAGTCTCACGGACTTTTCTGCTGGCTGTTCTGCCCAGATTGGCTTTGAACTGTGATCCAGATCTCTGCCTTCTGAGTAGCTAGCATGACAGGCACGAGCCACCGATGCCCCGCTTAGCCATCACTTTTTTAGATGATTTTCCTAAGCCCAAATAGAAAATAGAAAACCGTAGCCAGTAACACTCATTTTCTGTTTCACCCTCACCGGCTGCTGGCAAGATTATAATCTATTTTCTGCTTCTGTGAATTCTCATATCACAGACATTTCATATAAATGTAATCAGGTAGAGTATGGCTTGTTTGGACTGGCTTCTTTTACTTAGCATAGTGTTTTCATGATTCATCCATTTTATATCAGAAATTCTTTTATATTGCTGAATAATATTCCAACATATAGACACACATTTATCTGTTTAAATTTGTTGATGAACATGGGCTATTTTCATTTATTAGCTAATATGATTGATAAAATGCAATAAAACAAAAACAGTGTTTTCCTTAAGGTGTGTGTATGTGTGTGTGCTGAACTCAGGGGCTTGAACTCAGGGCCTGGGTGCTGTCCCTGAGCTTGCTTTGTTCAGGGCTAGTGCTCTACCACTTGAGCCACAGCTTCACTTGCATTTGGTGGTTTCTTGGAGATAAGAATCTCAGGAACTTTCCTACGGGCACTGGCCTCAGCTGTGATCCTCAGAGCTCAGCTTTCTGAGTAGCTAGGATTACAGATATAAGCCACAGGTGCCTGGCCTTACTTGTGTTTTGTTATTAAAAACGTGTATTCCTGTAATTCCAGCACTCAGGAGGCTCCTGTATTGTTCAAGGCCAGCCTGCTAAAAAGAAAAAAACAAAACAACTGGGTGGGGAAGGAGGGAAACCCACCAACAAGAGATGATTCACTTTGTAACCACTAGAGGGTGGTATGTCACATTTTTTTCCTTACAGTTTTAATACAAGTTGGCCTGATTATGATACATGTAACATTACATCTAAAAAGACAGTTAAACTGTGCACCGGTGGCTCCTCCTAGCCAGCCTAGGCAGGAAAGTCCATGAGACTTTTATCTCCAGTTGACATCCAGAAAACGAAGTGGCGCTGTGGCTCAAGTGGTAGAGCACTAGCCTTGAGCTGAAGAGCTGAGGGACAGCGCCCAGCCCAGAGTTCAGACCCCATGACTCATAAAAAATAAATAAAAAAGCAATCATCCAGCTTTCAAAGCCAACTGAAGCCAACTGCTTTGGTGATGGCAGAAAGAAGTTGGGCTCTGCTAAGTATGAAAGGGGAAGGGAACGTGGGAGGAGAATTTAGTGTGCGTGGGATTTTCTCATAGCTGCGACCACATGCATGGGAGAGACAACTGAAGGATTCATCATTTATCATTTTGGCTCACAGCTTCACAGGCATCTGCCCATGACCGTGGGGAGAGTGTGTGGAGCAGAGCACCTCCCATCATGGTGGTCAGGAAGGAGGGAAGGAGGGAGGGGGAAGGCGGAGGAGGGAGGGAGGGGTGGGATTTCAACTCTCCTAACACAGCATTGCCAGCTGAGGACCAAGTCTCTGATACTTCACCCCACTTTGAAACCCTGACATTTAGGTTTGCTAACAGCTGGAAGACGATCACTTTAGAAATACAACAGCTAAGGCAATTAACCCTGTCCTTCCATCCCTTCCTTCCGCCTTCAGTGTTTGCCCAGCCCAGTAGGTGAGGGGCAGTAGTAAGACCTGGATACCGTCAGGATTAAGGAGACAGGATGCCAGTACCTTCCCCTCACTGTCTACCAAAGCTTAAAGGATTTAGAGTCAAGTCTCCACATGTCTTAAGTACACAAGAAGCAAATTAAACAACTAGTCATCTGAATAGTACATGTGTTTGTTTATACAAACTTAATCATGTTTGTGAAAGGTTAAAGAATATTTCAGCAAGGTCTAAATCTTGTAAATAAGCCCATACTTGCAACAACCTAAAAATTCCACTTTGCAGAGAGGACTGGTTATACATTCTTAGGATTAAGCCGACTCTGAAGTCAGACTTTTGTTGGATTTTTGGATGGATCTTTTCCTGGCTTCCTGACCTTGGGCCCATTACTCAACAGTGTTACACATTTTAAATATAGACACAACAGTAAATAGCCGCCTGGAGTTGCCAGGGGAATTAGACCAGATCCCACAGATAAATAGCTGGGTGTATTGTAAGCTTTTGAGAACTGTTAACTACTATTCAAAGATCTTTAGTGTAAAAGCACTTCACCCCTATGGCAAGTGTACTTTTTTTCTCTTGCAAACATCCAGAACTTAGTTGGCATTTTCCCTACGGTGGCGGGAGAGGATCTGTAATAATCATTTTGGTAAGACATGCTCTGTGGAATGAATGCTTGACCTCGGAGCCTGGCTGCGGCCCACAGGGCTGTCCAGGCTCCCGAAGTCTCTTGGCACCCCTTGCCCGTGCTCTGGGGCTGGCCATGGGCACTTCAGTGTCCTGGGACCTGTAGTGGCCACAGTGAGACCTCTAAGTCTTGGGTGCTAGGTTTGGCATGTGGTTACAAGCATTTTGGCATATCACCCTGAATGCCAAGTGTACAAAGGGGCTTCATTCATTCTAAACTAACCATAAAGTGTATGCTTTTTGCTGCTATTGTTGTTGCCAGTCCTGGACTTGAACTCTGGGCCTGGGCGCTGTCCCTCAGCTCTTCAGATCAAGGCGAGCACTCTACCACTTGAGCCACAGCGCCACTTCCAGCTTTTTCTGGTTATGTGGTGCTGAGGAATCCAACCCAGGGTCTCATGCATGCAAGGCAAGTGCTCTACCACTGAGCCACCTTCCCAGCCCAAGTGTATGTTTTGGTTTTATGTAGTAGTAGGGACTTTTTTTCCCCCTGATCCTAAAACTGGAACATAGGATTCTAGATTTAAAACATTTTGACAATTTTTCTAATTGTCAGTTTACTTGAAAATAATTTGACATTTGTCATCCTGCTGTGCCCGTGGACACCTCACACAGCAGCTGCAGTCAACAAAACCTGAGCCCTCGATGCCCATTCCATCCCCACAATGCAGAGAGAAAAATAGCCAGGCGCCGGTGGCTCACGCCTGTCATCCTAGCTACTTAGGAGGCTGAGATCTGAGGGTCGCAGTTCAAAGCCAGCCCAGGCAGGAAACTCTGTGACTCTTACCTCCAATGAACCACCAGAAAACCAGAAGTGGCGCTGTGGCTCAAGTGATAGAGAGCTCGCCTTGAGCTGAAGAGCTGAGGGACAGCGCCCAGACCCAGAGTTCAAGCCCCATGACTGACCCCCCCCCCAAAAAAAAGTTCCTTCTCCATCTATTTAATCACTTAACTATTCATTGATCTACATTGCTACACTATTTTTTCTTCAGGTAGTAATCTAATATTATTATTTTATTTACCAAAATTTCCCACCTCAGTTTGGCTCCTGTGTTCTTTGGGGATGTCTCCACTTTTAATTTAGGATTTTTTATTCAGAATGTCTCTATGCTAAACCTATCTTGAACTTTCCCTGCTCCAGTAATCACATCACTAAAATCCTTGGTTCCTTTTATCATGTTGTATTTAGCTCTGAGTGTCAGCGCTTCTTAGAAGACAAAGAAACACAAGTATGCGTAGCAGCCCATATGTGCGCACACAAACCTCTTCCTGTACCCACTCATGCAGATTTCAAATGCACGAAGTCACGCGGGTGCCTCTCTAAGCACACTAATTCCATCTCCAGCCCACTACCACAGCGCTTATCCTGGTATTGTTTTTTTTTGGTCCAGTCGTGGGGCCTGAACTCTGGGCCTGGGCGCAGGCTAGCGCTCTACCACTTGAGCCATAGCGCCACTTCCAGCTTTTTTCTTTTTGCTTATGTGGTGCTGAGGAATCGAACCCAGGACCTCATGCATGCAAGGCAAGCACTCTACCACTGAGCCACGTTCCCAGCCCTCCTGGTATTCTTTTTGTTGGTGGTGGTTTTAGGGCTTGAACTCAGTGCTTGGGCACTGTCTGAGCCATCTTTGTACTCAAGACTAGCACTCTACCACTTCAGCCACAGTGTTATCTCTGATTTTTGAGTGGTTGGAGATGAGTCTCATAGGGCCTTTCCTGCCCAGGCTGGCTTCAAACAGGGATCCTCAGATCTCAGCCTCTTTAGGAGCTAGGACTACAGGTGTGAGCCAGTGGCACCTGGCTTATTCTGGCATTGTTTCACATCGTGGGTCAAATTTACTCCTATGTATATTTGGGTAGCAAAATAGCATGCTTTCATCACTACTTCAGACGGGCATGCAAGAACATTGCTGATTTTTGTTTTTTTTTTTTTTTTTTTTTTTTTGTTGGTTATGGGGCTTGAACGCTGTGCCTGGGCGCTGTCCCTCAGCTCAAGGCTAGCACTTTACCACTTGAGCCACAGCACCACTTCTGGCTTTTTCTGTTTATGTGCGCTGAGGAATGAACCCTGAGCCTCATGCATGCGAGGCAAGCACTCTACCACTGAGCCACCTTCCAGCCCCTGTATGTACATTTTGTATGGTGCAACTTTGCTGAATTCATATATTGGTTCTAAGAGTTCCTTTGAGAGCCATATAAAATATAGCCACCTGAATCAGAACCATGGGTTCTCCCCTTTGGATCTCTCAGGCTGGGACTCCCAGTGATGATCAAGTGCTGGTTGCTTTCTTCTTACAACCTTTGGGGTTCATTTGCTTTCACTTGTTTCTTATGATACAATTTTTACATGGATGTTGATTGCTTGAAGCTTCCCTTAGTATTGCTTTTACTGTATCCCTTTGGTATATTGTGTCTCCATTTTCATCTATTTATTTTGGTTCTGTCATGGGGCTTGAACTCTGGGCCTGGGCACTGTCTCTGAGCTCTTCAGCTCAAGGCTAGCACTCTACTACTTGAGCCATAGCACTACTTCCAGTGTTTTGGTTGTTAATTGGAGATAAGAGTCTCACGGACTTTGCTGCCTGGGCTGGCTTTGAACCACAATCCTCAGATCTCAGCCTCCTGAGTAGCTAGGACTTCATATATGAGCCTCTGGCACCTGGCTGCTTTAATACTTTATAACATTAGGTGTATGTGTGTTTGTGTGTATTGCTGAATTGACCTCCCTCAACTCTGAACAGATGCTTCACATAAAAAATTTGTATGGAAGTGGGTTAATTCTCCAATTAACCACCAGAAAACTGGAAGTGGTGCTGTGGCTCAAGTGGTAGAATGCTCGCCTTGAGCTGAAGAGCTCAGGGACAGTGCCCAGGCCGAGTTCAAACCTCCAAACAGACCGAAAAAAAAAGTATGCAATTGTAACCTCCTTATACAACTACTTCAGAAAGCAAAAACATTTGCTTCCATCTCTTTTAGGTTTTTCTCTTGTAGTTCAAGCTCATTGAGTATCTTTAAAACAACTGTCTTAAATTCTCTGAGAGCTTTTCCTATACTAGTCACAATCTGGTCTTTGCCAGGTACCTTGCGGATTCCAGGAGTTCATGTTTTCCTCTGAGCTCTTGATGCTTAGTGTAGTGTCATCTTGGCATTGAAGTTTTAGGTATTCATTCATTAATCTGGCTTTTTTTTTTTTTGTCCCAACAATTCTAAACTATCTGCTCAGTTTTCTCCTGAGCTTGTATTGCATTATTTTAGCCCTGAACGGTGTAAGTTTTCAAGGAGTCTGGTATTGTTGCACTATAGCTGTTTACACACTAGAGGGCAATCCAAGCCCAAATTTGTCCCAAATTATCGGTATAGTCAGAACTAACTAGACTATCTAGGATGAGTTGTCTGTCCTCAGAAACTTATCAGATGTTGCATCCATTTGTGGGCTTGTGGTGAGGCACTCTCTGGCTGCTCTGGGCAGTCCTTGAGAATGGGCCAGTGGCGGGCCTGTCACGCCTACAGTGACCAGTACTGCCCATCTGTATGACACCCTGAACTCACAGCCTGTCCAGAGCAGCAATGCACTGGGCTAGGACCAAGGCTCAGGCAACTATCAGCTCCCGATTGTTGAGGTGGACTCACAGCCCCAAACCACAGCAACCAGCCTGATGCTCACTGCACAGCATCACCACCTTCTGGTGGTGAATGTCCTCATCACCACCTGAGTTGCTGTGGAGGCCCTATCTGCAGGTATGCCTGCAGACGGCGGCCATCAAAATCCACCCAACACTAAGCTCACTGGCTTGCTATCTTGTTTTACACAAAACTATTATGAGTTTATAAATTTAGTTCAGGGTACAAATGAAGTTAATTTTGGAGGAGATGATAGAGATTATGATTTTTTAAAAATGGAGAAAGACCAACCTGAACAGGACATAAAAGAAAAAGTATACTGTGAAGACAGACTAGGAGTGGAGCCTTGTAGGCTGACATAAAGCATGTGTGTAGACACAAGTGTTAGGTAAGCAGGGGTTGACTCAGAGCCACAGAAGAGCACATTGTCTCCCGTAGCAGGAGGGAGGTGGTAAACTGGTTCAATAGGACGGCCTTTCACTCTGACCACTTCATTCCCACTTAGCAGTAAGCAATTTAGCTGGAAATAATCCAGGCATAGAAACCGTGGAGGAAAAATAAAAAGATGTATGGGGCTATAATTTTATGAAAACACCCATTAAGATCATACAAGTTATGGCTTTGCATTCATGTTTTGAAAAGTGAACTTCTAATAAGTGTTTTCCCAAGTTGATATTCCTTCTAAAATAAGCCCACCACAAAGCAAGTTATCTAGCTGGGGCCACCGTTCATGTTTATGTTATCACACTCAGTCCCTTTGAGTTTTAAATATGGTCAGCTTCCTAAAGATGAATTACCCATCCGGGCACTGGTGGCTCACGCCTGTCATCCTAGCTACTCAGGAGGCTGAGATTTGAGGCGGTTCAAAGCCAGCCTGGGCAGGAAAGTCTGCGAGACTCTTATTTCCAATAAACCACTAGAAAACCGGAAGTGGTGCTCAAGTGGTAGAGCGCTTGCCTTGAGCTGAAGAGCTGAGGGACAGCGCCCAGGCCCAGAGTTCAAGCCCCAAGACCGACCAAAAAAAAAAAGATGAATTACCCAGATAAAGTGGCACTATTAACTGTCTAGCATGCAGAGTTGATAACAAGACCACTTTGTAACATTCCTGAAGTATGCAGATCCTACAAAACCTTGAACAGCTGCTATTTATATGGGATGTTATTAATTATATACCACTGTGCAAAAATTTAATAGAATTTATTACGAATTTCAGAAAACAAAGCTTCGCAACTGCAACTAATACATAATTTGAATAACAAAATAGCCTCTTATTTTTAAATATAATTTATATAGCAGCATGCTTGCTGAAAACAATATATTTCCATTCATTTAAAAATGTATCAATAAAATACGTAATAAAGTATAATTTGTGGTATAAGTGTAAACTAGCCAATTTATCTCCATTACCTATGTTCTGTCTTATTTTTATAGTGTTTTAAATCATTGACGAATGCAGAAATATATATGTACAGGGAATTCTCAAAAAGAATGATTCAGTTCAATATAGTTATTTCATACTTCATCAGCATTTTCTTTGCGTTCTGGATCCAACACCAGGAAGTGGACTGGCCCTTGGCTGGCTATTCTGTAAAACAGTTCCAGAACATTCCTTTACTGTGATATGCAGAGACTTGTAACAGGTGAATCTCCTACTAGATTATAGTTTTAACAAGACTGAACTAATAACTGAACCTTTTTTCGGGACAGGGTTTTGCTGTATAGCCATCCTGAGATTCTTGATCCTTCCTGAGTGTTGAGATTATAGGTGTGCACCTTCATGCCATGTTTCTTAAACCAAACTGCTAAATGCTATAAATCTATTTTAACAAAGCTGAGTGCTACTAGGTAAGGCATCATATCAACAATCCATGATCATCTTTATTCTTTGCTATTGGTGACATTGATGAGATTTCTATCATCTGTTGTGTAAACAGTCAAGCTGAATGATTTTATTTTCTACAGAAGCCCTGGGAAACTGTACTAGATTCTAGGAGTGTTTAACAACTTATTTAAGACAAAAGAATTAAGTTAACGGGAGGGTGATTGTTAAGAGCACGTTAATTTTATATCAAGTAAGCTTCCGCCTCTGAGATTGCAGTTCTGAGGAGTGGAAGCTCACTTCCAGCCGTGCCCCACAGCAGCCCTGACCCTGAGGCCCGCACAGAGGGCCTGACACAGCGGAAACAACTCAGGTACTGCTTGCTGATTGAATGAAGAGAAACTAAAAAAGAAAAGCTGTATGATTGCCAAAAGGGAGATTCTAAATTTTAGGACGAAGCCTGGGCAGCGCGAGCCTTCCCAGGTGGATGACAGTGGAGATCTGCCAGCTACTCAGCCTAGGGTGAAGTGTGAGCTGGGAGCAAAGCTGGAAGGTCTGAATGCCTCTCTCGGGTACTTGGCTTTGCTCTTTTAGGCGACAGACGACTACTGACAGTAAGTTTTCTGAGGAGAGTGCTGTGTTCACATTGCTATTTAAAAGAGATTATTCTGGAGATGGTGGTGTGAAAGATGAGTTGGGAGATCAAATCTAGAGATATTTGAAATGGTCCAGATGAAATGTGACAATTCTTCTTAAGCACATTAACACATTATTGTTGTAAGTGTACATGTTTTGGAGATGTGGTGTGACAATTTAACATATGTACATAATGTTTAATAATCAAATGACGATAGTGAATATTTCCATTTTCTTAAACTTTTGTGTGGATGTGGTTGGGAATTGAACTCTCCGGGTCTCGTGCACACTAGATAAACACTCCACCGGTGAGCTGTACCTCTGCTCCTCAAACTTTTCACGTAAAACGTGTACTTTTCAAATCAAGGTAGTAAATATTTCCCTCTCCTTATGACTTTGTGAGCATCCAGTCCTCCTCTTCTAGATACCTATTACTGTGAACACGATGCGGTCTTCTTTCTGTGGTACTAGGACTGAAGCCAGAGTAAGCACATCACCATGACTCTAGATGGAGAAATTCTCTTTTTTTTTTTTTTGTTTTGTTTGTGCCAGTACTGGGACTTGAACTCAGAACCTTCTGCTCTCATTTGGCTTTCTCTGCTCAAGGCTGGCAATCTACCATTGAGCCACACCTCCACTTCCAAATTCCTAAACTAGTACACTACCATTAGGAGTGGACGGAGACGAGGTGCATTTGGTCCATAAAGTCAGGAAGACTTGCAGACTTTGGGTATGCAACAGTGAGAAGTCCAGTGAGGAAAATATTTGTCTGGAAATCTGGTGGAAGATGGCACTGACTGAAATAAGGATTATGAAGGAGGGCAGGTTTTGTGGGGGAATGTAATGTGTAAGTCCCAGCTGTCAGCAAGCAGCTCTGAGCACTGGGGAAGACTGGCGCGCTCTTCAGTGTGGGAAACCATACTTCCCCACACCGCAGCCGCGCTCCAGTACCACCTGTGTGTGTCTGTCTCTGCATTAGGCCGCAGAGACTGTTTTGATTTACATATGCAGCTTCACAAGATTCCCAATAGTAATGTTTAGTTTTGACCCCACCAGGAACCTGTATGTGGAGGGGCAGCGGTCATGGCCAGATGTCAACTTCCTGGGAGTTTCCAAACAGATTACCTACCTAAAAGTCTGGAACTTCAACGTCAACAAAGAGTTCTTACCATTAAAAAAAAGTTAAGCAAGGTCTTACTGTACTGACGCGTCACATCATGCTATTACCTAAACAGAAGCGAAGACCTTCCTTAAGTACTTACCAGAACTGGTAGTAATTGTAAAGTATTTCTGATAGATGGATTTCTGTAAATTATTTCTTGTACATCTGAAAAATTGTACCATGAGACAAAAAATTCAGTTAATTACATAAAGAGAAAAGATAAAACTAAAATAACTCAATGTTAAAGTCTTATGTGTCAAATATTTAAAACTGAGCAAGACTCATTTTCTATTGACTACAGCCTATACTTAAATTAGGTCCAAACATAGAATATTTTTTTTTTATTTTTTTTTTTTTGGGGGTCCAGTCATGGGGCCTGAACTCTGGGCCTGAGCGCTGTCCCTCAGCTCTTCAGCTCAAGGCTAGCGCTCTACCACTTGAGCCACAGCACCACTTCTGGCTTTTTTCTTTTTGCTTATGTGGTGCTGAGGAATTGAACCCAGGGCCTCAGGTATGCAAGGCAAGCGCTCTACCACTGAGCCACCTTCCCAGCCCAGAATATTTATTGTTGGTAGTGCTTTTTCTACCACTTTAGACATACTCCAGTCCAATAAAAGTAATTAGAGTCACACAAAATTTAGGTTGATAAAGGTGAATTCCTAGTACTTTGACTATTTTATGATAATCTTCATTCAAATGTTGTACTTTACTCCCTTTTTATCTTTATCTTTTTTTTGGGGGGGGGGTCCAGTCGTGGGGCCTGAACTCTGGGCCTGGCACTGTCCCTCAGCTCTTCATCTCAAGGCTAGTGCTCTACCACTTGAGCCACAGCACCACTTCCGGCTTTTTCTGCTTATGTGGTGCTGAGGAATTGAACCCAGGGCCTCATGCATGGGAAGCAAGCGCTCTACCACTGAGCCACCTTCCCAGCCCCATCTTTATCTTTTTTTTAAAAAAAGTAAATTTCATCCTTGCAGCACCTAAGGAAAAAGAGAATTGCTCACTTAACTTCTAAGGCATAAAATGTGAGTAATTTGATCAATACTCATCTTTTTAGCTGTTAGGCTATTTAGTCCACATAGTAATAAGTAGAAAAGAATATGACTGAAAATAATTTGAGCAGAATCTTTCATATGAAGCATTCAAATATACAGACATGTATGCTGGGTGGAGTGGCTGACATTTGTAATCCAGAAACCCAGGAGGTAAAGCCTAGTCTGTGGTCTGGGCTGAGCCAGGTCAAAACCACACACCCTACCAGAAAAAACTGACAGATAAATGGGAGGAGGGTATGGCTCAAGTGGTGAAGGACCTGCCTAGCAAGTGAAAGGCCCTATCTACTGTCTGTCTTTGTCTCTCTCTCTCTCTCTCTCTTACACACACAGACACACAGACACACACACGCCCCTCAAACAAAAAAACTAGGAATGTCTAATAGAAATGAAAAATTTCCCCAAGTTATTAACTTGATTTGGGTATCCTAATTTTTGTTTTTGTTTGTACCCATACTGGGGTTTGAACTCAGAGCCTGAGCAATGTCCCTGAGCTTTTTTGCTCAAGACTGGGAGTCTGCTACTTGAGCTACAATTCCAACTTCTGGTTTGTTGGTGATTAATTAGAGATAAGCATGTCCTGGCCTTTCCTGTCTTGGTTGGCTGCAATCAATATTCAGATCTCAGCCACCTGAATGGTTAAGCTTACAGGCCTGAGCCCTGTGCTCTGTGGGACAGGTGACAGACGCCATGGGATCTGTAAGTGAGGTAGCCTGGGCCCGTAATGCCACGCTTCTCGCAGAGGACGCTGCTCCACACTCACAGTGCAGCCTTTCGTCGAGGTGCTCAAGGGAGTGCAGGATCTTCTCTTCTTCAGCTGACAGTGCAGAGATATTGGACTGCTGGGTTTTACTTAAAGCCAGGCTTGGTGTCTGTAGCTGCTTGCTATTCAAGACAGTAAGAATTTCATCCTCAGGCAGTGAAGTTTTCACTAGCTTTTCAGCCATCAAAAACGCGAGGGTACTATCTGAAACTACAGAAACTTGCCATCAATTATTCTTTGATCTTTTTGTCTGGGGATCAGCCCTTCTAATATGCTTAGCTGTGAAGGCATACAGAAAAACACACATATTCTAGAGGTGGAAAAAAAGGAATAGTAAATTTTTTTTTTTACTAATAGTAAGATACTAATGAAAAATTAAAGTAGCAGAAAAAGTAAAATAGTAAAAAACTTGCAACTAATATTTATAATGCTAAGATTATTTCTAATACTTAGAATATGAAGTATTCCAGTAATTTGCAGAAATCAGAAAGAAAATAGCAAAGCTGTACTATACGGGGAAAAAGAATATGAAGAGTCAGTTCACCAAAAAGAAGTCTATTGTTAATAAAAAGAATATCAAAGTCTAAATCAACAATAATAACTATTTGCCTATCACATAAGCAAAAACAAGAAGTGATTGTGCCTAAAGTTAACACCTATCACTGAAGGAATCTTGAATGATAATACTTTTTTTTTTTTGTCAGTTGTGGGGCTTGGAATCAATCAGGACCTGGATGCTGTCACTTGAGCCACTTCTAGTTTCTGAGTGGTTTATTGGAGATAAGAGTCTCTCAGGGACTTTTCTGCCTGGGCTGGCTTCAAACTGCAATCCTCAGATCTTGGCCTCCTGAGTAGCTAGGATTACAGGTGTGCGCCACAGGCACCCAGCTGAATGATAATACTTTTCAGGAAAATACTTTAACATATATATATATATATATATATATATATCCCTATCAATGATTATTTCCTTTAATCCAGTATTCATTTAATATTCAGTTTTATTCAACAAATATTTATTGGTTATAGCTACCAAGTACTGTAATTTTAATTCTGTAAATCTTACAGAAATAATTGACAATTTAGAAGATACTTTGATGTAGAAAATATTGAGCACAATATTATTAGTTCATGAAAATCTGGTAATAAACAGAAGATGCTGGGGGGTGAGGCGAGTTCAGGTCCCAGTGGTGCTTTTGCAATCACATAATCATAAACACTTGAGAAAATATGTGGAAAACAAAGGTTTAAAAAAAGCTCTGAGAACATTTAAGTAAAACCTACCTTCTTCAATATTACATACCTTCTTCCATGTTAGGAGAACCACTTTTAGTATATTGTGGCTCACTTAAAGTTAGTTGGACATTTTGTCCAAAATTCTGTAACAAATAAAATATTCAGTCAATTTAATTTCACATTTGAAATTTGCGATACATGGACACTGAGAGCTTTTAATTGCTTTATCTTTATCTGTATTTTAAACTACCATTATTCATGTAACTTGGTTCTTTTACTTGTTTAATTTTGGAAACTAATAGCTACCACTAGATTACGGCTTTTCTAGGGTCCCAAGTATTTTAGAAGTATCTTATGTACAATGGGAAATTTCAGATAGTAGAGTTGTCTTGGACATTCCTTCCCTCCCATGTTGAGACAGGGTTTGCGATGGAGGCTGGCGGAGTGCTGGGATTACAGGTGTGCCCCTCCATGCTTTCTTACAGTTGGTTTAGAATCTTCGCTGGTAACTGGGCCATTGCGGTCAAACAGAACACAGCCAGGAAATGCAATCAGCCGCCAATGAGAGCCCCATGGTAGCTCTCTGTGGTTGGGGTAAATAGCGGTTAGCAAGAGCCCAGTAAGTACTTGAAGAGCATTCGCTTTTCAAGTGATTTTTCATTCTTGCAAACTTTTTATTAATACCATACTTACAATCTTTTGCTCACTGTACTTCTGTCCTGCACGCCCACGGATTTTTCTTTCCTGCTCTAAAAGAGTTCTCCGTTTATTATCAACAATTCGTTTTCTTCTTGTAACAGTAGAACCTTAAACAAATGCCAGCACAGGGTCAACAATTATGCAAGTTGAGTAGATAGTATGTATCTATTACAAATGTCCAGGTGCCTTCCAATGTCACAGAAAACTGTACATTTCATATACTTGTTCTATACAGGGCACAGTTCAAAACATTTGAAGCTGGGCACTGGTGGCTCACACCTGTCATCCTAACTACTCAGGAGACTGAGATCTGGGATCACAGTTCAAAGCCAGCCTGGGCAGGAAAGTCTGCGAGACTCTTATTTCCAATAAACCACTAGAAAACCAGAAGTGGTGCTGTGGCTCAAGTGGTAGAGCATTTGCCTTGAGCTGAAGAGCTGAGGGACAGCGCCCAAGCCCAGAGTTCAAGCCCATGACTGATTAAAAAAAAAAAAGAAAAATAGAAAAACTGTCTTGCTCCTGAAGGGTTTTATGGTTAAAGCCGTGACCTCCAGAGGTCCTGGGAGGCAGGCAGGTGAGACAGGCCACTGGTGTGCAGGAAGAGCATATTGGAATTCCAGGCTACACTTCTATTGAAGAAGGAAGCCTGCTTCCTGCGATGCGCGGGCTCACTGCGGCAGCTGCGCCGCAGAGGCCAAGGTGAGGGCCGGCTGGCCTCAGAGCTCTGGGGCTTGGTGCGGGGCTCGTTTGAGCAGGATTTCATCTATTGCAGTGCCCAAACAAGCCCTCACAAAAGGGGAAGGTGCTGAAAGCACATCTTCAGGGCTTTCTCTAGATGTGCAACGGTCACTACTGAAGGGGAGGGGCAGGTACTTGGCAAGGGTAGGTGACGCGGGGACGGCTGAGCACCACTAAGAGCAATGGCATTTAACTGACCTTTTTTAATAGATGAGAAGTACTAAAAATTATCTTTAAATAGTTGTACAAAGGAGCTGCCATTTAAGAAAGCAGTGTATGAATACAATGCATATTTTTTTTCTCGAGAATTTTGAAAAAGCTTAAGATAATGGTATCATTTTATTCCTCGAATGAGGTATAGAGCAGATCAAATCTGAGTTGTCACTATTTTGTAAAGTGGGGAGGGGTTTAGGCACATCTATTAGCTTATAGCTCTTTAATAATTTTAAAGAAAAATAAAGGAATATGCTCTAATATTCACTTACTTAGGATAATTTAAACAGTGTTTTCCACTGTGCACACTTTTATAGAGTGTGTGGCTACACTGGTCATGTCAGACTAGTATGGGACAAGAAGAGATCCTATTCCGTGTTCTTGAAAATGTCTTGAGATGTCATAAAAAAATGGAGGCTGGAAAGAGTTTCTTAGTTCAGCACAGGTTAGGCCAAGCTTTAACTCCTGGATCCAATTATTAGGGAGACAAGTTATTTTTATAAGACCAAACTGTTAATTTAATACCAGTAAGGAAAAGTTGTGCAAAAGCTTTCTTACCAGTGGCTCTCTCGCTTTGGCACAGAATAGTATTCTCTTTTTTCCACGAGGGAATCAGCTGTTCTTTAGTATTTCTAAGATACATTGACTGATAACGTCCCTCATAAGCAGGACTTGTTTGGGGGCAGTGAGTGTCACCCTGCGGGGCGACCACGTGCGGGCTGTTTGGGTGACTTGCTTTCGTGAAGGTGTGGCACTGGGAAGAATAGTAGGATGGGGGAGAGGGCATCACAGTGACCAGGTCTGAGTGAGCATCTGGCTGGGGAGGATCACTTTCCTGGCTCCATGGATTCAGGCTGTGTTCTGCTGGAAGGACGTATTTTGAATTACAACAGTTCTGTGTAATCGCGTTTGGGGAACCTGCAGGCATTGCGGATTGACACTGGCACATGTGTGTATTTTCACCACTTTGGATCTTTGCTGTTGGTTTGGGAGGAGGATGAGGTATGATTAGTCTGCCCTGAGTCTGTACAAAGGAGTTGCCTCTGCTTGTGGACTGTGTCTGGACGACAGTGCCTTTCCTGTTCACATACACAAAGGTGGACTGGGCTCTTGCAGATCCGGCTCTCCCAGTGGCCTTCGCTCCGCCTGGGGGAGGATTACCTTTCTGGGTTTTAGAAACTCCACTCTGTGCAGGGGCTTTGCTTTCTTCTTTTTTAGATGCCGCCCAGGCTTGTTTAATGAAGTTATAACCTGAAGGCGTAGAGCAGTTCAAAGGCACGTGGTCTGTTCCAGATCCTTCTAAATTAGCAACATCTCCAGAGACAGAATCAAGCTTGGGATTCGATCCATCCACAGAACTTACAGCATGGGCGGGGGCGCTGGCTGCGTGGCTGCCAGCGTCACTCTGCCCTGGACACTGTGGAGTCGTTCCCGCTCGGTCCCTCAGGAAGCCGCAGTCCTCAGCACTCTCCGCTTGATGCTCACTTTCATCAAACCACCTTAGTTTTTTACTCATCTTTGGAATCTCTGCGCCTTTTTCCTTTACCTTTGTTAGTTCAATACTATCCCTGATAGCTGCTGCTTTTTGGTTTCTAAACTTAAAGCCTTGATTTGTGATCAGTGTCTGCAGATAATTATGCTTATATTTAGAATCTTTCTTTAAGATGCTTTTAAGAAACCTCACACTACTTTGCTCATGGCTATCATATTTCATTTTCTTGTGCTGGTCAAGTAAGTCGTTTACATTAGACAATGATGCCTTTTGTTTTTTGTCTTTTGAATCAGGATTTTGAGGTATAGCGGTAGCTTTGAAACTGTCTGAAAAGAAAGGCAACTCTTCTTTATTACAATTGAAATATTTTATCTTTTCTTCTTGCATGTCTTCCAATTCATCTAGCTTATCTGAACACTGCACTGGGTCAATTTCTTTTATGTGCATATTGCTCATCGGTACAGTCCTGGCACACTGTCGATTAGATGGAGGAAAGAAAGCTGTTGCCCTTGGTACACATGAAGCCGGGCCTGAGGATGTTCCATTTCCTTGAGTTGACTCAGGTAATTTCTTTTGGTGTGAGGGCGTGGCTGCTTTCTGAGTGGCAGCGGGCGAGCTGGTCCAGGTTCTGCTGACTGGGACCGGAGCGCGCTCCGTGACCGAGCCCCTCTCCTTGCGCCTCCAGGTGGCAGTTCCAGAGCTCTTCTTGTCCTTCCTATCCAGCGCTGCTACAGGTGGGCTGTACACAAAGACGACGGGACTCCTGGCAGCACTCACAGCTCCATCCACAGTTCCACTCACAGCACATGGATTTTGCTCTTTACTACCGAGATGCTCCTGGGGAGGGGCAACAATAGGCTTATTGGAAATATCTGGGGAAGGTGTGACATTTTGAGTACCATGAGCATCCAAATTTGTAAGCCAATTATTTATATGTTGAACTTTTGAGAAAAACAGTTTATTATCATCAGAGCAGTTTAGATGAGCTGACTGTATATTTGCTGATAAGAGGGGAGCAGAATCCTCTTGTGCTGACGGCGCTTCATTAAATGTTAGGTACACCTCTTCGCGCTCACCAGCCTCCAGACTGTCTATACTTGAGAGGGTCTCAGAATTGGTGATCTGATGAACTTGGTCATAAAATTTCTAGGGGAGAAAAAGAACATTGTTTTATACCTTAAAATGTTTTAAATGGCAAACTTTAATGACTTACACTGTTGTTACTGAAGTCTAAATACTGGCCTATTAACAGAAGAATATGAATACAGTGGTAAGGCTCGTGAGGACTCTCCATCTCTCAGGGGAAAAACAGGGGAGTAGCAAAGATCTATAGAAATATATGCGGACTTTAATTTCAACTCCTAACTTTTCCAATTATTTTAAACATAATATGGCTTAGAATTAATTTTTGTGCTGCTATTCTATTTCAAATGTGGAGTTTTCTTCTTTCTTTCTAACTAGAGATTGAATGGCTGAGAGTTTATTTCAGACAAGCAAAGTCACTTTCTGGCCTCAATAATGCTACCAGTAAATATACCAAAGTAATGAAAATGGCAACTATCACTCAACTCTGGGCTTTTGAATGTTTTGTAATAGCAAGTAAAACTTTGGAAAATAGTTATTTAAAAACTGTACTTTTTTCCTGAGACAGTCATTGAGCTTGAATGAGACTGCTAAACGCTTTAAGCCTTGAATTTGCCCTTGTGCTGGAAGGGGAGTTGCCCTGTCCTGCAGAGGGGAGCCTGTGGTCTGCAGTAGACCTGCTTGCTTGTCAGCTCACATAGGCACTTAGTCAGAATATCTATTCCTGGGCCCTGATGATTTAACATTTGGAGGGGGCCCATAAAAATGGTATTTTTAGCTCAGCGTCAGTGGCTCACACCTGTAAGCCTAGCTACTCAGGAGGCTGAGATCTGAGGATCGCAGTTCAAAGCCAGCCTGGGCAAGAAAGTCCGTGAGACGCTTATCTCCAATAAACCAACTAGAAAACCTGAAGTGGTGCTGTGGCTTAAGTAGTAGAGCGCTGGCCTTGAGCTGAAGAGCACAGGGACAGCGCCCAAGCCCAGAGTTCAAGCCCCATGACCGAACAACAACAACAACAAAAGTATTATTTTTAAAATTCTCCTAGGTAACTAACTATAACTATAGGATGGATTTAATCTTGATATTGACCAACTGACAATCTCATAAATGTGTGAAAATATTTACAGGAAGGAATCGGCTGATACTCATTTGTGGAACAAAAAAAGATCAAAATAAATGCCCTGCTAGGAGAGATTAGTAACTTCTGTTATATTTCAAATAAGAATCTCATACAACATGTGATACAATTTTAAGGTTCCTTTTTATAATGAGCTCTATTACTCATACTTCCTTTACATTGTACTTTCAAATAGCTTACATGTTTGTCATAAAGTAACACTCAGTAAGCACAGTATTTTTGAAATAGGAAGTGAAAAAAGAAGAATAGAAGAAAAAGAAAGGAACTTGGGAAAAACATAAGAAAAAGTAAACCCTAAAGTTTTTTTCCAGTGTCTGTGATAAATCTGTGTTGAGTACCTCACACCCTCTCCGGCCCACACTTAACCAACAAGATACACTTCTGTGATAGAGAACACTGGACCGAAGTCTTAGCGGCACATTTACAGTTTCATACTTGCAAGCTGCTCAAGCGCTGGTCTTCTAGGCGCTTCTGCGTCTCCTCCAACTGCAGCTGAAACGTGCTCCTGTTAGCAGCCATGTTTGCCGTGCTGTGGTCCTTCACGTCTTTATCACAATTGGTTTTGGATCTGAGATGTTTCTTATGCTTGTCATTTGACAAGGCTGAAGACAAGGCAGAATCTAGAGCTCTGTGAACAGACATACAGATACTTAGCACATTTAAATAAAATTAGTTTCTATAAGTAGACAAATGATACATTTGTGTTATAGGAGTGCATGTGTCAGATAATCTCATATAAGGATATTGGAGAAATATATAGATATATTAGAATGGTGAACTGAAAGCATTCAATAATACAAAAAACAAAAACAAAAATGGTTGTGAGACCACTGTGCCAATAATGGAGACTGTCAGGTAGGAATGCCCAATTACTCACGACCTTATCCCACCCCTTCTTTTATCATCTGGTGGAGTAGAAGTATCTCCTGTAAATGGTGTCAGGTCCCATGCTTGGTTCTTTAAGAGTATCCCCGTATGGACAAAAACAGTCCTCATTACCCTTTGTTCTGAGTTAAAACCAGGCTAATCCATTCTCCTACAACTGAAGAAAGCTGAAGACTCAAGCAGATAGAAATAATGAACGGTGCTTAAGGAGGTTTGGGAACTTGGCTCTTAATAAACAGTGTTTGTTTTTGGTCTGAGACTGGAACTCAAACTTGGTACCTGACACATTTACTCGCTGGCTAGTGCTCTACCAACATTTGTTTTTACAATGGTTTCAGAAAAGCAAATGTAATTGGACGCTATAGAAGAGGTATCTTCAATACAGCATTTACTTATGTGCCAAGGTATCACATCAAGATTACCTTATCTTCTATCACCTGGAAACCAATAGCATACTTCATTTCCGGATACAGTGCAAAGCAAAGAGTTTAGTGAGACTTCGTTGGGGAGGATGGGACAGAAATGTGGATAATAGAAAGCTGACTGCCTGTGCACTGTGGCTGCTGGTTCGGGTCCTAGGGCGTTGATTACCAGGTTCAATTCACTCCTTACCAACTCGATGAGGATAAAAACATTTTGGCAAGGGACATAGGGCTGCAAGTAACATATATCTATCTCCAAAACCCATATGTATCTTTATTTGGACCAACCAAAATAGTCGAGGTCAGTAATAATTCCATTCCTATCTCTTTGTTCTAATGGGGAGATCAGAAGAGCAAGTTCCTGAACATTGAGGGTCTATTTCTGTCTCTTCCTTTTATATATGCTTCCCTGCTTCTACAGAATTCTTCCCTTTCAGTCATCCTTTCCAAATAAAATAAAGCTAAGTCTACAAAATGTCTAATAAACTCCAATTATTTACCTTTAAAGTTGTCGTCTCTCAACTTTTTCTTCTCTATTCCTTTCTTCTCTACTCGACTTTCTTCTCTTCTCTTCTCTACCTTCTTTCCCCCGTGAGGAAGACTGAATGGATGGATAGGAGTGAAAGGAGAGGGAGAGGTGGAGAGAGAAGGAGAGTGAAGCATGGGAGGGAAAGAAGAAATCACAAAGGAAGAAGAAACAGGAGACACTGGCGAGGGAAAAGCAAAGTAAGTTGGGGACAAACATGGAGAGGAAGATGACTGCAAGGGAGAGGGCACAAGAGGGGCAGATGAGGGAGAAGAGGAAGGCAAGGGGGGGGAAGGAGAGGAGGGGGCGGAGAGCACTAGGGAGGGTGGAGAGGATGATGCTGACATGGAGCGTGGTGAAGGCACAGCAGATGGAGAGCCACAGGGCGGTGGATGGGAGAGAACTGGGGCAGGGGGCTGGTCTGCAAAGACCTGTGGTTGGTGTGACCATGTGGCTTGTAGAACAGATTGCTGAACCGACTGGAAAAGACGTTCAGGCAATGGATGGACCCGAGACAGGGTGGAGAGAGGCTGAGGAGGCTGAGCGGACACGCAGGAAGGCTTCAAACTAGGGAGCGCTTCCAGAGGGGCGGGGGAAGCACCCAGTCGAGCGGGAAGGGACCGGCGAGCAAGGGCAGGCACTAGGGAGGCTGGGGTAGAACGCGGTGCTGGAAGGAGACGTTTGGGTCTTAAAGTTTTATGAAATAACTTGTTCTGTGAGTCAGGATCAGGAATAACTGGAGAACTTAAGGATGGGTGTGGTCGAAAGTTAGGTGGGTCAGAGGGAACAGGGGCTGGGGGACGAGGGAAACTGTTAGAAAAGCTGGGTGTAGCTGGGGCTGGCGGACGCGGGAGATGTTTGAGTGGGTAGGACGGGAAGGGGGCTGGCAGACAGGCCTTTGAGAGAGTGGAGGGGACAGATGGCAGGGGACGGGTCTGGCGGGTGGGAGACACAGCTGGGTAGCTAGGAAGAATTTGGGAGTGGTGGGATGACACGGGGGCCCGGGAAGGGGGCAGCTGATCAAACAAGCCGGGATTGGGTGTGGAGATAGCTGGACAGGAAGGGATGGACCTGCACAAGTGGAAAGCATGGGACAGGCAGGGAGAAAGAGCCTTGTTATGATGTAGAACCATGTGCTGGGCTGCCTCTGTGGGTGTGGCTGTCATTTTTGTCCTTAGGCTGGAGGCATGATCTTCCATGGTCAGCCAGAGCCTTTCCCAGGGGTTGAGAAGTACACAGGACAGCCAGGCTCTGCTCAGTCCTTGAGCTCAGAGGCTGAGATGTACACAGCCCAGCCAGGCTCCCTCTGCTCAGTCCTTGAGCTCAGAGCATTTCCAGAAGTCTGTTAGTCATACGTTCACACAAACATGGGCTGGACAATTTTGTTTAAAACACTGGTACAAAAGGCAAATAAAGGTCACCTCTGGATAGCCTTTTCAGGGTAGCATGTGGTTCTAGAAGCATCCTTCTCACCAAAATACATGGATATTGGAGATAGATATCTAATAATCTCATTTTATTAAAGAGGGAGCACTGAATATGAGTGAGAATATACCATCTTTTACTCTCAGGAACTAGGAAGACTTATTGTATGTTTAGAATTCTAGTCCCTTATTGATACTCCTACATCTCACTATTTCCTGAAGCAGTTTTTATGTTCATAAAACACTTTGATTTTTGTAGTTTAGTTATGTTTATAATAAAAATATTTCCATCAACCTAATACCTAATCCTTAATATTCTACTATCTCATATTTGTACAGTGTTAATAGTTTACAAGGTACTTCCACATATATTACTAATACTATTAAATATCTGTGGAGAGAATTCTAATTTTTCAAGTATAAAACCATAGTGTTCTCTCTGTAGCTTCATCATGCTTTGTTGATTTTTAAACATATAACATTCATGTGATATTTATACACACAGACAGATATGGGTATCATGAAGTCAGATTCACAACTTATCGTCCCCTTTCACGTTTTCCTCCCCTGACCCTATTGACCTTTCCTCCACAGTCGTTAATGTTTTAACTCATACCCCCTACTCTGCTCAAGCCCAGGGGAAAGCTCTGGCTCTTTCTCTTCACTTTTGAGTTGCTTCTAGTTCTTTCTATTCTGGCAACGCTTACACAAAATAAATGCATGCTGCATGCCTGCTTCAAAGTTTTCAGTCACCATTTCTAGAACATAGGTGTGATTCAAGGCCTCCCTCCTAACCCACCTGCCCACTACTTTCTTCTCACTGTCCACACCAGCTGGATTAAACCGTCTGAAGTTACCTTAGCAAGCGCATCCTCTCCCGCCTCTTTTAACACAGTTCTTTTTTTTTCTGTCTCAAGTTTTTTTAATCAGTCTCTAAAAAAATATGCTTTTCATCTGTTAAACTTCTGGCCATGTTTATGCCCTTCTGGAAGTACTCACAGCCCTGGTCTTTCTTCATTATTTATTGACAACTTCCAAAGTACTTTGCACTGAACTAAACACTACTTTGTGCCTGTTTCCTTCCAGGATCATGACTGATACAAGTTGTTATGCTACTACTTCAGGATTTTTTTTTTTTTTTTTTTGTTGGTCGTGGGGCTTGAACTCTGGGCCTGGGCGCTGTCCCTCAGCTCTTCAGCTCAAGGCGAGCGCTCTACCACTTGAGCTACAGCACCACTTCTGGTTTTCTGGTGGTTTATTAGAGTTTCACAGACTTTCCTGCCCAGGCTGGCTTTGAACCGTGATCCTCAGGTCTCAGCCTCCTGAGTAGCTAGGATGACAGGCGTGAGCCACTGGCGCCTGGCAAAATTTGAACTTTTTTTTTTTGGTCAGTCATAGAGCTTGATCTCAGGGCCTGGGCGCTGTCCCTCAGCATTTTCAGCTTAAGGCAGGCGCTCTACCACTTGAGCTACAGTGCCACTTCCTTCAGGATTCTTTAGAAGCCATTTGTTTTCTGTCAACTACTTTTTCCTTAGTTTCTGCGAAGGCATCCCTTTCCACAGCCTAGCAGTGACCCTGGCTGTCCCGGCTGTCCTGAGTGCAGCCTCTGCCTCCCGCTCTGCACAGGCGGCCCCTGCCACGGCGCACCTGCTTCACAGCCCGTAACAGCCGCTGCCTCCACTTCACATTAGCTCAGGTCTTCCTCATGAACTCTGAATCACATATTTTCTGTGTTTGTTGACAGAGCCCCTTCTTTCACTCCATTATTCACAATTGTTCATGATAAACTGCCATGGTAAGTTTTAAATATTTTGATTTTACTCAACTACTTAAAATCCTCTTACCTTAACTTTTGTATTTCTTAACATACAGGTGCACTTTCTTTTCCCATCTCATGGCTAGCCAGACTTTCAGAATTTTGTGTTCTGATTCACCCACATTCTCACTGCTTGCAGTACACTGCTTTGCCCATGCTCCACCCACATCCTCCAGGGTTAACTCCTATTTTCTTCAAAGTTTTGCTAAAGTTGGGTGCCAGTGGCTGACTTTTGTAACCCGAGCTTCTCAGGAGGCTGAGATCTGAGGATCATGGTTTGAAGCCAGCCTGGACAGGAAAGTACATGAGACTCTTATCTCCAATCAACCGGCAAAAAGTTGTAAGTGAGCTGTGGCTCAAGTGGTAGAGCACTAGACTTGAGAAAAAAAAAAAAAGGCTCAGGGACTGCATACAGGCCCTAAGTTCAAGCCCCAGGACTCACACACACACACACAAAAGACTTCTCCATTTCATGAGGTCTTTTCTAAACTTGAGTGAAATGTGAGGGGATGCAGTTTTTGTTTGCTTTTAGCCCTAATCAAGGGAATTACTGACCAGTTGAATTTTAAAAATGGAATGTTATATACAGGAAACAGAATAACATAATTCATTAGAATACTTTCATGTACATAAATGTTAAGTACTATCATCACTAATTTGGCATTTTTCTACCTTTTCTTCCTCTTTTTCTTGTCTGTGCTGGGTCAGACCCGCGCCTCATGACAAGGCAAGCACACTGTCACTCGTGCCTGTCCTTCTCCCAGATACCGGGGATATCTATCGGGGCGGTCTATTCTGTGCTTTAAATGACTCACTCATCAAAGTTTGGAGTGAAACCAGAAGACCTTTTTGAGATGTAGGAAAGAATTTTCCTTACTGAAAATACTTTTAGTAAGGAAAAGGTTCTTTTTAACTTTGTGGCATATCTACCACTAAGTTAGTCTTTTTTAAAACTAAATCTATTACAGTTTAAAGCAATTTCATTTTCCAAGCAAACATTAATAAAAAATTATTAAAACAACTTTGATAATTGTTTCCACAGTGTTTAATATGGGCAGTATTTTTTAATGTCAAAGACTTTTAAGATAATGAATTAGCATTCTAATTTCACTCTTGTAGAAATTCTATTCTTCCCAAATAAATAAACAAAACAATCTAAAGCAGAGAACAGTAGTAGTCTTGGACTGGAACAGAGCACAGTGACAGAGCATTTGCCTGTAGCCAGTGCAGGGGCCCGAGTTGAACAGACCTACACATTCAGCATCAAGAAAGCCATACATTATAATATACAACTACTAATAAAAAATATACTAATTAAAACAGTAATACTTACCTCCAGTTTACTGCTGGTCTGTGAGAAAAGGGAATGTTTACTTCTGGATTTAAATTGGATTCCTGAATTTGTTTGAGGGCCTCTTCTAATGGAGGAACTGGTTTTTGAAAAACTACAAGGAGAGTAAAGGTCAAATAGTAAAGACTCACTCTATATTCAATGGTCTTTTTATAATCCAATTGGTCAGTAAGAAAATAGTATTTTTAAATGCTTGTATAAAGAGAACAGATTTCTACAGACATGGTTGCCCATGTTTGTAGTCCCAGCTACTTGGCAAAAGGCAGAGATCAGAAGGATCATGGGTCAGGAAAATGTTAGCAAGACCCCCATCTCAACAAACTTTGGCTTCCTCCCGACCTCGCTCCTGTTGCTCAATGCTCTGCCTTGGCCTGGGCCCAGGATTGTTAGAACAAGGACTATCGCCTGCAGCTTCTGAGACTTGGAGCTAAAATAAACCTTCTGCTCTTTGGTTTCATGCTATGTACTCCGTCAAAGCGATGCAGAGTCTGATTGGCATTCACATATACTCTGGTCAACTTAGCTACTCTTTCTCATTATTTCCATTATCAACTGTACATCTATCCACTGGCTACTCGTACGCATAAATTGTGTGTGTGTGCCTGCCAGTCCTGGGGCTTGAGCTCTGGTCCTGGGCACTGTCCCTGAGCTCCTTTTTGCTCAAGACTAGCACTCTATACCACTTGAGCCACAGCACCACTTCTAGCTTTTTCTGTGATTAGTTGGAGATAAGAGTGTCATAGACTTTCTGCTTGGGCTGGCTTTGAACAGCAATTCTCAGATCTCAGCCTCCTGAGTAGCTAGGATTATAGGCGTGAGCTACCAGTGTTGGGCAAGCATACATTCTTTTTGGTTGGTGCTGGTGGTGGTGGTTGTGGGGCTTCAAATCAGAGCCTAGACACTGTCCCTAAACTTTTTTTGCTCAAGGCTAGCGCTCTACCACTTTGAGCCACAGCTCTACTTCCAGTTTTCTAGTGATTAATTGGAGATAAGAGATAAGACTTTCCTGCCCAGACTGGCCTCAAACTGTGATCCTCAGATCTCCGTCTCTTTTTTTTTTCTTTTGTCAGTCGTGGGGCTTGAACTCTGGGCTTGGGTGCTGTCCCTGCACTCTTCAGCTCAAGGCGAGTACTCTACCGCTTGACCCACAGCACCACTTCCAGTTTTCTAGTGGTTTATTGGAGATAAGAGTCTCACGGGACTTTCCTGCCCAGGCTGGCTTTGAACTGTGATCCTCAGTTCTCAGCCTCCTGTGTAGCTAGGATTATAGGCATAAGCCCCCAGTGCCTGGCTAGATCTCAGCCTCTTGAATAGCTAGGATTACAGGTGTGAACCACCAGCACCCAGCTAGTATATACTCTTACTCCATGACTTTCTCTTGTAGTTCAGACCCATATTTTTAGGTGCTGATTTGATTTTTTCATATAGATGGGAAACAAGGACCCCAAAATCAGTGCAAGTGACCTTTCACAGACCGATAACCTCTTTCTTTTCATTTTTGTTCTAGAAGGTAGGTACCTGCTCTCCTCCTCTGTGAGAGGGGGACATGAGCACGCTGGAATTTTTCAGTAACTTCTTCAAACTTCTGTTTTCGCTGTTGAAGTATATGTTCTCTAATTTGGTATTCTCTTTCTTCTTGTTCTTTTCGTTTATCTTCAAAAGCTCTATTCCAAAAATAAATAAAAAGGAATAGTAAGTTAAAATAAAAACTTAACCCAGAAACATAGTCTTAAAACACTGTCCTATTAATAAGTGTTTTGTAGTATGGAATGTTGCGTAAGTTACGTATGTCAATCACGTTCACTAGACATGCTGCACAGACTTGCAAGAGGGAGAAGAGCAGGTCAGAGGTTTCAGGGTGGGTGGCGGGCAGGGATGGGCTGTGCCAAGAGTACCTGCAGTTTCCACCAAGGCCTCTCGCCCTTGGAAGTTGTATATATATATAGTTTTTGTTTTTTGACAGGGCCTGGGCGCTGTCCCTCAGCCCTTCAGCTCAAGGCTAGCACTCTACCACTAGAGCCACAGCACCACTTCTGACTTTTTCTGCTTATGTGGTGTTGAGGTATCGAACCCAGGGCCTCATGCATGCAAGGCAAGCACTCTACCACTGAGCCACCTTCCCAGCCCCGATATATATATTTGGGAAAATGCTAGCAAGAATATACTAAGAAGAAAATAAACATGATTTCAAGCAGCTGGGGGAAACAGCCAGCATTTAATTTTGGAATGTTTCCTACTGACCACCACTGGGAACAAGAACTGAAGGTGTCAGTGTGGATGACAAATGGAGAAAATAATACTTTAAGAAATGTTGTGATCACACTTTAGTACATAAAACATACTTAGATGAAAATCTGTCACCATCTTTATCAAACACTTGGGTCATGTACTTTTGGATTCAGAAGTTAAAAGGTATAGATAAACAATAACAGTGAAAGGTATGAGATACACAGTAAATAAGAGTAATTAATTTCAACCACTTGAATAAAGAAAGTGTTAAAGAGAAATACGACGTCAGAAAAAATTACAGGTAGACAATTGTATCTTCCCACGTGTGGTTTGCAGCATATATCCAGTGATGCAGTTAATAAACTCCAGGGATTTTCTGTTACTTGGGTGTTATAAGAATGCAGGAGGGCTGGGAAGGTGGCTTGTGGTAGAGCGCTTGCCTTGCATGCATGAGGCCCTGGGTTCGATTCCTCAGCACCACATAAGCAAAAAGGAAAAAAGCCAGAAGTGGCGCTATGGCTCAAGTGGTAGAGCACTAGCCTTGAGCTGAAGAGCTGAGGGACAGCGCCCAGGCCCAGAGTTCAGGCCCCACGACCGGACCCAAAAAAAAAAAAAAATGCAGGAAAGGCAGGGAAAAACAAGAAAAAATACAGAACTGCTGTCTTTATTTTTATTTTTATTTATTTATTTTTTTTTGTCGGTCATTGGGCTTGAACTCTGGGCCTGGGCGCAGTCCCTCAGCTCTTCAGCTCAAGGCGAGCACTCTACCACTTGAGCTACAGCGCCACTTCCGGTTTTCTGGTGGTTTATTGGAGATAGGAGTCTCACGGTCTCTCCTGCCCGGGCTGGCTTTGAACCGAGATCCTCAGATCTCAGCCTCCTGAGTAGCTAGGATTACAGGCGTGAGCCACCAGCGCCCGGCTGCTGTCTTTATTTGTTTAAAACTAAACATGTTAAGCAGCAATTGGATAGTTTTATTTTACTTTGCAGTTTATAAAGCTTTTTAGTTTTGGGAGGAAGTTATTAATCTGTCAATCACATTTCTGCCCTTCCAGTTTCTTCCATTTTTGTAAGTAAATGAATGAGGATTGTACAGTAGGAAAATGATATAAAGCAAATATTAGAAATTAAGTAATCATAATTTTTAATCATCACAGTGTGATACTGAAAATAAAGATATTTAATCGTGATTTAGAGCTGTGTCCATGGCTTAACAAGGAAAGACTATCACAGTTACAAGTCAGCAAACTAGACAAAACCTGCTATCTTGCTGCCTTTGCAGAAAATCAGTAGCACAACTGAAAAAGCCATTTGAATCTTGATCGGTGTTTTACAAAGCACTGTCATGACTGGATTCGCAGCGCGTTACGAAAGGAAGACCCGATGCCTCCTCGCTTGCGCTTTCTATACTTCTGGAGAAAGCACAGTGACTCACTTTTTTCTCCGGTTAGACTCCATAAAATATTTACGAGCTTGGTTTCGACATATTTTTTGTTGCTGCAGTAATATTTGACGCTCTTCTTCTAAGTTTTTCTCTAGATGGATTTTCATGTCTCTGATGCCAGCAGTAAGTTAAGAACAACAGTTTAAGTCTTCAGTGGGTATGGTGATGAGCAGACAAATATAATTACCACCTGTGCTAATGATGTAATGGTGTTTGTTTGGAACATTAGTGTTAGTATATGATCAGAAAGTGTTTTATATAAAAATTCTTTAACTGGTATTGAAATATAAGGTATACACCACTTTCTCTGGTGTGGGAGGGGATTACTTTTAGAAATCATGAGCTCAATAAGGAGACTGCTGATCTTTATTACACAGATATTTGAAAATTTACTAATGTTACTTTCTTAAGCAGGTATATAAACAAATGAAAGGCTACATTTCCCTAGTATAAAGTAGACAAGCCGGGTACCGGTGGCTCATGCCTGTCATCCTAGCTACTCAGGAGCTGAGATCTGAGGATCTCAGTTCAAAGCCAGCCAGGGCAGGAAAGTCCTCGAGACTCTTATCTCCAGTAAACTACTAGAAAACTGGAAGTGGCGCTATGGCTCAAGCAGCAGAGCGCTCACTTTGAGTTGAAGAGCTGAGGGACAGCGCCCAGGCCCAGAGTTCAAGCCCCACAACCGACAAAAACAAAATAAAATAAAAAAATAAACCAGATGAATTAAATGTTTCAACTGATCCTTTAAAGTATCAAATTAATATCCAAATATTTAAAGATCAAATAACTTATTTGCAATGTTTGGAAATATGATTTATCTATTTACTTATAGGCTAAGAAAAAAACACACCTGGACAATCATATATAGTCACGTGTTAATGCAAAAGTTCTGAGAGAAGAAATGGCATATTTTGATTATCAGTTGAAAGTTATCATATATAACTATAAACTTTCCTAAAATTACTAATATTGTTTTTGTTTTTTGCTTGGTTATAGAGGCCTGAGCGCTATCCCTCAGCTCTTCAGCTCAAGGCTAGTGTTCAACACTTGAGCCACAGTGCCACTTCCAACCTTTTCGGTTTATGTGGTGCTGAGGAATTGAACTCATGGCCTCATGCATGCAAGGCAAGCGCTCTACCACCAAGCCACCTTCCCAGCCCCTTACTAATATTGTTGACTTCCCTAATTTATTTGTTTTGATTACCATGATTTATCAGTGTTTTTCTCTTGTTATTTTGAATGAAAACAGTCATTGCCATGTAATTATTCAATGACTCATCACTAAGTAGAAACATGTGCAACTATACTGAAGGTAGCCCTTGTATGGAGTCTTTTGATTTTGCTTAGGCTTGCCTTGGTCTGTGATCCTCCCTTTTGGACAAGTACCTGGCATTATAGGCATGCAATACCCCTGGAGGTCCTGGGATTTGAACATAGGGCCTCATGGTTGCTAGTCAGGCACAATACAGCGTGGGCCCTTTTTGCTGTGGATATATTTGAGATGGAATCTTGATTTTCTTTAAATTTTTTTTTTTTAACTAGGATTAGACTGAGATCTTCCTATTATACTCTCCAAAGTAGCTGAGGTGACAGGTACATACCAACACACCCAGTTTTTCTGTTGAGTCTTCTGAAATTTTTGCTCAGGGTGGCTCTGAATCACAGTCCTCCCAATTTTAGCTTCCTGTAGCTAGAATTACAGGTGTTAGCCGTGATTCCTGGCTCTTAAACAGATTAAAATGAAAGCACTTCTCTCCCTCTATCTCTACATATATAGTTTTAATATATATGTAATACACACACATATATTATATAAAATTATATATAATCTTTATGTATACTAGCAAAAATATAAGCCAACACACATCTGATTTTATTTTTTGGCCTTTTGGTTGTCTACTGATCAGTAACAATTTGTTTACTTTAGCTATATATTATGTATATTTTAATAATATAGGAAGTTATCACAATTCTAGAATAAAGCACTTTTATGTTCTTGAGCCGGTCCTAGGGCTGGAGTTCAGCCTGGGCGCTTCCCTGAGCTCTTCTGCAGGAAGCCAGTGTTCCACCACTTGGAGTCACAGCTCCATTTCTGATTTTTTGGCAGTTAATTGGAGATTAGAGTCTCTCCAAGGGACTTTCCTGCTGTGCTGGGTTTGAATTGGGATCCTCAGATCTCAGCCTCCCGAGTAGCTAGGATAACAGGCATGAGCCACCAGTGCCTGGCTAGAATAAAGTCTTTTGGGTAATATTCACCTGATAGAGTAGTAAATTGCTGATGTATTCATAATTTGTGTGTGTGTGTTTATGTCAATGTTCACATGACATTTATTTAAAAAAATGAAAATGATGAAAACACATATGTTTTTTCAATGAGCTATTTCCCCTGTATTCTGATTCGAGACAAATTAGTGTCACAGTAGTTCAGTGCTCAAGAAGCTACAACGTCAAGGGGATGAATCACATTCATAGACTACCTCTGAAAAGGCAATTTAGGGGAGCAGCAAGAGCAAATGACAAACCCCTAGGGGTGAATAATGGAGATGAGAGGAGCCATGAACTCCTGCTGCAAGGTCTGGTTCATGAACTTGGCTCAAGGAGGAGAGGCAGAGAAGCCTGAGTGTGTGTCACCTCTGTGGAGCTCTGCGCCCACACCAGTCTTCCTTAAAAATGAAAGCAGCAACCCCAAGTTGGAGACAGTGCGGTTAAGCAAAAGGGGGAAGGGATATTCATGATCAGTTTGGAAAGGGAAACTGTTTCCTGAGAAGGAAGATGGTGGTTTCGACGGACCATCCCTGCCAACTCTGAGAAAAGACGGCACCCTAATTATCCAAGGTTCTGGGAAGGAATAGCAGGCTCCACTTCAGTTTTCTACAGTGTCACCCGCACTCAATGTGGTCTCACTCAAATCTTTGGGAAAGCTCAGAACTAAGCGCCGAGTGTGAACGTCCCGGTACCTCTCCCTCTCCAGGGCCGTCTCAGGCCGGGGCCTCTTAGGACAATTCCGATCACTGGCCGTGCGCGGCCTCCTGCAGGGCCATGGTTAGCTGGGTGGCCAGTGGGTAATGTGCCTGGTGGCCAGGCAGCTCCCCAAAGGACACGTCCCACCCGCAAGTCGGAAGGAGGGTGTAGCAGGGGTGGGCGCACAGCTGGGGAGGGGTGCTACGGGACAATGGCCCTCCCACACCAGGGGAGGGGGGTGGGCCAGGCCGCTCCCAGCCGACCCTGCCCCATCCCCGCCTTGACCCGCGCCCCCCTTTACCCGCACCCTGCCCCGGCCCCCACCCAATCCAGACCCGGCCCCTGACCCCGATCTAGATCTAGACCCAGCCACGGCCCCAGGTCTAGATCTAGACCCAGCCACGGCCCCCAACCCCGATCTAGATCTAGACCCAACCATGGCCCCCACTCCAATCTAGACCCAGCCACGGCCCCAGATATAGATCTAGACCCAGCCACGGCCCCCAACCCCGATCTAGATCTAGACCCAGCCACGGCCCCAGATATAGATCTAGACCCAGCCACGGCCCCAGATATAGATCTAGACCCAGCCACGGCCCCCAACCCCGATCTAGATCTAGACCCAGCCACGGCCCCAGATATAGATCTAGACCCGGCCACGGCCCCAGATATAGATCTAGACCCGGCCACGGCCCCAGATATAGATCTAGACCCGGCCACGGCCCCAGATATAGATCTAGACCCAGCCACGGCCCCAGATATAGATTTAGACCCAGCCACGGCCCCGATCTAGATCTAGACCCGGCCACGGCCCTAATCTAGATCTCGACCAGGCCATGGCCCCACTCCAATCCAGACCCACCCAGCCACGGCCCCAAATATAGATCTAGCCCCAGCCATGGCCCCCGATCCTGATCTAGATCTAGACCCGACCATGGCCCCCACTCCAATCTAGACCCAGCCACGGCCCCCGACCCCGATCTAGACTCGGCCACGGCCACATCTCTGGTCTAGACCCGACCACTAACCCTGATCTAGACCCAGCCCCCGACCCCGATCTAGACACTGCCATAGCCACAGTCCTGATCTAGACCCGACCCCTGACCCGGCTCTAGACTCGGCCACAGCCCTGATCTAGACCCAGCCCCCATCCCAATCTAGACCCGGCCATGGCCTCCTATCTAGACCCCGACCCCGATCTAGACCCAGACCCATCCCAAACGATTCCCGGCCATGGCCCCCGGTCTAGATCTAGACCCCGACTCCGACCAAGACCCGGCCCCCGCCCCGGCCTCCGCCCGCAAGGATACAGGTAGGTGCCGGGCCGCGGCCGCCCGCAGCTCTCGCGGCCGTCCGGGCCCAAGCCCAGAGCGCCCGGCCTCGCCGCCGCCATCCTTCACCTGGGCGCCGCCGCCGCGCTCGCCGCGGGCGCCTCCGGCATGGCAGCCCCGGCCGCCGCCTCGCCCGCACCCCGCCCCGCCCCGCGTCACGGGCGCCCGGGGCTCGGTCGTGGCAAGCCTGGCTTCGCGGCGGCACTGGCGGCTGCAGGGGCGACGGCGGCGACCGAGCTTGGCGAGAGCGGAGGCTGCGGCTGCGACCTCGCCGCGGCCATCTTGACAACCAACGGACGCCGCGTCCTTCGCGACGGAATCCAGGGGGCGGGCCTCCGCCCCGGAAGCCAATGGAAGGAGGCGGCGGCGGGGCTGGCGCCAGGGCAGCCAATGGAAGGGTGCGAAGGCGGGGCTGTCGCTCGGACAGCCAATGGGGGGCGCCGGCGCCGGCGCGGAGCTGCTCCGCGCGCCGGGGGTCCCGGGAGGTTTGCGGAGCTCCCCTTGCGCTGGCGCCGGCCCGGCTCTGCCTTCGCGGAGCGCGTGTTTTCCAGGGGGTGGGGGGAGTCGCGGAGACCGAGTGGAAAATCCCCAGGCCCGTGTTACCAGCAGGAGCCGAGCCGACGTTTTCCGGGGTAATTTGGGCGTGCTCTGTTCAGTACGGAGTCGTCCCGCGGGGCGGGGCGCCGCGTGGAAATTTCCTCCCCTCCGTCCTCCCTCGAGGCCCCCCGCCCCGCCGCCCCGCCCCGCACCGCCCCGGTCACGGAGGCCCCGAGGCCCTCGCCCGCCCCGGCCTCGGGCCGCACCGTCAGCCGACCGCCCGAGCGGAAGTCCAGATGCGGGGGGGGGGCGCCGCTGTCGCCCCGGCCTCGGTCCCGGTGCAGCCTGGGTTCCAACCGTCGGACCCGCGCTGCGGGGCCCGTTCAAGACCCCCGGCCCCCGTCGAATGTCCCTTCGTTGTTGGGCTTCCCAGCCGGAAAGCCGGACGGACTTTGTGCAGACTTGAGTGCACGTGGGAATGCGTCCGTCCGTCTGTCCGTCTGTCTTCCCCAAGTCCCACGAGGAGCCCAGCTGTCCAGCGCGAGCACGCGCGCGTCTGGCTGGGACGCGCTGTCTGGTGCCTGTTTTCCTGTGAACGCAGGCAGCCCGGCACGCAAAGGCGGTGAGCGCGCCCCGGGTCCGCACCCCGGGCCCCGCACCCCCCCCCCGGCCCGCACTCCCGGCCCGCAACCCAGGCCCCGCGCCCGCACCCCGGGCCCGCACCCCCGGCCCGCACTCCAGGCCCCGGGTCCGCACTCCCGGCCCGCACCCCAGCCCCCGGGCCCGCGCCCCCGGCCCACACCCCGGGCCCCGCGCCCCCCGCCCGCGCCCCGGGCCCGCACCCCCGGCCCGCACCCCTGGCCCGCACCCCCGGCCCACACCCCGGGCCCGCACCCCCGGCCCACACCCCTGGCCCGCACCCCCGGCCCACACCCCGGGCCCGCACCCCCGGCCCACACCCCGGGCCCGCACCCCCGGCCCGCACCCCTGGCCCGCACCCCCGGCCCACACCCCGGGCCCGCACCCCCGGCCCACACCCCGGGCCCCGCACCCCCGGCCCGCACCCCGGGCCCCGCGCCCCCGCCCGCGCGCCCGCCGGTTTGGACGCAGGCCCGGCCTGCCGCGAGCCGTCTCCCCGCGGCGGTCCTCCGGTGGCGTATTCTCACTTCCCTGAAGCGTCAGCTCTTTTTTGCCGCGTGGTCAGCCGGAAGCCCCAGCCACGTGGTCGCGCAGTGGTCGGCGGATCCACTAGCATTCAGGGTGGGAGGGAGGCACCGGCCCACACGCCCCGGCCCAAACCGCCCCTGCCCCCGGCGAGGCCCGCCGCTGGTGTGTGCTGCTGGTGTGTGCCGCTGGTGTGTCCTGGTGTGTGCCGCTGGTGTGTCCTGGTGTGTGCTGCTGGTGTGTGCCGCTGGTGTGTGCTGCTGGTGTGTGCCGCTGGTGTCTGCTGGTGTGTGCTGCTGGTGTGTGCTGGTGTGTGCTGCTGGTGTGTGCCGCTGGTGTGTGCTGGTGTGTGCTGCTGGTGTGTGCTGCTGGTGTGTGCTGGTGTGTGCCGCTGGTGTGTGCTGGTGTGTGCTGCTGGTGTGTCCTAGTGTGTGCTGATGTGTGCCGCTGGTGTGTGCTGGTGTGTGCTGCTGGTGTGTCCTAGTGTGTGCTGCTGGTGTGTGCTGATGTGTGCTGCTGGTGTGTGCTGGTGTGTGCTGCTGGTGTGTCCTGGTGTGTGCTGCTGGTGTGTCCTAGTGTGTGCTGCTGGTGTGTGCTGATGTGTGCTGCTGGTGTGTGCTGCTGGTGTGTGCTGGTGTGTGCTGATGTGTGCTGCTGGTGTGTGCTGCTGGTGTGTGCTGCTGGTGTGTCCTAGTGTGTGCTGCTGGTGTGTGCTGGTGTGTGTGCTGGTGTGTGCTGGTGTATGCTGCTGGTGTGTCCTAGTTTGTGCTGCTGGTGTGTCCTAGTGTGTGCTGCTGGTGTGTGCTGGTGTGTCTTGGTGTGTCCTGGTGTGTGCTGCTGGTGTGTCCTGGTGTGTGCTGGTGGTGTGTCCTAGTGTGTGCTGCTGGTGTGTCCTGGTGTGTGCTGCTGGTGTGTCCTGGTGTGTGCTGCTGGTGTGTCCTAGTGTGTGCTGCTGGTGTGTCCTGGTGTGTGCTGCTGGTGTGTGCTGCTGGTGTGTCCTGATGTGTGCTGGTGTGTGCTGCTGGTGTGTGCTGGTGTGTGCTGCTGGTGTGTCCTGGTGTGTGCTGCTGGTGTGTCCTGATGTGTGCTGGTGTGTGCTGCTGGTGTGTCCTGGTGTGTGCTGCTGGTGTGTCTTGGTGTGTGCTGGTGTGTGCTGCTGGTGTGTCCTGGTGTGTCCTGGTGTGTGCTGCTGGTGTGTCCTAGTGTGTGCTGCTGGTGTGTCCTGGTGTGTGCTGCTGGTGTGTCTTGGTGTGTCCTGGTGTGTGCTGCTGGTGTGTCTTGGTGTGTGCTGGTGTGTGCTGCTGGTGTGTCCTGGTGTGTGCTGCTGGTGTGTCTTGGTGTGTGCTGGTGTGTGCTGCTGGTGTGTCCTGGTGTGTGCTGCTGGTGTGTCCTAGTGTGTGCTGCTGGTGTGTCCTGGTGTGTGCTGCTGGTGTGTGCTGCTGCTGTGTGCTGCTGGTGTGTCCTAGTGTGTGCTGCTGGTGTGTCCTAGTGTGTGCTGCTGGTGTGTCCTAGTGTGTGCTGCTGGTGTGTCCTAGTGTGTGCTGCTGGTGTGTGCTGGTGTGTGCTGCTGGTGTGTCTTGGTGTGTCCTGGTGTGTGCTGCTGGTGTGTCCTGGTGTGTGCTGCTGGTGTGCGCTGCTGGTGTGTGCTGGTGGCCCAGCTGACCGCCTCAAAGGGTATTTATGCATTTGCTCACTGGAGGGGAATCCACAGCGCGGGAGGCCCACCCAGGCCCTCCAGTTGGTTTAATATCGGTTAGAACCTTGCCAGGCAGCGGCCTCACTCTTTCCCTGTTGTCTTCCCTGAGGCTATTTTCCCCCATCATCTACAGAAGTCGATTCTTGCTCGGTAGCAGTTTTCTGAATCTATGTCTCAGCAAGCTGTAAAAGAACCAAGAATTTTAATGCGCAGGTTATTCAAATGGCGAACGCTGTGTCATCTTTACTTCAGTTACACAAGACTTCAAGGAGAAGCTTGAAATGAAAGCTCTGTTCCTGTTACGGATGATTCAGGTCATCAGTGTGTCAGTGTTGGAACTGCACACAGAGCCAAGCGAAATAGCAGTAGAGATCCACCTACAACTTGATTCCTTTGGTTTCCCATTGCACGGTGTCTACGTGTGCCCAAAAGCTGAAGCCATTTAATCCCCACTCTACAAGGAGGTAATTAACCTGTAGAAGGTTAGGTCACAGTAAGGGGGTGATGAAGTCCAGATGCTAACAGGGCGGCCTGTAGTCCAGCTGCCACTTTTACATAGTGAGTTCTGAAGAGAGAGATGTATCTCTTCATGAAGCAAACATTTGTGAGCATACTGTGTATCAGGCACTAGCTCCTACTGTGAAAACTGTGGCATGGTCCTCAGTCGGAGAGATGGAGGAGCAGCATCCAAGTTAGGAAGTTTTACTTTACCTTTTAGTTTTAAAATAGTAATTTCCTAGGCATGTTTCCAGAACAAAGAGAAGGAGCCATTTTCAAGGAAAATTTTAAGCTATCATGGACATGAATCTAGGACCACCCAGAAGATAGTAATTTTCAATAGCAACACTGTTGGTTGCATAAGCAAATTCTAAGCAGTATATCTGTGAACATACAAATCAATCGGAATCATGTAAATTCGGTGTGGTTCATAGGATGATTAATGGTTTAGCTAAACACAAAACATACGATGTCTGAATTACCAGTTTTGGATGACCTCACTGAAACACTTTTACTTAGTTTTGAGAAATAATAACTAATGTAATATCCTCCCCTCCCCATCAGCCAGTTCTACTGCCTTACTTTTTTGTGTACACTGTTTCACAGTTATTGAGATACGTTGTAAATTGCCCTTTGAGAGGCATTTTTCACTCATTGGCTGATGTTCTATCTCCTGAGCCATACCTTCAAACCCTTTTTTCTTACAAAGATAAAGTCTGATTCACAAAAAACTAGACAAATTTTTTAAAAAAACATGCCTTAGCTGACAGTCCATTGCCTTTCTAGCAAAAGCATGGACTTGGGGTGTAGAGATGAAACATAAAAAGTCTTTCTATGGCCAAAAGGAGGGCAGCTCTCTAGAGGCTGCCTTGTTTTTCAGATGAAGGGTGGAGAGAGCCTGGAAACCAGCAAGTCTTGGCTTCTATTTTTGTTGTACACCTTCCAGAAGTTTCTAGCCCAAGACTACGGGGTGTAGTTCTTTCCACTGAGATGGGACTGGTATTTGAAGAAGTGTTTTCATTTATCCAGGAAAAGCATAATAACTCCATCTCAGGCTTTATTCTGGTGGTTGAATGTATGTTTTTATTTGTGGAGAAGCCATCCAAAGGCTCTGTGCTCATTATCCTGTGGTAAAAATCTCAGCAATATTATTTTAGCTATGATGGCCTTGTGAGTTAAGAGGCTTATCAGAAGTTTGAAAAGGCTAATTATTCCGTGAAATATAACTTATGGGACAATTGAAATGCTTATCTCAAAATGTTGAGACTGCTTAAATGCTATTTTAAACTTAACCTGTGAACTTTTCTTTCTTTAAGAAAAGCTATAGGCTGGTGGCTCACGCCTGTAATCCTAGCTACTCAGGAGGCTGAGATCTGAGGATCGCGGTTCAAAGCCAGCCCGGGCAGGAGAGACTGAGACTCCTATCTCCAATAAACCACCAGAAAACCAGAAGTGGCGCTGTAGCTCAAGTGGTAGAGCGCTCGCCTTGAGCTGAAGAGCTGAGGGACAGCGCCCAGGCCCAGAGTTCAAGCCCCACGACCGACAAAAAAAAAAAAAAAGAAAAGCTATAGGCTTTTGGTTAATAATATTTAAGTACCATGAAATGTATTTAGCATTATTTCAAAACCAATTTCTGGAGTTTCATACTTAAAACAAGAAAAAAGTGTAAGAAAACCAAAAGAAACTAGTTATTTAATTTTGCAAAACACTTGCTAACATTTAAGAGCCTCATTTCAACTTGAATTTTTGAAAACATGGCATATCAAATATTACAGAGGTTAAAAGAAAGATCAAGAGTTTAAAATAGAGCTGTGTGACAATGTTTATGTCTTTTGGGGGCCAAATACCTTTAAATACATAGTGATTGCTATAATTCCCAGTAAGTGTAAATAATGAAAAATTGATTATTTCATTTAACAAGCCATTAAAATATATAACTTTTACCAAATAATGTTTCAATATCAAAGAAACTAACAGTGTGTCAACAAATACAGATAACCTTTGGAATGAACTGTAGTTGGTCTTTTAATAATACCTGTTTGTTTATTTATTTTGCCAGTCCTGGGGCTTGGACTTGAGCCTGGGCTCTGTCCCTGAGCTTTTGCTCAAGTCTAGCACTCTACCACTTGAGCCATATCACCACTTCTGGCATTTTCTGTACTGAGGAATCAAACCCAGATCTTCATGCTAGGCAAGCACTCTACCACTAAGCCACATTCTCAGCTCCAGATACCTGTTGATTTTACAAAGCAAAATTCCACTTTTTCTTTTTTTTTTTCCTGATAGCTTTCAGATCTCAAAGCACTTAACCTTTAAAATCTTTAAATAACTTGTACAAAAGCAATAAGTCTCTCCCTCCCTCCCTTCCTTTCCTCCTTCCCCTCTTCTTTGTGTATTAGTACTGGTGCTTGAACTCAAACCTTGCACTCTCTTTTGGCTTTTATGCTCATGGCTGCTGCTCTACCATTTGAGTCACACCTCCAGTCCAGCCTTATGCTGGTTAATTGGAAATAAGAGTCTCACAGACTCTTCTTCCCAGGTAGGATTCCAACTGTGATTCTCAGCTCTCAGCCTCCTAAATAGCTAGGATTACAGATGTGAGCCACGAGCTCCTGGCTCTCTGTTTTCTAATAATTGGTGGCAAAAAAAAAGTCCATTTTGCTAGAAATGTAGATATCTCAAGAAAGTTCAAATTGCAAGATTCATTGAGGAGGGATGGCTCAGCCTTTTATTACTCACATGGATTTGCAAGTGTGAAAAGGAAAGGCCACAGAGTCACAGGAGTGGAAATGATCCTTAAATTATTTTGGAATTTGGGAAGAAAAGGCAGTAGAGTTACTAAATTAACAGATATGTGTTATCCATGTCCAAAATTTACCCTAACATCTATTTATGGAAATTTGAACTTATCAGCTCATATATTTTATGTCCTGAATTTCAGTCTTTCCTAGGGTCTTACTAGGAGTAGATCATTTTTATGCATTTTTATTTTTTTAATGTATAGGGTTCTCTAGTAGTTAATATTGTAGAAGAATGTACCTAATGCAAAAGATGAAAGTTAGAGTCATGACACGGTTTGTAAGGAAGACTGTGACAAATCCTGTGAGATTAAAGCTAAAACTGCAAGAGAAGAAAAACATTTCATGTGTAGTGAGTTTTAACAAAATAGCCATAATTACAAAGCACTGCAGCTTTATTCCAGGGTGGACATGGAAAGTGCGCATTAGTGGTTTGTCTGGGTTATTTTATATGTATCCTTATCGTCGTAGGCCAGGTACTTTATGCATTTGACACACAGTAATTGCTTAATGAATATTTGGTAAATGAATGGATGGGTCCGACCCTATGGTGTGAACGGGCCCAGACTGAAGGGGAAGCGAGGGCTCTGGTGGTGGCCCGTTGGTGGTGTTAACCGCGTTCATCCCGGTGGTGTTACCGCAGTTCATCGGGGCTGTTCTGCTAGTGCGCTGCACTGGTTCACCCAGGGCTGTTTTCCTGCTGACCCCGAGGACATCTCACCTTTGGTTCTTTTCAGGGAGGAGAGGGGGTTATACAAACTAGAATATTACATTAAGTTCAAAATAAGAAATGTAGGAGGTGTAATACAAAATAGGCAGCAAAATAACAAAAAAAATGTTTTCACATCAAATGAGAGAGCTCCTGCATCACTGCAACCATTTTTTCAAATATTTCTTTTTTTGGGGGGGTCATGGGGCCTGAACTCTGGGCCTGGGCACTGTCCTTCAGCTCTTCAGCTCAAGGCTAGTGCTCTACCACTTGAGCCACAGCGCCACTTCCGGCTTTTTTCTTTTTTGCTTATGTAGTGCTGAGGAATCGAACCCAGAGCCTCATGCATGCAAGGCAAGCGCTCTACCACTGAGCCACCTTCCCAGCCCCTCGAATATTTCTTTTTTGAGATGAAGTCACTACATAATTCACAGTACTGTGGCATAGTTAGACTTAGCTAAAGTCACAAGCATCTTTTAATCTTCACAATGATAGTCATCATTACCTTAACGTACTTAGCTTGTGAACGCTATGACCTTTAACAATAAAACTGTTTCTTACAAATCGGGTGACGTGTATGATTCTTTTGCTTAGTATCAGCTGTTCCTTTTTTCTCATTCCCTCCCTCCCACTGCGGCCCTTGAATTGCTCGTCTATTCCCTCAATACCCAGTGCAGCTGATGAGCCCCTCTGCTGTGATTTTTCACCTGCTTTCCACTGATTCTGCACTGCCGCCATTTTTTTGGCCCGTATTTATGTATGTAGAGGAGGAAGGGGTGAGGAAAGTGGAGCAGAGGCTCGGGCCTATTCTGATCTGTCAGAAAGGAACTTCAGAAAGCTCACTTCAGCATGGCTGGTTCTTTGCACAGCACCAGCAAATGCAGTTTATTTTTTATTAACAATGTTGAACTGGGTGCTGGTGACTCACGCCTGTGATCCTACCTAATCAGGAGGCTGAGATCTGAAGGTCATGGTTTGAAGCCAGCCTGTGAAAGAAAGTCTGTGAAACCCTTCCCTTCAATAAACTACTCAGAAAAGGCGGCAAGTTGCACTGTGGCTGAAGTGGTAGAGCACTAGCCTTGAGCACAAAGAGACTCGGGGACGGTGTTCAGGCCCTGAGTTCAAGGCCCAGGACCAGAAAAAAAAAATGTTGGGAGCCAGGGGTATGGCTCTGTTTGTAGTCTAGCAAGTGTTGAGGCCCGGTGTACAAACCCAGCACAGCCCTCCCAACAAGAAAGAATGTTGAAACAGTTGTTTTCATGGTTAATCCTATGCTAAATGCAACATATGCTAATTAAATATACAGTTATGACTTGATATAAATTAGAATATTCATGTTTATACATTTATCCCAAATCATATGAAATTCTTTATTTTTCACCATGATTGTTTCCAATAACTATAATATTTAGCAGTATTTTTATTATGGTTAAGGAAATCTGCAAAATTCTATTGTTTGCTACACACGAAGTACCAAGAAACTCCTGAGGGATGCAATGAAGAAGCAACAAGCCTCTTTGGATTCTTTATCCAATCAAGTACAGTGTTTCCGCAGCGTGCTGCTCTCTGGTGAGCACAGTGACTCACAGTTAGCTGCAGGTGTAGTCATTTCAGTCTTTGGTGCACTCATGTTCAGATGTCTGTTCGTTAAGTGCTTATGTAGAGGAGGCACCATGGAGAGCCGTGGGCAAACACAGTGAAAACATACCTGCACCCCAGGGATGCCCAGCCAAGCGGAGAAGAAGCGCTTAGCTACTGAAATAGCAGATGCTGTTAGAATGAGAGCCCATATCCGGAGTCATGAGTAATGAATACATGTTTTTTAAAAAAATTATTGTTATTATAAAAGTGATGTAAAGAGGGATTCTAGTTATATAAGTCAGATAAAGAGCACATTTCTGCTGGGTGCCAGAGGCTCATGCCTACACCCATTTGAGGTAAAGTTTTCCTTTTATTACACAAAATGTTTAGCGACTTCAATCAATATTATGGTTTTTAATTGTTTAAAAAATTTATTATTTATTGAAAAATTTAAAACACATTAGTAAGAGTTGTAGATTCAGTATTTTGGATTTCGGTTCCAGTGCCCAGACCTTGACTTAGTGGGAGGCCCTGGCCGAGGGTACCTTGCTTTTCCACTGAGTTCTGTTCTTGCAAGTACAGTTTATGCTAACCTTAAAGATAGGAAAAAAGATAGCTGCAGAACTATACAATATCAATTTTTAGCCTACAGAGATTGGAAAATAATGAGGTACTTTGCTTTGGAGCTTACTACTTTGGGTTTATTGTGATTGCACGTTCTTTTGATGATAAGCGATTTCATATGATTGTATAAGACATGAATAATTTTATAAAACCTCTTATTGGAGTTCCAGGAAGATCTCCCTCAGTGAGAGGACCCATTCTTCAGCTGAGACCCTCTACATCTGCCCCGAGCATTCTGTACTGGGATTTGGAGTAGAAATTTCCACCAGACACTGATGTGTGCACTGATGGGTGAGGTGTGTGCAGTCATATGTATAGATATGATATGTGTGTATATATATATGTATATATATATTCTGGACACTTACTTCATGCATAAGAAAGTTGGTGGTGTTGCACCTTTATTAAGAATCTGTTGTCTGCTGTCTGTATTGTTGGTTATCCTGTTTGAAGAAAAAGAACAAATAAAACATGGCCAGCAAAAAAAAAAAAAATCTGTTGTCCATTAAAGTATCATTCTAAGTAGATACTATCTGCTTCTTCTTTGAGTTAAGATATTCTTGACAAGAATATTCAAAAATTTGGAACTAAGTGGGAAGTCATTTTAAATTACTTAAATTCTTTTGCCCGCAGATTCAAAACTGGATCTGAACAGCTGCAGAGAAGAAGGCGTCTTAATTTTACTTAGGGTGCGATGCATAACTAACTCTTATGTGGCAAAGCGTTGCTTCCCCAGCTTCCGCCACACATTTTTGGGTCTGTACGTGGGATGTTTCTGAGGAGAATGATTGCTCTCGTTTCTTCCCTTGCACTTGGATGGGTACCTGCGGGACATTTTTCACAGCACCAGCAGATGCTCCTGTGAGCGCCGCAGGCGGAACACACGTCGCCCTTTGTGTCTGAGCACAGGCCTTCAAGGTGTGTGTGGGAGAGGATCAATCGAAGGCCAGCAGAGGGCGTATTCAACATTTTGTAATGTTATTCCTGAGCAGAAAAAACGTAAGCTGAAGAAGAATAGGGTAGCTTTAAAGTGCTACAATTATGCATTTGAAAGAGTGATAAAGACTACCATTAAGTGAATTATGTACTTATGTAAGATTGTTGTTTTTAAAAATAATAGTACTATTTCTAGAGGTTTAAATCATTGTTGAAAAATTTCAGTGGGACGCTCTTCTCTTTCTCTAGTCTTTGAATAAAGCATGAATTTCATAATGTCAAATAATGAAAATAATTGTGTATCATGTTGGTATTTCTGGGCCTCTTTTAGGTAATGTGTGACATGGATTTCAGAGGATGTGGATGGACTGTGATACAGAAGAGGATTGATGGGGGAGTTGACTTCCAAAGATTATGGAGTGATTACCTGGATGGGTTTGGAGACCTTTTAGGTCAACTTTTATGTATTTCACCTCAATATTAATTATTCTCTTCTGGTTTTGGTATGTCTATAGACTATAGTTAAAATTAGTTAAAATTTCATTACAAATAAGCAAATCTATGTGAATACCAAAATAGAAATTAAATTATCCTCCCCCCCCACATCAGTTTTTTAACAGTCTTCAATTGATGTCAAAAGGCCTCCTCCTCCTCCTCCTCCTCTTCCTCCTCCTTTTTTGTCAATTGTGGGGCTTGAACTCTGGGCCTGCGCATTGTCCCTGAAGCTCTTCAGCTTAAAGTTAGCACTCTATCACTTGAGCCACAGCTCCAGTTCTGGCTTTTTCTGTGTATGTGGTACTGAGGAATTGGACCCAGGGCTTCATGTGTGCTAAGCAAGCACTCTACCACTAAGCCAACATTCCCAGCCCTTACAAGGAGTTTTAGAAGGCATTTGGCTTATGGTCAAATCATGGCCACAGTACAGCATGCAGCCCATTACTGTGTTTGATTAGCATTATCTTCGATTTCCCACAAATGTTCCCTCCTGAGTTAAGCAGTCATAGATTGACACAGGCTTCCAATCGTCATTTTTCCTTACTTCATGCTGTTTTTTTAAATTTAATTTTATTTGTTTTTATTGTGAAAATACTGTACAGAGGGGTTACAATTACATGGGCAAGGTAATGAGCACATTTCTAATCAAGCATTGTAGCCTCCGATGCTGTTTTCTTTAGGGTGATGGTACTACCTCATTCTGACTACCTCATTATTAATCAAAACGCGTACCTCTTAGTTAGTACCTAATTAAGGCAGGTACTTCTCATCCAGATGGAGACTGCCTTGTCTTTGGTGTAGTTAAAAAAAACACATTGGAGATGAAGGAAACCACCATGTTCAATCTTAAATATGAAGTTGGAATAAAGAGGAAAGAAGACAGAGGCCCTTGAACTGAAGAGGTAGACTGCCGCGTAACACCGCCTGGACTGAGTCCACTCAATTCCTAGCTAAAAGGCTCCTGTAAGCCCTGGAAAAGGACTTAATACCTTAGTTATAGTTTTAAGCGGGTCAGTGCAGTTGTATTATCCTCAGACCCTTTGGAGTTGTTTTGTCTAGTTTCTTTTCCCTTCTGTAATTTCTGAGGATATCTGCACCTGGCTGTGCCAGGGTATGTAGAAGAGCCTTGGCTGGAATGTGAATGGACAACCACGACGCCTGAAGGGGGCGCTCTACAACTCCCGTGAGCTCACGTTCAGTTCCAGCATCCTCCCGGACTGGAGGAAATGAATGATTTCAACTGAGTCATGTTTAGGCTTTTTTTTTTTTTTTTTTTTTTTTTTTTTTTTGCTGGTCCTGGGGCTTGAACTCAGGGCCTGGGCACTGTCCCTGAGCTTCTTTGTGCTCTACCACTTCATGTGTAGTAATTAACAACAAAATAACCATACTTACAAAGCGCTGCAGCTTTATTCCAGGGTGGACATGGAAAGTGCACATTAGTGGTTTGTCTGGGTTATTTTATATGTATCCTTATCTTCCTAGGCCAGGTACTTTATGCATTTGACACACAGTAATTGCTTAATGAATATTTGATAAATGAATGGATGGGTCCAGCCCTATGGAGTGAACGGGCCCAGACTGAAGGGGAAGCGAGGGCTCTGGTGGTGGCCCGGGGGTGTTCGCGCAGTTCATCCGGGGCTGTTCTGCTAGTGCGCTGCACTGGTTCACCCGAGGCTGTTTTCCTGCTGACCCCGAGGACATCTCACCTTTGGTTCTTTTCTGGGAGGAGAGGGGGTTGGACATAAGAGTCTCACAGACGATCCTGCCCCTGTTGGCTTTGAACCCTCAGATCTCAGCCTCCTGAGTAGCTAGAATTACAGGCCTGAGACCCTGGGGCCTGGCTTATTTTTAGGCATTAAAAAAAAAAAAACCCCAGCAATTTACAGGTTGAATCGCCTGCATTTAATGGGACAAATTGTTTTGTTACCATCACAATGGTTTTGTAAATTTCTGTTGACATGCCCCAAGGCAAAACTTGGCTTTTCACTTAGTCTTTAAATGAGCTCTTGAATTTGACTTGGGGAAGCAGCAGTCTGATCTTCTCCAGTCTAACGGGGTAGAAGTAGGAAGACTTTTCTCTTTGTGGTAAACACTGATAATTTGAGTGAGGCCAGCCATTCCCTGTGGTTATTTATGCATCTCGAGTCAGTTGCTAAAATGCAAAGATAATGGGTTCCTTTTATTTATATTTAAATACATTCAAACCAAGCTCTCTCTCTCCCCCTTTTTTTTTTTTACAGAAGAATTTTGGCTAGGACTAAAAAAGATTTTTTATATAGTAAGTCAGAAAAATATCAGTTTTGTGTTGTATGTGACTTTGGAATCTGAAGATGACACCTTTGCTTATGCATCCTATGATAATTTTTGGTTAGAAGATGAGACAAGATTTTAAAAAATGCACCTAGGAAGGTATTCAGGAAATGCTGGTAAGTTCTGTATTTTTATTGTTATCCAAAAGACTGAAATAGTACGGATTCAATATCAGGCAGAGATAAAAATAATGTTCTTTTCTATAAATACATATGTATATTTACATATCACACATGTATATATGACACACAATTGGTAACAGGGTAGGCTGACACAGTCTGGGGCTTTGAAGTTCTGTTCTAAACTTTGGAACACCAAATGACTTTGTTATGCTTTATATTCTTTAAAACCATTTGCCATTTGTAATCTCACTTCTCTTTTGGATGGACACCCAGTTGGGAGGGTAATATTCCCATTTTCTGAGAGGCTGACAGAAGTCATAGAGCGTAAGAGCCAATTGCTCCCCGTCCTCTCTACTGGACAGAACAGAAACCTGAAACTTAAATGATCGGCCCAAGAGTCCAAGTTGATAGGACAAAGTAGTGTTCTTTCCATTCTATTCTGGTCCGTTTACTCATTTTCAAATAAATTTAACTTGTTAGAAGTTGGTATGCTTGGCGCTAAGTTTATAATTAGTTCTGGAATTCTATAGGTATTAGAGTGAAGAGTTGTTGCTGACAGTGGTACCTTGCTCTGTATTTTCGGGGTTACACATTAAAAAACAAATTCTGTGTTCCCAGCCCTTTGATCACAATAGAGAGGGTAAGAGAGGAGACACTAGAGACAAGAATGCTGATGGAGTTTGGGTAGTAACGGGGTGGGGGGGAGGGGAAGAGGAGAGGTAGGAGAGAGGGGGAGAAAGGAGGGAGGGAAGTTTTAGGAGAGGGAGAAGGAGGGGAAGACAGTGAAAGAGAGAAGAGTGATTCCAGCTGATGACATGTAGACATCTCCATGGAAGGGCAGCTCTCTCTGATGCGCATGCCCTGCAGAAGCCGATCAGCCACTCTCGGCCCGATGCCACGTGTTGAGAATCACCATCACCGCCTGGCCATGGAGAATGGCATCGTGTTTGCACATGGCGTTGGCAAACAGCAGCTCCGTGTCCGGGAATAGAGGGAGGAAGATGACGGGAACAGAGTGGCCTTCGAGGGGCTAGTGTCCCGACTTCAGGTGGAGGACGGAATTCAGATATTTAAAGCGACAGCATAGAGTTCTCAGTGCTTCACCTCTCTCCGTGTAAAGAACTAGCTAAATGTGGAAAATGCTGTGTCAGGGAGTACAGACGAGGTTCTCTAGAGAAACCAGATCTAGTGAGGCCATTCCATCTCTAAGAGCACGCTTTTTCCACCACGGGACCTTCAGAGTTGGCCGTGGTTGTTAATAGCTTTCAGCTGTCGCCCACATACTCTAATCAAAACAGTGAGGGAAACAGGTGCCGGCAGAAGGTAAGGACGGAGATACAGGTAAAACAAGGGGTGCATGTGGGCACACCGTGGCTTTGGCTTATTAACTTTGAGCAAAAATAGAAGTATAAGCTTGAGCATTTGGCCATCACAGTTGTTTCATTCAAAGTACAAATATTCCTGATAATGAAACTGGAGAGAGCTTCCTGTGGGTTCTTGGGGACAACGGTGCCCCGGTCTCTGACTAATGAGCGTGGTGGGGGCGAGTGAATGTACTGTACTACTTTTCTCTTTTTGGGGGGGGGTCCGTTATGGGGCTGAACTCTGGGCCTGGGCGCTGTCCCTCAGCTCTTCAGCTCAAGGCTAGCACTCTACCACTTTGAGCCACAGTGCCACTTCCAGATTTTTTCTTTTTTGCTTATGTGGTGCTGAGGAATCGAACCCAGGGCCTCAGGCATGCAAGGCAAGCGCTCTACCACCGAGACACCTTCCCAGCCCTTCTGTACTACTTTTCAAGGAATATTTTTAAACAGATGGTTAGGTATAATCTGTCAAGGAGGCCATATGCTATATAATCTTTCTGATGATTCAGTTTTTTCCAGGGAAAGTATTCATGAAATCATAAAATTTAGGGACTACTTGCTAAGCATTATGTTTCTAATCTGAACTTTAGAAAGGTATTGTAGTTTGTGAGAACTGTATTTTATTTTCATATATATATATATATATATTTGCAATGTATGTCTTTTATTTCCTATCAAGTGCAGAGACAGAGTTTTAATAATTAGCAGAGCTGGGGATATGTATGACTAGTGATTTTTTTTTCAGGCTCTTCAAAATATTTATCTCAAGAGGTGCCAAACATTTAGAAGGATAATGAAACATAGACCTCGATATCCCTTTGTGTTTTACATAGTGCTTCAGGCATATTAGTCAAATATTTTTGGATGTGAGTGGACTGTAGGTGTTATGGGTTTGCTAAGAACTTTTTAGTTTCCTAATTTTATGGACTTTTACTCTGGTTGCTTAGTTGACTGAGTTGTCTTGGCTAAGATACTTAATCTTTGGAGGCATTGTGACTAATAGTCATACACACAATGTACAGTGTTAGCCCTTTGAAAACAATTAGCTCATGGAGAATGTGAAAAGCCATGAAGAAAAGCACACCTCAGGAGTATACTTGAATTTTTCTTGAGTGAATTAGGTCTTCTATATCAACTTGATGGCCTTTAACTAAAATCAAATAACTTCTAAAACTATGGATGTTTCTTCTTTTGTATTTTATTGTGATTACCAGGTGATGTATGGAGGGTTACAGTCAGATAAAGAGCACATTGCCACCCCTTCTCTCACTCTCTCTGTCTGAATCTAAGTTTCTCAAAGGTAAAAATCTTGCCTGCCTCTTTGCAAATTGTTTCCCTTCCTTAAAGTATCCAGCATTGTATCAGTCATTTCTAAGTATGACACGTCTGTACCTAAATTATTCGCCTAAGTTATTTAGTCTATACATTTCATTTTGATTAGCATATCTATTTTAGGACATCTGTCAGTTCATCATCAAACTTTAGCATATTGCAGTCTGGATGTGAGAGATTTTAACAGAGTCAAAAAATAATTTAAGCCTTATTTCTAGATGTATTTTTTTTTTTTTCATAATGGACTGGTGATAGATAATTCTGGAATTAAAAAAAAATCTGTTTTACTTCGGTGATGCCTTCTGGGGTCTCACAAAAGTCCTTCAGTGTCCTTCAGATGTTGACAATAAGGGTTGTCACCCCGCGTGCCTGCCATTGGTCAGTCTGTGAAGTGCTGCCGGCGCCTTCATAACAGCACTGGCTGGTGGTTCAGCCAGTGGGGCAGTGCAAACCTCAGTGGCATCCCTCCCTCCCCTGGGAACGCCGCCCGGGCTGGCATCCAGTGGACCATGGGGACCAGAGCCGTCTCCATGAACATCCGAAGGACTCACAGTCCTGATTTTAAGTAGCCTCATTTTAAAGTACAGTGCTGGCTCCAGAATTGTTTTTTGATAATATATTAAAGATTTTGCATGGTTTCCCCCTTTTCTTTAAAACTTAGGGTTTTAAACAGGGTAGCCAAAATATAACTATCATGGATATTTTGGTATTGTGAATTTAGAGAACTTCTAGAAAAAAAGCATTTATAACAGAAATCATGGCACATTGTATTTCTTTTTACTAACTTTATGAACAATATGCCATGTGGTCTGTCTCAAGTGAATCATTTCTGATGTTTATGGTGCTTTTCAAGGATTTTTTTTTTTTTTTTGGTGCCACTCCTGGGTTTGAACTTCAGGCCTGAGTGCTGTCTCTGCGCTTTTTTGCTCAACACTAGTACTCTACCACTTGAACCATAGCACCACTTCTGGCTTTTTCTGAATAGTTTATTAGAGTTAAGAGTCTCATGGACTTTTCTGCCTGGGCTGGCTTTGAACTGCGATCCTCAGATCCTAGCCTCCTGAGTAGCTCAGATAACAGGCGTGAGCCACCGGCCCCCAGCAAGGGATAACTTTTTATGTGGATGAATATAATGGCTTCAGGTTTTGAGAATTTGTAACTATATCTGGACAATGCTACAATATGTACCTGTACTGCGTTTCCTGTCAGAATGAAATGTCAGCATTTCCATGTTTGCACAGACACTGCAGAGTGATATCATTCATCGTCTTGTGACAGTTTATGTATCACTGGACTGAAGGAATAGTCAGGAAGCACAGACATACCCACACACGGGCGACCAACATTCAGAGGTAGCCTACATTTAGTGTTTACGAGGTGCTAGGTACTTGTTTAGTGTTTACACTGTGTTCGAAGGAGTTGTTGCTGAAGACAGTTGGAGCCAAAGAGACACGTATGTGTGAGTGAATGGGGCTGGAGCCTAGCGCTTCTCCTGTCCTTTGCGCTCCGACGTCTGCCCACGTCTGCCATGCTGGGTCAGCTAGCGGCCGCTTGTCTGGCCCTGCCCTGACTTGCTTCCAGCTTCGTTGTGCCGCCATGATATGGGCTCACAGGACCGGTGCTTTCAACTCAACCAGCAGAACTCAAACCCTTTGAAACGGAAATGACAAAAAAATAGGTAATACTGAACTATATGAAAGGCTGTTTCCACTGGTCCTGGTTCTGGACACCAAATATAATTCATGCTTTCTGTTTACTATAGAAGCTGAGTTTAAGAAATTAAATACTGGGGCTGGGAAGGTGGCTCAGTGGTAGAGCGCTTGCCTTGCATGCCTGAGGCACTGGGTTCAATTCCTCAGCACCACATAAGCAAAAAGAAAAAAGCCGGAAGTGGCGCTGTGGCTCAAGTGGTAGAGCACTAGCCTTGAGCTGAAGAGCTGAGGGACAGCGCCCAGGCCCAGAGTTCAGGCCCCACAGGCCCCACTTGTCATGAGGCACTTAACAATTAAATGAGTTGAACAGCTGGGAATAAGGCTTGAGGTATTTTATTTTTCACAAATACAGAAGCATTTCTATTATTTAATACTGAAATGGAAAACAAATGTCAGAAAAGAACATAAAAGAGATAAACAAAACTTTGATGATATCTAAGTCACATAAACTTCTTTTTTTTTTTTGGGTCCAGTCATGGGGCTTGAACTCGGCCTGCGCGCTGTCCCTCAGCTCTTCAGCTCAAGGCTAGCGCTCTACCACTTGAGCCACAGCGCCACTTCCAGCTTTTTTCTTTTTTGCTTATGTGGTGCTGAGGAATCGAACCCAGGGCCTCATGCATGCAAGGCAAACACTCTACCACTGAGCTACCTTCCCAGCCCACACACAGACTTCTTATAAATCACAAGCTTACTGTCCACATCTTAGCAAAGAGTCAGTGCCAGAGTCCCAGGCACTGGGAGGTGAGCAAAGACTTTTCCTGGCCTATATGTAGGAGAACCATCCAGTGACCTCTCCCCGGCACAGCCCTGCCCCTTCAAGTTATGTGTTACTTATTCTTTTTTTTTTTTCCCTTAAACTTTGACTATTTATAGAAAAGACATTTTCTGAAGTAATCATCTCCCGTGAGGTATATTTTGGACATTGAATACGTGAATCAGTGGCAAGGATCTTTCTCCCATTCTGTGGGTTTATCATTCTGATACTTTTCCTTTGTTATGCAGAAGCTTTAAAATTATATCCAATCCCATTTGTCTGTTCTGGATAGGTTTTCTGAGCTGCTAGAGTTCTATTCAGGAAATAGTTGCATGTGCCTGTCTCTTGAAGTCATTTTCTTATGTTTTCCTATAGTAGTTTCTAAGGTGGAGTTCTTTTTGTTTGGTCCGGTAATGGGGCCTGAACTCTGGGCCTGGGCGCTGTCCCTCAGCTCTTCAGCTCAAGGCTAGCGCTCTACCATTTGAGCCACTTCCAGCTTTTTTCTTTTTGCTTATGTGGTGCTGAGGAATCGAACCCAGGGCATCAGGCATGCGAGGCAAGCGCTCTACCACTGAGCCACCTTCCCAGCCCCTAAGGTTGAGTTCTTATGTGAAGGTCTTCAATCCATTTTGAATTGATTTTTGTGCAGGGTGTGGGGTATACAGAGGTCTCATTTTAGTCTTTTATGTATAGATAACCAGTTTTCCCAGTATCATTTATTGAATAGGGTGTCTTTTCTTCTCATCTGTTTGGCATCTTTGTCCAGATTCAGATGGTTATAGCTGCATGGCTTCCTGTGTCTTCTATCACGTGTCTGCTTTTGCCCCAGTGCCATTATTCTATGGCTTTGTTGTATAATTTGTGGTCAGATATGATACCTCCAGCATTGTTCTCTGTGATCAGGATGTCTCTAGCTATTTGGGGTCTTTTATGTTTCCATATGATTAATTTCCCCCCTGTTTTCTGTAAAGAATGTTTTTGTGATTTTGATGCATTGGATCTATAGACTGAATTTAGTATTGTAGCCATTTTCACAATATTAATTCTGCACATCTATGTGTATGGATCTTGTAATGCCTTCCTCGGTTTTTAAGTATAGAGTTTTGTCAAAGGCTCTTTCTCCATCCATTGAGATGATTGTTAGGTTTTTAAAAAGAGGTAGGTAAGTAAGAACCGCACCAGCACGCACGTGATATTCAGGTAAGGGGTAGGTTTATTCAGTAGACCTGCTGGGACCAGGCAAGGTTGGCACTCCACGTGGCTGGGAAAGGCCTGGGAATGAGAGAGAGCTGGGAAGAGAGGAAAGAGAGAGAAAAGAGCCAGAAAAGAGCAGAGAGAGGGGTAAGAACAGTAGCACTCACGTGGTATTCAGGTAAGGGGTAGACCTGCTGGGACCAGGCAAGGTTGGCACTCCACGTGGCTGGGAAAGAGAGAGAGCAAGAAAAGAACAGAGAGAGAGCTAGAATAGAACAGAGAGAGCAAGAAGAGAGCAGCAAGAGCAAGATAGCATCTGGGCCTGGGTTAGGCCTTATGTAGGGTATGGGCGGGGAAAGGTGTGGCCACATCAAATTCAGATGTGACCTCTTCCGGGTGTCCCAGTTGCCTAGGTAACGCAGGTACTGGGTGGAGACTTTGCTGTGAGGAGGGTGGAGTCTGCTCGCCATCCAGGTGCAGACCTTACATTCCAGCCTTTTAATAATCATGAAATAGGACGAGGATTCTCTCTGGCTACTTCCTGCTGACAAGGGGTGTCGACAATAGGGATAAAAGGCTGGAATTTGGTCTCCCAGAGAAGGCAGTGAGCAGCAGCTGTCCCTTGGTGGCATGAATCCTTAGATGAAGTCAGGAGAAGTCTCATGAGCATTGAGGGGCTGGAAAAAAATACTAGAGAGCAAATAAATGGCAAGAGGAAGGACTTGGGGCTGAAAATGTTGGTAGAAATGTCCCTAGTTACTTCTGACATCTGGCGACTAGGTAGAGAATTCAGGTGACAAAGGCAAGAATATAAATTCCTGTTCAGTTAATAGGTAGACAGGTATAGACATTGGCTGGGTAGGCTTCTTACTTCTACTGACCTCCCGGCTCAGGTTAATTTTGAAAGGGCAGGCACAAAGTAGCTGATGTGACATCATCTCCTCTTACTCCTTTCCACGTTCTCTTGTTCCCTAGACTGGCTGAGTCTAGGTGCTCGTTGCTGGGATGGCTTGTCCCAGTTGGTATTCAAGATTTGAACTCAAGGCCTGGGCACTGTCCCTGAGCGCTTCCGCTCAAGGCTAGCACTGAACCACTTTGAGTTATAGTACCACTAGTATTTAAGGAGGTTTGAACTCAAGGCCTTGGCACTGTCCCTGAGCACTTCTGCTCAAGGCTAGCACTGAACCACTTTGAGTTATAGTACTGAAAGACCCCCTCCCCAACCAACCAGGCCCTGAGCCTCTTTGTAGGGGAACAGAGTTTTGTATCTAACCAAGCTATTTCTGGCTTCTGTAACATGCTTTGCTTTTCTATTACCCCACACTCCCCCTTTGATAACTAACCTCACCAGTTAATCAACAAGCCCACACCCTACTAACTAACCCCACCCCGCAGTCAGCCCCCTGGTGTGAGCGAATGATTAGGCGTCGACTCGGACAAAGGTCACTTCCTCATACCAAGGGCCGGAGACACACAAACGGCACGTACACCGAGGGACCCCCTCGAACAGTGATTGGCCAAAACACATGATTTGTTTTAAAAGGATTGGCTGCCTGCGTGCAGACCAGGTTGTAATACTTTAAATTTACTGGCTGAAAAAGCGCGGGCACTCCTGTAACGGACAGAGGAGTCCCATAAAAGGACCATCCCCGGGACTGCTCGGGGTTCCCAGCCACTGACCCGAACCTTGCGGATCTCGAGGTCACGTGCACCTGGGAACCTGGGCATGCCCAAATAAAACCCTCTTGCCTTTTGCATCTGGTGTCGTCTGACTGGTGCTTGGGGCAGGGAGGTCCTGATATGGGGGACACCCGAAGTCGGGGGTCTTTCATCTTGGGGGCTCGTCCGGGATCGCCCCCTGACCCACTCCAGCTCGGACCCACCAGGAGGTAAGCCGGCCTTTGTCTTTGTCTCTGTCTGTCTGGTGTTTGTCTCCGCGCAGCGTCTGTACTATTACGCGTAATAGCTCTGTATCTGGGCGGCTTGAGAAGGAGCTGACGAGCTCGGACTTCTCCCCCGCCACCCTGGGGGACGCCTCAGGGATTAGAGGGGCTCGATTTTTCGGAGCTCATGTCTGGAGGAAGGAGGGAACGTGGAATCTCTCTCCTTCCCGGGGAAAGGAGGGAACGTGGAATCTCTCTCCTTCCCGGGGATTTTGCTTCCCCGTCTGAAAATCTGCTTTCGGTTTGTGACCGGAGCCGCGCAGCGTTTGTCTTAACCTGTCCGTTTTTGGTTCTTTTTGTGTTCAGTGTTGGTTTAACTCTTGTTCTTTTTAACATGGGTCAGGCTGTTGTTACTCCTCTGTCTTTAACCCTAGACCACTGGAGAAGTAATCTCTCTCTTCCTGGCCACGCCCTGGAGTCCTACTCCAGGGTGACCTGGAGGAAGGAGGGAACGTGGAATCTCTCTCCTTCTCGGGGAAAGGAGGGAACGTGGAATCTCTCTCCTTCCCGGGGAGTTTAGCCGTGGTCGGCCACTCCCATCTGAAGTTGCTTTTTCTGTTTGGCGCCTGTCTGTTTTTGTCTGTTTCTGTTTAGTGTTAATTGTCTCTGTTGTCTGTTTTGTTGCCCTTAAAGGGATGGGGCAGCAACTAACAACCCCCCTTAAGTCTGACTATAGATCACTGGAAGTTACAGCCTAAGCCGAGATTGTCAGGTTTTGGGAACTTGCTTGTTTGTCAATTATGAAATTGCCACTGACCACCTGCGAGTGGCCCCAGTTAGATCTCAGCCTCAGGCCTTGGCTTAGGGGGTCTGAGCGTGGGGGAGAACCTGTCAGTCTGAGGGGATGGCCGCTAGGGACTTCTTTCCCTTGCCCCAAGATGACTGGGAATTCTCCTCTGCCTTGGAAGGCCCCTGGGTCAACGTCTGCAGGAATCTAAGAGAAAAATTTCTCTGGAATGAGTAGAGGGGGTGTTGAGTCCCCTGGTAAGTGGTGAGATGTCGCCCCATTCACTGAGACCTGATTTTGTCTTTGTGACCACTTGTTTGTCTTGTTAACTTTAGTGTGTTTGTTTTATGTTTTCTGGGGTAGGAAAGTTCTGGGTGAGTGTGGCAGGCTCACCCAGCAGACTCTGGATTCAGCTTGCTGAGTGAGAACAGCACAGAGTTCCGGTAGGGATAAACTGGGGCCCATTAGTCCCCAACTCAGCCTTTGGTTCTTGTCTAGTTCTGTTTTAAAATTGGTACCAGTTTTAAATGTGGATCCTCGGTTTTTGTGTGTATCTGTGTTTTTGTTATTTATTTATTTAAACATCTCTGAGGGAATAAAAGCTCCAACTGGGCTTGGTCACAGACCTGCTATGCCCACCCTCCCTGCGGGGCATGGAAGGTTACTGGGCTAGTTTGGTTCCCTTCAAGCCTCAGGCTGCACCTTCTCCCAGTGGAGGCTGCTGGAGGACAGGCGAGGGCGTAGAAGGCTGTGTGCCTGGTTTGGACTTTTCAGCTAGTTCTGTCTAAAATTGGGTAAAATAAATAAATAAATAAATAAATAAATAAATAAATAAATAAATAAATAAATAAATAAATAAATAAATAAGGCCAGTTTTGTTTTAGGTGACTCCCTCCCCCAGCCCTCCTCCAACTCAGAAGAGATTCAAAAGCCTTGCTAACAAGCAAGCTCTGTGAAAATGAAGCCCAACAAAGGTACCTAGTTCTAAAAGAAATACTGTCTTAAATTTTTGTTTAAAAACTTTAGAAGGCGTACATACAACTGATTTTGATTTTTGCGCACTTTAAGATCTGTGTGTTTTGTGTGTGTCTGTGAACGTGTTCAAAGATGAAAATTGTCAGCATACTGTAACAATTGGGTGAGTTTAAATTTAAAATTCAAAAGATTATGAGGTTTGGACATTACCAAAAATTTTAAAGAATCTTCACATTGTTTTAAATGGCTTTTTAAAGATTCTTTAACTTGCAAATTAGAAAATCTGGTATTTTAAAAGCTAATATTTTAAAATGCATAAGTCTGTTTATACTGTAATCAAGTTATCTGGCTTAACAAAATGCATTGGCAGTTTGGCATTTAATTCCCTTGGCTAAAATTTGGGGAAAAATAATAAAAATTTAAATGTAAAAGTTAGTTTAACACTGTCAAAGATGTTACCTGTTCTGTCTGTCTAAAACTGTGTATTTCATTCGAGAACCAAGAGAAGAGACAGGGGGAAAAACTTAGAAGCCAACAGAAGACCTATCTTTAGGGGTAAGGGGTGAACAAGCAGAAGTGCAGTTCAGCTGGTCATGCATGGTGGGACAGGCCCTGGGAGGAGTCCACCCATGGTGAGGCAAGCTGGCACAAACGCAGTTCATCTAACCCTAAAGAGTCAGATTGGGTGTGTGCCTGCCTATTCCATAGGAGGGGCCAAGTGGCCCATCGTTGTTCTGTCTCTTTTCCCTGTGGATAGCCACTGAAAACATGATTAAAATGAGTGATGTGATGATCTGATTAGTATTGCTAAAACTTCCCCTTGGATGTGTTAACATTAAAATTAGGAAGGCCTTAAAAAGAGGGTTAAAAAGTTATTTGTATAATGTGACTTGCTTTTAATGTTTACAATTAGGATGTTTTTAAAAGTCATAAAGACACTAAGTCTAACTTTTTGGTTCAGTTATGATAATTGTTATTTTCTCATTAAGGAAAAATTGTCATCTGAGTTTAAAAATCTTAATGTATGTCTGTTTTAAAACGAGCCAAGAGGCAATGAGTGACACTTGGCCTCAAGATTTCAAGGGATCTTTTCAAAACGCAAATAATAACTAAAGTATAAAATATTAAAGGTGGTTAATAAGAGGTTTAAAAAAAAATAGGGAATGGATTTTTGGATATAAAGTTTAAATGTAAAATTGTTCTTGACATTGGCCTCAATGTGCACAAAGGAAAAATTAGGATTACCAAAATAATTGCTATTCTAGTTTGCTCTTATAGGTTTTTCAAGTTTCCAGCAAAGTCCAGAGCAAAGCACAGAGGATTCCTACAGTTTGTCAGATATAACTTTGACTCTTAATAAGTTTCAGGTAAGAGCATGCTTAAAAGCTACTTCTATGTTGACCACCTTGTTGCTTTCAATTGGAGTAAAGTGGCCTTTTATAAGACTCATTGATCTGCAAACTGGTTCAAAGCCAGCCCGGGCAGAAAAAGGTCCCTGTGAGACTGTCACCTCTACTCAGCCAGCAGAGTGCTGAAAGAGCAAGCAGAGATGCTTTGGGACTCACAGTGGCAGAATACTAGCCCTGGACTGAAGAGTTAAGGGACAGCATTCAAGCCCCGAGTCTGGGACTCAAAGTGGCAGAGTGCTAGCCTTGAACTGTAGAGCTGAGGGACAGTGCTCAGGCCCCGAGTTCAAGTCCAGAAACCAGCTAAGGAAAATGCCAATGAGGCATTTATCCAGTGTAGAGAAGACACTCCTGGGACAAAAACAATGGAGGAGCATCCAGAGGCAGTAAGCCACTGCTTGGATGGCAGAAATGTCAGATCCTAGAGTCATTTGTGCGTGGCCCTTCAAAACTGATCAGAGCCGGGAGGTCATAGGAAGATAGTTTGGAAGCATGCCTAATGTTCATGACTACCTTGTAAGGGACAGGAACTTGCCAGTCCTCTGTGATAGTAAAAAGCTAATGTTATAAAATGTGGGGGGTAGTTTAAATCTTAACCCCTTTATGTGCCAAAAGCTCTAATTGGCAGTAATATTGAGCTGACACCAGTTACATGAAATTCATCTTCTCAGGAAAAAGTTTGTAAACCTGAGAGTGTGTTTCTATTGATATCTGTCTAAAGGCCTGCAAAGGTAACTCAGGCATTGTGTTAGGGTCACTAGAGATCACATTCCTAAGTCATCCAGAAAGATGCTTTTACAAACCAAAGTGCTAAACAAGCTACACTGCTATAGCTGGAAAAAAGGTCTGTGCAGTTGTCAAAAGTTAAATATTGTTCTTAATGACATCTAACCCTGATGGCCTCTTTGTAAAATAGGCTAAGGTTATAGGCTCCTGGCTAGGTAAGATCAACGCCCCTAAAGTCAGCTTGAAGAAGTTACAGAAGATGGACCTTCGCCCTTCTACCCCCATTTTAAGATCAAGGGTCCAGAGTCAGTTTTGGAAAAATGAGGCAAAATAGATAAAATAATTTTAAAAAAGGGCATAAAAAATAGTGTTAACTCTTGTAGGTGTGCAAGGTGTGGAGACTGCATTTGTCAGAGATGGTTACAAGACTAAGCCTTCTGTGTCTATTTACTAAAATATCTGGTTAGTAAAAAGTTGTGATTTTGGTAAATTGTCCTGAGCTATTGTTTAAAAGATCTTAAAAACCAGCAGGATCAAAGCCTGCCAAGCCTATGCAATGTATCCTTAACCAGTCTGTGTAGGAATTTACAGCCGAGCATGAGGTGTGACAGTCCCTTGGAGCCACTGAGAGATCCTGCTGTTGCTGCTGCTGCTGCTGCTGTTACGGTTGCTGCTACTGCTGCATACCTTAATGGGTAAAGTTCAACGACGGCCTGACAGTCACTTGGAGGAACTCCTGCTTGATTCCATCACCTGAGTCTGCTTCCTGGTTGACTGCTGCTAAATCTAAGATCTTGTGGGACATTCTTTTGGGTGATATCCAGAAACCCTCTCTTCCCACAGTGGATATTGGGGACAAGGATATCACTGGCTTGCTTGTCTTAGGCACTTCAGTGCATAATGACTGGAAATCCACTCTATGGTCACAGCCTAGTTTGGCTCTGGTATGGTAATAACCTGAGTGTGTTATCAATGGAGGTAATACTCTTAGCCTTAAAATCTAGCAAGCTTCTGCATCACAGTGGTGCCTTAAGGCTGTTCTAAGATAAAGGTTCTGCAAGCCAAAGGAAAATTGGGCTTGTAACACTGGAATTACCCCGTGTGTGTCAGCAGCCGTTTTTAACCCAACTAGGGATTATTGTGTACTAGTGCAAATTTGGCCCCGCATCACCTACCATCCCGATGAATTTGTCCTCCAGTATTTCGAGAACCCTGTATACAGGGACAACAGAGAACCTGTAACTCTCTCCCTAGCTGTTCTTTTGGGCCTTGGAGGAATAATGGCCGGAATCGCCACAGGAACCACAGCCCTGATGAAGGCAGATCAATACATGCTCCTACATCAGGCTGTAAATAAAGACTTAAAGACCCTAGAAAAGTCTGTCCGGGCGTTGACAGACTCCGTAAGCCCCTTAGCTGAGGTAGTCCTCCAAAATCGAAGGGGGTTAGACTTGCTTTTTCTAAAGGAAGGGGGCCTATGTGCAGCCTTAAAAGAAGAGTGTTGTTTTTACGCTAACAAAACAGGAGTAATAATCGAGACCCTAGACAAACTCAGAGAGGCTAGATAAAAGAAAGCGGGAATTTGAGTCCCAACAGAGCTGGTATGAAGGATTATGGAACAAGTCTCCTGGTTCACTACCCTATTATCCTCCTTGATGGGACCACTTATACTACTGATGCTAATCCTTACCTTAGGCCCTTGCATTGTGAACCGCTTGATACAATTTGTAAAAGACTGCCTATCGGTAGTACAGGCCCTAGTTTTGACCCAACAATATCAAGCCCTCAGACAACAGGGAACTGGTAGTTAAAATAAAAAAAAAAGGACAAAGCCTCTAAGGTTAGAGGCACTAACAAAAGAAATGGGGGAATGAAAGACCCCCTCCCCAACCAACCAGGCCCTGAGCCTCTTTGTAGGGGAACAGAGTTTTGTATCTAACCAAGCTATTTCTGGCTTCTGTAACATGCTTTGCTTTTCTATTACCCCACACTCCCCCTTTGATAACTAACCTCACCAGTTAATCAACAAGCCCACACCCTACTAACTAACCCCACCCCGCAGTCAGCCCCCTGGTGTGAGCGAATGATTAGGCGTCGACTCGGACAAAGGTCACTTCCTCATACCAAGGGCCGGAGACACACAAACGGCACGTACACCGAGGGACCCCCTCGAACAGTGATTGGCCAAAACACATGATTTGTTTTAAAAGGATTGGCTGCCTGCGTGCAGACCAGGTTGTAATACTTTAAATTTACTGGCTGAAAAAGCGCGGGCACTCCTGTAACGGACAGAGGAGTCCCATAAAAGGACCATCCCCGGGACTGCTCGGGGTTCCCAGCCACTGACCCGAACCTTGCGGATCTCGAGGTCACGTGCACCTGGGAACCTGGGCATGCCCAAATAAAACCCTCTTGCCTTTTGCATCTGGTGTCGTCTGACTGGTGCTTGGGGCAGGGAGGTCCTGATATGGGGGACACCCGAAGTCGGGGGTCTTTCAGTACCACTTGCAGAGTTTAGCTGGGAGACGGAGTCTTAGGGATTTTTTAGCCCGAGATGGCTTTGAACTGAAATCTTTGCCACAAAAGCCCTTTATTATTTCCAATTAAAGCAACAAGGAGATCAAGTAGAATAAGTAGAGCTTACCTGGTTCTTATCAAGAATTGCCAACAAATATTCTGAAATGACAAAACTCATTAGATGTGATGAAAATTTTAGCATAGATATGCCCAGTATTTTAGAACCACGTAGTCAGTAGTAGAATACACAACACAAACAAAAAAGGCAAAACTTAAAACCTAAAATTTCGACAACGTTTAGACATCTTTGCTAACAAAGCACATCAGATGGTTGGGCCTCAGTTACCAGGGCCTGTGAAAAGAGCAACTTGTTAGCAAGGCACCTTAGAATAGATGGAGTAGTAAACTTAGTGGAAGGTTAAGGGTCAGATGGGGCCAATCCCTTAACCCACCACGTGGCCAAGATGGCGGATTCAAGATGGCGAATCTCTGAAAGAATGCAAAGAAAGCCTGAATAGATTAAGCCTACATTGGCTAGCCTTTGAGAGGGAACCTAGAGGGGGGGCGGTCCCTGGGACCCAGCCTGCGTGGCACTCTTCAAGGCACAAGCCAAAAAGTTGTAGAAAAAAAGGGTAGAAAGTTGCCCATGAATGGCAGAGAGAGAGAAAAGAGTCCGAAAGTAAACAGACTTCTGATCATTTACCATTGCAGTAGCAAAAACTGTGTACTTCTGAGAATGGCATAAAAATGAGGCTCTCTGGCTTTCCAGGGAGCGAGGGAGACATTTCAAAGGGGTTTCACGGCTCAGGCGTGATTCATAGCACCCCATTAAATGAGTAGGACAGTCAGTGTGGTGAGTGAAGGAGAGCTGACCAGGCAGAAGCGGCGTCCCGACTTCCCCCAGAGCCCTCTAGAGAGAAATGGCCAAGCCCCCAAAGCCAAGCGTCCTCAGCTTCAGAGGTGACCGCCTTTCAGCTAAAGGCCGTAGGAGCTCTCTGGTGTGGCGCCACGTCTGGACAGAGACTGAGCGACAGAGTAGTTTCACTCACCAGAGTAGAGATGTGGTGTGGACTTGGATGTGAAGGCAGCAATGGTATCGATGCGTTGATTCCGCTGCAGACAGACTGGTTCGCAAAAGGCCGTCAGAACTGCGGGTATTCCTCAGAGCAAAAAGGGAAGAACAAAAAAAAAAAAAAAGAGGAAAAAAACAGAGAAATCCCAGCTTTCCTGACTTTAAGCTTTTATCCGAGTCACGGCACCATTTATGTTAGGTTTCTAAAAAGAGGTAGCCGAGTAAGAGCAGCACCAGCACGCACGTGGTATTCAGGTAAGGGGTAGGTTTATTCAGTAGACCTGCTGGGACCAGGCAAGGTTGGCACTCCACGTGGCTGGGAAAGGCCTGGGAATGAGAGAGAGCTGGGAAGAGAGGAAAGAGAGAGAAAAGAGCAGAGAGAGGGGTAAGAACAGTAGCACTCACGTGGTATTCAGGTAAGGGGTAGACCTGCTGGGACCAGGCAAGGTTGGCACTCCACGTGGCTGGGAAAGAGAGAGCAAGAAAAGAACAGAGAGAGAGCTAGAATAGAACAGAGAGAGCTAGAAGAGAGCAGCAAGAGCAAGAGCAAGAGAGCATCTGGGCCTGGGCTAGGCCTTATCTAGGGTATGGGCGGGGAAAGGTGTGGCCACATCAAATTCAGATGTGACCTCAGCGGATGCAGATGTGACCTCTTCCGGGTGTCCCAGTTGCCTAGGTAATGCAGGTACTGGGTGGAGACTTTGCTGCGAGGAGGGTGGAGTCTGCTCGCCATCCAGGAGCGGACCTTACAATGATTATGTGATTTTTTTTGTCCTTAATTCAGCTGATGTACTGTATTATTGATTGATTTCAGTTGATGTACTGTATTATTGATTGATTTATGTATTTGAGCCATTTTTGCATCCTTGAAATGAAATCAACCGTAGTGCATGATCTTTTTAGCATGTTGTTCAACTTGGTTTGCAAGTATTTTATTGGAGAATTATGTGTTTGTGTTCATTGTGGCCATGTGGAAGAGAATCTCAGGAGAACCAAGGAAGTAGGGTAATGATTAAAACGAAGAGAAGGGAACCATTATGGGCTAGATTCCTGAGTAGGCAGTCTCCATAGGTCTCAATGATTGTCTGGAGTTATCCCAATCCTGGGCCCCGTAAGTGTGATTGATGGCTGTTAAGTGGGTGTGCTAAACCTTTTGTACTTGTGGTCCATTCTGAACATAGTCCCGTGGGCTGTGGCAGCCAAAGGAAGCCTTTACACCAAGAGTCACAATTGCTTGCAGTGAGATGCTGTCAGGTTTTTCTTCACAAGAGTAGTAAGCGGGCTGGGAATGTGGCTCAGTGGTAGAGCGCTTACCTAGCATGCATGAAGCCCTGGGTTTGACTCCTCAGTACCACATACACAGAAAAAGCTGGAAGTGGTGCTGTGGCTCAAGTGGTAGCCTGCTAGGTTTGAGCAAAAGAAGCTCAGGGACAGAGCCCGAGGCCCTGTGCTGGACAAACAGGGAAGCAATGTGAATCCTAGCCCTGGATTTCCTCAAGACTTTGGAGATGCGACACTAATAGAGCTGATGCATGGTCTTTGATTTATTCTTGAAATGGACTTAGGAGTGGTTTGGAGTCAGGGGCCCTGCTGTCTTGATCCTCCAAACCCCACTGTGATGAGGGCCACAGCGCAGCCCGGCTCTCCAGGAATTCATGGCCGGCCTTGACGGTTTCGTGTTTCTACTAGGGACGCACGAGGTGGGCTGCCACGCTAGTGGAGGTGCTAAGGTGGGGTCCCCGCGGGACTCACTGGACGCGTTAGAAACCAACCCCAGTCCTCAGGGTAGTACTGCCCGAGCTGGACACCGGTGGAGCCGGGCGGCGCAGGCAACGGTGCAGGCCGCGGTGCAGGCCACGGTGCAGGTGGCGGTGCAGGCCGCGGTGCAGGTGGCGGTGCAGGCCGCGGTGCAGGTGGCGGTGCAGGCCGCGGTGCAGGTGGCGGTGCAGGCCGCGGTGCAGGCCGCGGTGCAGGCCGCAGTGCAGGTGGCGGTGCAGGCAGCGGTGCAGTGCAGGCGGCGGTGCGGTGCGGTGCGGTGCAGGCCGCGGTGCAGGCCGCGGTGCAGGTGGCGGTGCAGGCAGCGGTGCAGGCCGCGGTGCAGGTGGCGGTGCAGGCGGCAGTGCGGTGCAGGCGGCGGTGCAGGCCGCGGTGCAGTGTAGGCAGCGGTGCAGGCGGCAGTGCGGTGCAGGCGGCAGTGCGGTGCAGGCGGCGGTGCAGGCGGCGGTGCAGTGTAGGCAGCGGTGCAGGCCACGGTGCAGGCAGCGGTGCAGGCCGCGGTGCAGGTGGCGGTGCAGTGTAGGCAGCGGTGCAGGCCGCGGTGCAGGCCGCGGTGCGGTGCAGGCGGCGGTGCGGTGCGGTGCAGGCGGCGGTGCGGTGCGGTGCAGGCGGCGGTGCGGTGCAGGCAGCGGTGCGGTGCAGGCGGCGGTGCAGGCGGCGGTGTGGTGCAGGCGGCGGTGCGGTGCGGTGCAGGCGGCGGTGCGGTGCAGGCGGCGGTGCAGGCGGCGGTGCGGTGCAGGCGGCGGTGCGGTGCGGTGCGGTGCAGGCGGCGGTGCGGTGCGGTGCAGGCGGCGGTGCGGTGCGGTGTGGTGCAGGCGGCGGTGCGGTGCGGTGCGGTGCAGGCGGCGGTGCGGTGTGGTGTGGTGCAGGCGGCGGTGCGGTGCGGTGCGGTGCGGTGCAGGCAGCGGTGCGGTGCAGGCAGCGGTGCGGTGCGGTGCAGGCGGCGGTGCGGTGCAGGCGGCGGTGCGGTGCAGGCGGCGGTGCGGTGCGGTGCAGGCTGCGGTGCGGTGCAGGCGGCGGTGCGGTGCGGTGCAGGCGGCGGTGCGGTGCAGGCAGCGGTGCGGTGCAGGCGGCGGTGCAGGCGGCGGTGTGGTGCAGGCGGCGGTGCGGTGCGGTGCAGGCGGCGGTGCGGTGCAGGCGGCGGTGCAGGCGGTGGTGCGGTGCAGGCGGCGGTGCGGTGCAGGCGGCGGTGCAGGCGGTGGTGCGGTGCAGGCGACGGTGCGGTGCGGTGCGGTGCAGGCGGCGGTGCGGTGCGGTGCAGGCGGCGGTGCGGTGCGGTGTGGTGCAGGCGGCGGTGCGGTGCGGTGCGGTGCAGGCGGCGGTGCGGTGTGGTGTGGTGCAGGCGGCGGTGCGGTGCAGGCAGCGGTGCGGTGCGGTGCGGTGCAGGCGGCGGTGCGGTGCGGTGCGGTGCAGGCGGCGGTGCGGTGCGGTGCGGTGCGGTGCAGGCGGCGGTGCGGTGCGGTGCAGGCGGCGGTGCGGTGCGGTGCAGGCGGCGGTGCGGTGCGGTGCGGCGCAGGCGGCGGTGCGCGGTGCGGCGCAGGCGGCGGTGCGGTGCGGTGCAGGCGGCGGTGCGGTGCGGCGCAGGCGGCGGTGCGGCGCAGGCGGCGGTGCGGCGCGGTGCGGTGCAGGCGGCGGTGCGGTGCAGGCGGCGGTGCGGTGCGGTGCGGTGCGGTGCAGGCGGCGGTGCGGTGCGGTGCGGCGCAGGCGGCGGTGCGGTGCGGTGCGGTGCAGGCGGCGGTGCGGTGCGGCGCAGGCGGCGGTGCGGTGCGGTGCGGTGCAGGCGGCGGTGCGGCGCAGGCGGCGGTGCGGTGCGGTGCGGCGCAGGCGGCGGTGCGGTGCGGTGCGGTGCAGGCGGCGGTGCGGTGCGGTGCGGCGCAGGCGGCGGTGCGGCGCAGGCGGCGGTCTGGCCGGGCTCCTCTGTCTCACTGGCTTCCTGGTCCGTGCGGGACACAGCTCAGGGGTTTGGTGAGGGCCTCGTGCGTGGCGGGGTCAGGTCCTCGCGCTCCGCACACAGGACACGGAACGCCACGCGGGGACGCCACGCCGCGTTCAAGGCGCTCGAGCCCGCCCGAGCCGCAGGGTTTTCTCCGCACGCGACCCGCTGCGTGGGGAGGTCGGGGCCGCGGAGGCCGCCTCGGTGGGAGCCTCGCCCCCGGGTGCCGGCCCCGCCGACCGGGCAGCCGCGCCCGCCCTCCGCCCGCAGCAGGCAGGGAGAGCAGCGGCCGGGGCGGGGCGGGGCGGGGCGCGGGGCGGGGCGATGCCACGCGTGAGTCCTGCGCCGTGGAGGGCCCGGCGCCGGCCCGGGCGGCGTCCTGCCCTCGGCAGTTGGCCATCTCGGTGGCAGTGGGAACCAGGGAGCCTGAGGAGGCAGAGGACACCGCGTTGCCTGACCGCCGTGATGGGTGAGGCCCGGCGCCAGGCAGGCCTTCCTCGCGCGGAACGTGGACGCCGCGAGGGCCGGGGGCCTGCCCCACGCGGGGCCGGGTCCTGCCTCATGAGGAGCCGGGGCCTGCCCCACGCGGGGCCGGGGCTTGGGCCTGCCTCACGAGGAGGGAGCCGAGGCCTGCCCCACGCGGGGCCGGGGCTTGGGCCTGCCTCATGAGGAGGGAGCCGGGGCCTGCCCCATGCGGGGCCGGGGCCGAGGCCTGCCTCACGCGGGGCGGGGGCTGGGGCCTGCCTCACGAGGAGGGAGCCGAGGCCTGCCTCACGCGGGGCCGGGGCTGGGGCCTGCCTTACGCGGGGCCGGGGCTGGGGCCTGCCTTACGCGGGGCCGGGGCCGGGGCCTGCCTAAGGAGGAGCCGAGGCCTGCCTCACGCGGGGCCGGGGCCGGGGCCTGCCTCACGAGGAGCCGGGGCTGGGGCCTGCCTCACGAGGAGCCGGGGCCTGCCTCACGCGGGGCCGGGGCTGGGGCCTGCCTCACGAGGAGCCGGGGCCTGCCTCACGAGGAGCCGGGGCTGGGGTCTGCCTCACGAGGAGCCGGGGCCGGGGCCTGCCTCACGAGGAGCCGGGGCTGGGGCCTGCCTCACGAGGAGCCGGGGCCTGCCTCACAGGGACGGGGCGGCCGCGGGCAGCAGCTCCGCCTTTGGAAGCAGTTACTGACAGGCGGAGTCCTGGGCGCCCAACGGGACGGTGTGTGTCTGCTCCGCGATGTTTCCACGCGGTGCCGTCCTTGGACGGGTCCCTTCTCTCCTCCCGTGCTCTGGCCGAGCCGCAGGCGGCACCCCTGGCTCCTGGCGGCCCGGGCCCGATAGCCGGGGGACCGGCCAGGAGCTGGGCGGCCGCCCGCTCAGGCTTCACAAAGATCTGAAGATCACGGTTCAAAGCCAGCCCGGGCAGGAAAGTCCGTGAGACTCTGATCTCCAGTGAACCACTAGAAAACCGGACGTGGGGCCGTGGCCCAGGCGGCAGAGCTGAAGAGCGCAGGGCCAGCGCCCAGGCCGCGAGTTCAAGCCCCCCGACCGACGAAAGCAAAGCGCCCGCTTCGCACTGCGGCCAGTGATAGGACGGCCCCGGCGTTGTCTTTCCATTTTAAAGTGGAATAGGTGTTGTCTTTCCATTTTAAAGTGGAATAGGTACTCCTCCAGAGCACAGGAGTTAGGAGTAGGAAGTCACCTCATTACAGGACAGTCCTAACCGGCGACCAGCAGGTGGCAACGTAACCTTAAACACCACTGCGGAGACGATCACTGCACAGAGACGCAAACGCGCAGCCAACCCGCGCGTGAAAGTCAGCTTTGCCCACGTGATTCTCCTGCACAGAGACCTTTCTTTTTCCATTTAAAAGGTATAAGTAGTTTTATGACTTAAGATGCATAGTGCTATTGTAATGCACATTCCATCAGCATATCGTAGTATTTACAAGGCCATGCCTGTATACAGTGATTCCTGTCACCTTCTCCTCTCTAGCACTCTTCCTCCTCTCTAAACTTCCAGTCCATTGTTTTTTTTTGTTGGTTGTGGGACTTGAACTCAGGGCCTGGGCGCTGTCCCTGAGCTGTTTTGCTCAAGGCTAGCTCTCCACCACCTTGGGCCACAGCTCCACTTCGGTTTTCTGGTAGTTAATTGGAGATAAGAGTCTCATGGACTTTACTGCCCCGGCTGGCATTGAACCCTGATCCCCAGATCTCAGCCTCCCCACAGCCCTCTCATCTACTGACTGGTTCCCCTCAGATAGCCCCCTTTTAGGTTCATGTCATCTTTCCTAAGGTCAAGAGGAAGGCATTTAAATTTCATTCTGTCTCAAATTATCAGCTTCTAGATTGGTTTTGTCTGATCTAAGAAGTTGTAGCAAAGTGAATAAAATATTGCCTTCTGAAGAGCCAACTCCTGAAGCATTAGAAAGCCCTCTTGTTATTTTCTCATTGCTAAATCTTCTTGGTTCTTGGATCCTTTGTTCAAGTACAGGGAAGCCATCTTTAGGTTGAGTGGAAGTTTGGAAGATGGCCCAAACTAAATGCAAACCAGGAGAGATTTGATTGATGTCTTCCTTGTTTTCATTACAGAAAACTGAGTCCTGGAGGAGGCTGAGGCCTGGGTGTAGAAAGGGCAGAGGTGTTCCTGCTTTCTCCTCATGTGGGTCCTGGTGCTGTGTTGAATTTATCGTGTTTGTAGCTTTGTTTTGCTCTTCTCCTTTTCAGGCGGGATTTTACTAAGCTAGTCTAGCGCTCTATAGGCAGGCAAAGCTCCTGTTTCAGTCCAGAGACCTCAGGCTGTAGCTGTTCACTTCTGTGTCTGGTTTTTATATTTGGAGGGGCGGGGGGCAGGGGCAGGGGCACGAGGTGAAGCCTCCCTGTACAAGGTGCTGGTATCTGGAGTGGCCCACTCTTGGGAAGCAGTGGTCTGGGGAGGGGCAGGGGGCGGTGGCGGGGGGGAGGGGGGGAGGGAGCGTGGCCTTCTGCAGGTTGCCAGGTGGCCCCTGTGCTGCTGTGAAGTTCCTGTGTCCTCTGACTTTGAAATGCAGTGACCTAAGACCAGAAAGGGGGAAAATAGTTATTTAGTATTAAAAATAGAAATCAGCCACATTCTTACATGAAATCTGAAATCATGTATGTTATAATTTAATCCATTCTGAGTATAAAATACCTGGCTACAAAAATCTAGCTTTTGGTTGAGGAGTGTGGCTCATGTGGTAGAGTGCATGCCTAACAAGCAAGGCCCGAATTCAAACCCTGTGTTAGAGAGGGGTGGGGGTGCTGGCACCAAGCAGAGTTCTATCTTTTTATGATGAACAGATCTACTGACAGTCATAGGATTTTAGGACGGAAGAGACCATAGTTATATCAGTGGTTCTAAATTAAAATGTTGTACCCTGTTTTTCAGGAGAATATATATGTTCATATTTTTAAAGTTTCTATTGTAAAGGTGATGTACAGAGGGGTCACAGTTACATGTCAGGTAATGAGTACATTTCTTTTTGGAGAATGTCACCACCTCCTTCTCTCCCAGTTTTTCCCTTCCATCCCCACCCACAAGTTGTCTAGTGTCTAGTGAGTACCATTACTGCATTTGTTCACCCTTAGTCCCTCCATTTCTGTACCCCCTTACCATCCCAAAGACATAAACTAATAATATGTTCATATTTTTAATGCGTCCCTGTGTGTGTACGTGGTATGCATGCATTTTAAAAGTCACTGCTGGCTAAATTTCATTCATAGATTTTCCTTTGGCAAGAATATTTAATGTGTTTTTTATTTTGGAAAGTAGCAGAAGACTTTTTAGAAGCAATTCATTAAGGCAAGCCTGTACTTAAGACATTCAAATAGCTTGCCCTTCTTTTCTAATATGATACTTGAGGAAGGATAAAAGAATAAAAGTCAGAATCAGTTGACCCTACACATAACAGCTGGTTACTTAAAAGGACCCTTTTAGGCCTTGCTTTTTTGCCCATGAATTGAAAGGTGTGTGACACTAGAAAATATCTTGAAGATCAAGTTCAAGTGCACAGAATTGAGGAATTCATGGTTTATATAGGAGTACCTCCTGAGCCTCTACTCTTGCGTTACCATGAAGCTGTTGGCAGCACTCGAAACAATCCTATTTATCCTAGAATTTCATAAGACTCAAAACTTTTTGCTCTTTTTTTTTTTTCTTGGTCATGGGGCTTGAACTCTGGGCTTGGGTGCTGTCCCTGCACGCTTCAGCTCAAGGCGGGTACTCTACCGCTTGAGTCACAGCACCACTTCCACTTTTCTAGTGGTTTATGGGAGATAAGAGGCTCATGGACTTTCCTGCCCAGGCTGGCTTTGAACCAGGATCCTCAGAACTCAGCCTCCTGAGTAGCTAGGATTACAGGCATGAGCCACCAGCGCCTGGCAACTTTTTGCTCTTTTAAAAAATTATTTTTTTTATTATCTTTAAGGTGTTGTACACAGGAGTTCCCATTCAGGAAGGCCATTTCTGAATCCAGTACATCGTGATCAGTGTTAGGGTATCAGTGTGATGATGCCAGCCACTCACAGTCCTATCTAAACAACTAAGACTCCAAAACTTCCCAAAATAGTTTTTGTTTTTTAAAGAAAATTTATATAAGTTAATTCAAGTGCCAAGAGGTTTAAATTTAATTACATCCAAACAAAAAATTGCAATCTGTAGTCAAATAACAAAGATGAGTCATTAAAATTTAATTTCAAATAGGCAAAATGCTTCCATTATATTTGTAGGCACTTAAATGTTTCTCAGTAGGAAGTTGTCTTTCATCGCTTACAATGAACAAACAAAATCCCATTTCCAATCGTGAGTCTTTATAAATAGCTTTATAAATGTTTTCCAAAAATGTATACTAGAATAATTGGAATTATTTGAATAACTTCATGCAGAATGTAGATTATTTAATGAGCTCCTGGAATAAAAGCAGTGGAAGCAGAAATTATGCTAACTTACTGTCATCTTTTTCTAACTTTTCAGCCATACGGCAAGGGATCTGAGACCCGCACAGTAATAAAAAGAGCACCACAGGTTAGTTAGCTAGAATTTAGATGGTTGAATGCTGCTGCTGTGTGTGTGTGTGTGTGTGTGTGTGCATGTAAGTACCAGTCCTGAGGCTTGAACTCAGGCCTGGGCATTGTCTCAAAGCTTTTTTGTTCAAGGCTGGCACTCCACCACTTGAGCCACTTATGGCTTTTTGGTGCTTACTTAAAGAGCTCTCACAGACTTTCTTGCCCAGGGGGCTTGGAACCATGATCCTCAGTTCTCAGCCTTCTGAGTAGCTAGGTATATTTACCTTCCCACTAGCTACTGAATATGAGCTAAGAACAAAATCTTGCAATTTATTTAAAAATTATTTTTAATAAGATAGAATTATATTTTATAGTGCCTGTCTACCTTTAGGATATTTCTATGGGAAATGATTGTAAAATGGAATTATAATTGTTAGTATTCCCACTAACCAACTCATATTTCTTTCTCATTGAGTAGATGGCTGTGGATGGGGTGACTTTTTTCCCCACACCAAGGCTGTGTAGCTGAAACCATTTATCTACATCGGAACATAAAGACCTCACATGTCTTCATAATCTTTTATTGAATCAAACATTATCGTTACAACTGTTTATTTGTATTCAACATGTTCAGTTTGTGAGTACAATGAATCTTGATCACTGTCCCCTCTCCAATCATTTTTTTCTCTCATCCATTCCAACCCTATCTATTCTCTCAACTATCCCAGATAGTTGAGGTGCTTGGAGTATTGTATTTTTTTTCTCATTACAAAATTTTTATTGCAGAGAAGAGCTAGACAGGTAAAATAAGCCAATTATTAACTTTTAGTTATTTATATGCCTATTTTTCTTTTTTTTTCTTGGTTGGTCATGGGGCTTGAACTCTGGGCTTGGGCACTGTCCCTGTGCTCTTCAGCTCAAGGTGAGTGCTCTACTGCTTGAGCCACAACGCCACTTCCGGTTTTCTCATGGTTTATTGGAGATAAGAGTCTCATGGACTTTCCTGTTCAGGCTGGCTTTGAACCTCGATCCTCAGATCTCAGCCTCCTGAGTAGCTAGGATTACAGGCGTGAGCCACCGACGCCCGGCAAATGCCCATTTTTCTAAAAGAAGAAAATTACTGTTTTCAATTTGTTTTTCTAAATGTGATTTTTATATCTGGGTTATCTTTCTTTTTTTGGGGGGGGGGTTCTGGTCATGGGGCCTGAACTCTGGGCCTGGGCACTGTCCCTCAGCTCTTCAGCTCAAGGCTAGCGCTCTACCACGTGAGCCACAGCGCCATTTCCGGCTTTTTTCTTTTTGCTTATGTGGTGCTGAGGAATTGAACCCAGGGCCTCAGGCATGCAAGGCAAGTGCTCTACCACTGAGCCACCTTCCCGGCCCAAGGGTTATCTTTCTTGAGTTAACATTTAACTAAAATTAAGTTTTCTTAACACTCTCCTATATTTAAATCAATGGTTTAAATGTGTCACAAGTTTAAGCATTATTTTATTAAGCTTTAACAATGGTTCAAAAATAAGCCTTGCTCTGATGAATATTTGTGTGGCTAAATATTTGAAGTACAATCATACTGCTTTCCCTTCAGGATAGATTCCAAGAAATGGATTTTCTGGGTCAAATACTTTTTTTTTTTTAAAGAAGCTTTTGGATTATACAGCCCAATTACACTCCAGAAATGCTACAATGTGAGTGCTCTTTAAATAAAAGCAGATAAAGTATATCACTATTATGTGGTCTTTTGGTGGTAATCATGTTTAATAATAAAAAACAACAACAAGAAGTTTGCATCATTAGGAAGTAGAAAGGAAGACAGAAGACAAAGGGGCACGGAGCCAAGGCTGGCACCATTCTCTTCAGGGCCAGGCCAGGATCTGCCGCTGTGAGCTGCACGCTCTCCTCCGCAGGCTAAGCATGTGGTCCTGTGTGAGGCTTTGCTCTGCTTTTTACAGCCTCATTTCCCCCAAGTCATCTTTCTTCTCCACTCTTCTTGTACAAGCTCTGTTGCTCAAGTTGGAAACACCACCGGTGTGAGACAATTTTCTGAAGCGTTAGTAGCTCTTAAGTGAGGATGATCTGGGCTGAGTGTGGTTTGTAGGGAAACTTCCCCCTCATTGCTCCATGTGTTTGGCTTAGCTTTGGTAAAAACAAACTGGTAAGTGTAACTTTGAATAGATGTGGGTACTCCCAGGGAGACAGGCGGGCCGGTGGAGACCCAGGCGGAGCCCCTGGCATGCAATGGGGGTGCCACACATCACCTCCTGCCCCCCTTCCCTGAGGGGCAGGGGCCAGTCCCAGTGCTCTGTAGTTGTGCATTTTATACATTCCATGAAAACTTATGGATTGATTTTGAAACATGGGAAAGCCCAAACTCTTGCTTTGTAAGTGGTTCAAATAAGAACCAGAAGGGCTGAAAGTCTTGTAGAATCTGAAGGAAGATAATTGTAAATTTAGTTTTGGCAACCTAGATGATTTAGGCATTTGGCTAACTATTTAGCATGTGTAGCATTTGCCAAAAACAAATCCCATAAGCTCCAGGGGATTTGTGGGTTATATTAGTCATTTGGGGGACTGTAAAAATGAAACATCCTCCCCGAATCCCTCATTTAAAATATCTTCTCGTGTTCTCTTTATATTTCCTCCTGAGAAAACAGCAATCCATGTACTCTAAAGACACAGGTGTACAAACTAAATGTATTTAAGAATTATATATAGTTGGGCACTGGTGGCTCATGCCTATAATCCTAGCTACTCAGGCTGAGATCTGAGGATCACGGTTCAAAGCCAGCACGGGCAGGAAAAGTCTGTGAATCTCTCTCTCTCTCTCTCTCTCTCTCTCTCTCTCTCTCTCTCTCTCTCTGTTAGTTGTGGGTCTTGAACTCTGGGCCTGGGCGCTGTCCCTCAGCTCTTCAGCTCTAGGCTAGCACTCTACCTCTTGAGCCACAGCGCCACTTCCGGTTTTCTGAGTGCTTTATTGGAGATAAGAGTCTCACGGACTTTCCTGCTTAGGCTGGTTTTGAACCACGATCCTCAGATCTCAGCCTCCTGAGTAGCTAGGATTACAAGGGTGAGCCACCAGGCTCTTATCTGTGAGACTCTTATCTCCAGGCCCATAGTTCAAGCCCCATGACCACCACCACCACCACCAACAAAACAAGACCTGTAAATACACATACTAAATATATAAACTAAGGGTAATTAAACTATACATATAAATTAAATATAAATATGTAAATTATGTAGTAATATACCTAAACTAGATAAAAGCAAGCTAAATATCTTTCTCTATATAAATACAGATGTGTCTATCTATTTCTATTTATGTGATCATTACAACCATGTTTTGATTTCTTACTAGCTAGAAGTTGGCCATGTAGTCTCTGCCCTTATGGACTTCCTGTGTTATCTGGGGAATCATTGCTTTGTTTAATTCGGTGCAACAGTAGTAACACAAAGGTAATGGGATAGAGGGCAGTGGAATTCTGCATGTGGTCACCAGAGGCAGACAAGGATTTCCAGGACAGGTGACTGACTCAGTGATGGCTGGTTTTTACCAGAAGAGGTGGGGTGTGTCTCCACACTTCTCTTCTCCTTGTGCTGGGGTTGCTCTGCTCCACTTCCAGCCTTTTGTCTTCCTGAACTCTAACAACATGCCTTACATTAAGTTGCATTGCTCTGATGGAGAGAGATTTGAAGTTCCTGTGGAAATTGACAAACCGTCAAAACCATGATGAAAGATGTGGGGATGGAGGGTGAAGGAGATGGTGGCACAGTTTCCTTACCACATGTTGACACAGCAGCGTGACGGTGAAGGGCAGGTGTTCAGTGGCTGCACCCCCCTAGGATGCCCCACCCCAGGATACCCAGGGGCCCCCAGGATACCCCTGACCCCCCAGGACACCCCCCCAGGGCCCACCCAGGACATCCCCCCAGGACGCTCCCAAGGCCTACCCAAGACCCCCCAGGACTCCCCTTAGGATACCCCCTAGGACACCCCCCCCAGAGACCCCCAGGACATCCCCCAGGGCCTACCCAGGACACCCCCCTCCCTCCCCAGGGTGATGAGAATAAAGGAAAGGCAAGACGGTCTGGTTTGGGACCACGAATTCCCACTTTGTTGAACTTCTGTGAATGACTTCGACCCCAAAGTTTGCTCTTCGTTGTGTGTAAGACTGTTGCCAGTGTGATGTGAGCCGCACGGCGGACAAACGCACACTACGGCGTTAGGACGGTACAGCCCTCACTGCACATGTATTTCAAACACAAACCCCAGACCTGGGCTGGGTCAGCTCCTCATAGTAGGAGCAAGAGCTTCGATGTTCTGTACCCCAGATAAAACTGCACATAAAACAAGTAGCAGAAAGTTTTCCGAAATAGAATTCACAAAAAGTCTTTATTCTTGAGTTGGGAACTGGAACTACTTGGCGTTAGTGCGGTGAGTGGGCTGGCAGGAGGTCTCTAGCGGCTGGAGTCAAGCAGTGCCACGGAGCTGATGAGCGTGGGTGTGGCCGGACCTCTTAATTGGATCTGAGGACTTCTTAATTTTTAAAAATTACATTTTAATGATCTTTAGGTAGTGGTACAAAGGGGTTACCTATAAGTACAATTTCCCCTCCATCCCTCCTACCCAGACCCTCCCCTGAGGACTGAAGTTCTGTTCGTTTTTTATGGTTATTATAAAGGTGATATACAGAGGGCTATAGTTGCATAAGTCAGGTAAAGAGTTCATTTCTTCTTTCCTTGCTCTCTCCTATCTCCTCCTCACTCCTGCCCCCATCTCCATGTACAAATTGTATTGTTCATGTTCCACATCGTATCTATTGAAAATAGTTTCAGCCTTTTCAGCTTTGATTATTCTGGCTAGAGACTTGGTTGTTACTGAGCTTGTTTTGGAGGGGGGATATAACTAGACAACGTGTTAGCACCGGTGGTGTGCATCCTTCATAACCGGTGAGCGCACACCACTTGCGAGTAGAAAGCAGGTAAACCCTGCCCGTGCGAATGTGTGACAAACTCAGAAAGCAGCATTATGAGTCCAGCTTGCCTTCGATAAAGCTACAGAATAAAATAAAGAAGAAGAAGTGGGTTCAGAGAGCTCCAAGGAACAACACGGCCCTCTGAGGTGTGTGACAGCGCGCAGCTTCTTTAGGGGGAGACAGGGCCGGGCAAGCCGGGAGGGCCAGGTTGCGGGCTGTAGGGGTGGCAGGTTGCGGGCTGTAGGGGTGGCAGGCTGCAGGCTGTAGGGGTGGCGGGCTGCGGGCTGTAGGGGTGGCGGGTGGAGCGGGGGGGGGGTGGGGTGCGGGCTGTAGGGGTGGCTGTAACGGAGGTGTGAGCCTGGGAGCGGTGGGAGGGCAGCCCACACTGAGATCCCAGAGGCACTTGTCCAGGATGGAGGATCTGAACAAGAAAGGCCAAGACAGACGTTGATGAGACGTTGAAACTTTCCCAGCTCTAATGTGCAGGCCTAAGACTCAGCACTCAATGTAAGCTCTCAGCTCCCAGCAGAGCCACGAGGGGCCACAGCCTGAGAGAACAAGGAGGAAAGTAGGCCCAGGCAGGGAGGGTCGGATGGCCCACGAGGATTCTCACCAGTGGACAAACCAGCCTTACCTTCTTCCTACAGGTGGGTTGGGCAGGAGGCACAGGACAGAGGCAGGCAGGGCTTGTTTTAAGAAAACCTCATTTAGAAAACAATTTATTAAAATAGGATGGGAGCAGATCCCTTAACTCATGACTCATCGTGGGGGTTTTCTGTCCTAAAATAACATCGTGAGCATTGGTCAATCCATGTCCCCAGTGCGAGTGTTTTCCGTGGGATAGAGCAATGTTTCTGTGCTCTGTTTCCTCCAGATGACAGCTACTCATTCTGCTCGCCGTGCCCGAGGTTCTGCAGTGCAAGCGTGTATCCACAGTGTGCTGACGGAGTCTCCTCATCCTTTGAACTCCAGAGTCTCCCCATGACCTTCCAAGCTCACAGGGCTCTGCCTCTCCTCGCCCCTCCTCCTCACCTTCTGGCATAAGCTAAGGGTTTTGGCATTTGGCATTTTCTTCCACTTTTTTGCATTCCCCCTCCCTCTCAGCATTTCCTGTTGTCTTAAAATGTCCTCCCTCTGTGCACAGCACATCTAGTAGTGCTGCAAATCCCATCTCTCCTACCATCCATCTCTTGCTTCATGCCTTCCTGTACCTTGACTCCCCCCCTGTGTCTCCTTTGCTATCCGTGTCTCAGCTCAAACACCTTTCATGTTAGACATAATCTCTTGGCCAAGGCTCACCTCTGACTCCTGCCCTCTTGCCTTGAAGACCCCATCACCTGTCCTGGCTGGCCCCCCGCTTCCCGTCCACACCCCAGCACACTCAGGCTGATGCCCGGCCCTTCCTAAATTGACTCTCGCCATGTGTTCTGGGATCTGTTGAGGGAAATGGGCGTTGGAACGACTTCAGGACTAGTGGCTCACTTTTTCATGCCAATCTCCACCTCCTGCTTCACCAGAAATGGGCTTTGTAATTTTATTTCCTTACAAAGTCACTAAAATGTGCTTTTCTCACATACAGAATATATAAAAATAAGGCTTAGCTCCATTGTAGGACTTTCAGGATGGGTCCGAATTATATACAACGCACACTGTTGCACCCCGGCCTCATCCGGCTTGGGTGATAGTTTGGGGAGGCAGACGTGGGGAGCACGTTAGCTCTGGACTTTGAACTGCTTGTGTTCATCCTGTCTCTCCCGCTTTCAGCTTTGCAACTGGGACACGTTCTTCACCCTCTGTTTCTTCCCTCCCTCCTTTGGAGACGGGAGCGGTCGTATCCGCTGGGGCGCCGTGAGCCAGGTAAGGGCCCGGCCCGCGGTTACCGTGAGTCCTCAGAGGAAGCTTTATTTTAACTCAGTTGGTCATCCAGCATCTTTAAATCAGCTTTTACTTTCTGGTTGCCATCTTGAGACCCCCAAGATTTTTTAAAAAGACGTTTCTCAACTGTTTTTCATCGAGTAGCTTCAGTTAATGTTTAAAATGAAGGAGTTTTGACGGTGTGTGCATTTCATCCACACGGTCTCCTTTTCCCCCACCACGAGCCCTGCTGTGGGAAGGAAGTGCACCCTTCCATTCTGTCACCCACCTTCAGAGAGAGGCTGCGTTGACTCTCACTTCTGCAGTTCTGAACTCATTCACCAGCCGTGCAGGCTGGCGGGGAGCTGCCAGGGCTGGGAACCGGAGCCCAGGATCCATGCCCGCCCCCCTCACCAACTCCTCGTGGGGCTTTGGGGAACACCCACCCCTTGAATTCTGCTTTTTAACAACTGAACAGTGAGGATATTTGCCTCAAGCATAAGCGCGCGCACACACACACACACACACACACACACACACACACACACACACTCAAGGTATCTAGCTCCAAAAAACCAAGACAAAACAAAACTAAGAAACACTAATAACAACAAAATCTGTAGAACAAGCATTGTAACGTACTGCATAACTATGGAGTGTATCTACACGTTCCTTTCACATGCCACGATTGCTCTTGCTGCAGACGAGCTTGTTCTGCTTGCCGGCTCATTGCCCGCGCTGACGGAGCCGTGTGGACCTCACACAGCCCCCCTCACACAGCCGGGGCTCGGCCCCTGGTTGCCCTGACTTCTGTATTCCGCCAATGGCCTTGCACTTTGCACCTCACTGTCTCAGAACTTCTGAAGGAAGGATGGCCCTGCCTTCCTTCTTTCTTTACAGCATACTCAAAACTAAAACCAACTGTCCTTAGAGATGTGTGAGTGGGAAAAAAATCAAATACAGCTGCCAGCATCACCTCTTTAAATCAAAATCGTGTTTCCTTCTGTTTCCAGTATAATCCTCTAAAATGGGAGAAAACGTTGATCTGACAAGACAGGCTAGGTTGATGCCTGTGCATTTTTGGTTAGCACACGTGACTGTAATAGGACAGTATTGGCTGATGAATTTTCCCCCTGGATGTGTAAGCCAAATACAAGCTCACTGGCACAGGGGACACACTTAGAGCTGATTAAAATTTGGATTGTGCACGACTGCTCCTTTTTTGTGCGTTGCATATAATCAAGTAAATAAACAGAATGTGAAATCCAATTGACACATGTGGTTTAACCAAGTAGATGACTCTGCCAGCACTGATTAAGCTGTATCTCTGAGGGATCTCCAGTGTGCTGAAGTGGGACACTTATCATTTTCTAACAATTTAGACTCTGTTTCCTCCGGTGCAGAGTTGGGGAGCTGGGGTGTGTGGGTGGAGATCCTCTATTAGCATTGACAGCCTACCAGCAGGGAATTTGTGTGTATGTATCTCATACCATACTCATCTCCTTGATGGAAAAATAATGTCACGAACTTCAAATAGGTCATAGTTTTCTTCTTTCTTTTTTTTTTTTCATTAGCTTGTAACTTACCAAAATAGTGACTGTTGTACAATGATCATCAAAGGGATTTTTTTCTCTTGGTTTAGTCACATATTCCCAATGTCTGGATGACAGGAAGTCTTGCGCTTTCCCTATCTGATCTCTCAGATATTTTTGTTTTTGGATCTCTTTTGGTATACATCAGTTCCTGACTTAGTCTGGAGAAACCTCTGTTTTCATTTTCCACTAGAATATAAAACACTCAGGAAAAGGTATTTTATTCACTGTACTCCTTGTGTCTTCAATAGATTAGGTTCTAAAGAAACAGAACTTATAAACAAATAAATAGTATCTAGCTTGAATAAGAACAGTGAAACACAAAACAGAAAAAAAAAAAAAAAAGCTGTGGCGCCTGAGGCTGGAGAGAGATCTAGGGGAAAATGTTTTTGACTTGAGTAAGGGAATGAACTCTGTCCTCCGATTGTCAAGCCGTCTAAGAATTGGTGTAACATTAGGCAGTAGTATGAGTTGCAGCAATTTTAGGCAACATTTATATTCTTCTCTAGGCTCATATTTTTCTTTTCCTTTTTGATTTTACTTTCTTAACTTTAAAATTTCTGTTTTTAACTGACACATGATGATTGTACCTATAGATGATTATACCTACGTTTTGTTGTGAAACTAAGTATAGAGGCAGACATGTTTGGAATAAGATCAGAGGAAGTGTGTTTTATCGTGTGTGTGAGTGTGTGTGCGCACACATGCGTGTGCGCACGCCCATGCACACTTGTGTTTGTATAGTATAGGTGTTATGTCAAATTCTTGAGCATTCTATAGGTGTGGAGAAAATAGGAAGAAGTTAATCAAGGAAAATATGTGGAATCAGCATCACTGAACACCTGTGTGATTCTCATAAACATGTGCATGAATGCAAACCTAGATTAAAAGATGAACAGTACGTATTTTATTTTTGTATTGGGTAAAAGTACTCACAGTACAGAGCCCCAAGTACTCTGGTGCATCAAAACACAAACAGAATAATGATGATTTTCTGTAAAATAGATGAGTGCAACCTGATAAACAATGGGCTGCTGATTGACCTGTACCACATAAATACATTTCCTGCTGCCAGGTTTCAGATGTGGTAAGTTACATGGCAAGTGATGAATGCTATTTTTGGAATTCACCAAAGATTTAAAAGGAGATTGATATATCACCAAATTGGTATGGATGAAAGGAACAAAGATTTAGATAAGCGGGGGAGGACTAAATGAGAATTTGGCTGCTTTAAATTAAGCTGATATAAAACTATAAATAGGCTAGACATGGTAGAGTCTACTGAAGTGTTTAAATCCCTGCCTGGATATTATAAAACTCTGAAAGTGACTCCGAGCCAGGGCTCTACTCCTCAAGTATATGGTTTCCTCTTGTTTTTCCATTTCCTGTTGCCAGCTTTCCCTTGGTGGCCATGCATCTTCTTTTCTGTTTTCTAGTCTTGTTTCTGAAGTCTCTGGGAGCTCATGCTGTGTTGCAGGAAATTTGCAGATTGGCAATTCTTCCTCATGCTCAGTTTGTATTTGCTACAGTGGATTTAAGCGCATATTGGAGCATCAGGTCCAAGACCAAAGAGAGCTAGTAAAATGGGGCAACCCTGATTGACTTCCGGAAGATTCCTTCTGGGACCTTCGTCCTCCAGAATGTCAGTCCCTTTCTGCTGTCCCCGGAGCCCTTCCACCTTGCGTTTAGATAAGCCGGCGTGAACAGGAAAGGAGACATCTGCTTCACAAGCTTCTGGCCACAGCCTGGCCTGGAAACTAAATTCCCTGCGTGGCTTTGTGGGTCAGCCGCCTCCCGCCCTGGGTCTCGGTCAGGCAGTGGTCATACAGGCCACAGGGTATCCGGCAAGCCTGGGCTGCTTTCGGGACGATTCTCTCTCCTCCTGATCTGCTTCCGTCTCCATCCGCAGGTCAGTCAGTGACCTGCACTGGCCATGGCTCGGCTGTGTGCCCCTCCCCTCCGGCCACTGCTGTCCCTTCCTCTGGTCATTGTCATAACGTGTGGGCGAGTGAAAACCTCTTCAAGGTCACTTCTCTCTCGCAGGTTCAGTCACAAACATTTTCTTGTTCATGGTTTTTTTCTCACTATGTAACAGGTGGAAAAGCTAATGCTCTACGACTGTGTGGATCCTTTCTAAATCCATCATCATTAGTAGTAGTAATTTTTTTCTATCAGAACAGCATTGTCTTTAGGTAACTATATGCAAAAATCACATGTGAAAAAACAGCCCAAACCACAAAACAGGAACCACAAGCCCAGCGATTCTGGGCTTTCAGCTGACAGACATCAGACACATCTTCAGAGTGAGTCAAACCGTGACGGAGAATGCTTGCTAAGATCCAGATCTGGTCACCAAGTCGCCAGCTGGAGGGGTGGTCATTGCTGCCAGCCCCGGCCCCTCCCTCTACCATGGCCCGGCCTTTACTTCTTCCTCCCTGGCTGTGTTTGCTTGGACCAGCTCTGTCATTTCTGACACAAGCAGAATAAAAGGCTGCTCCTCGTCTTCAGAGACCATGTGGATGAGAAGTGTTAGGCAAGTAAATAACCATAAGACAGTACACTAAATGCTCCAAAGCAGTAAATAAAAGATGCTGTCTTCTGACGATAAGAACATAAAAAAGAGAAAGTCAGGCAGTGACGACTAGGGGCAAACCGAACCCATGTTTGTCCCTATGAGACTTCCTTCTGAATTGAACATCTTTCCACTCGTTTACATGGGTTCATCACCAGAGCTTGTCGACCGTGTCTCCCGATATCAACCCCTTCTCTCTGATGCTTTTCAGAAATTACTTTTTGGTCCTTCTCTATAGTCTTTGCAAAGAGCTCCTCTTCACACAATTGTGTTTCTTAGACTTGGATGCGCCTTCTCGATGCTGGTCTAGATCTTCCTCCTTCTAGGAGAGCATTTGCCTCCTGGGCGAGGACGGTGGTTTATTGGATTTCTTCCTTTCAGAATGGCTGGGGGTGGGGGTGGGGAGAAGAGGGGGCTGTGCTGGAAACTTGCGGGTCAGATACATTAGACTCACGTGCATCAGACACATGAGCGTGTCATGGTTTTAATAAACACAGAGGAAGGTGTATCAAAGAAGGCAGAGGAAGGGCATGAAGCAATTCCGGAAGTCTGAGAGTTCTGCTGAGACCTATGGTTGAGGATTGGAATAATGCGACCACAGACCCGTTCAGAGAACTGGGAAGGGAACTGTGTGGAGTCTGGTTTGGAAAGGCATGAATTGGAGAGCGGGGCAAAGGCAGGGTTTATGATTCTTTATTCCATACCAGAGCTATACTTTCCTCCTTCTTCATGGTCCATGTTCTCCCTGTTATATTCAGCAGTGTCTCTCAATCATGAGAACTTTTGAAATCTCATTACAGGGGAAGACCTTTCAACGATTTCTAGCATTGATTTAAATAATATTGTCCTGTTATTTGTTCAGTAAGTACAGATTGGAAACTAGATCTTAACCCTTCATGCTTGAGTTTGGTTGTTACTATCAAACAAAACCAAAATTATAAATTAAATAAAAGCAAAAGCACGAGAATTTAAAAATCCAATTAAACACCTGCAAGAGGAGGATAGCTGCTAACGGCGACCTCGAAACCTACGCCCTGCCGCACACGCTCATTCTTCCGTTCACGTGTGTTATACTGACCCCAGCGGACCACCCCTAGATCCAGAGGCCCAAACCATCTTTACAGCCGGGCACTTACTACCAATCCATTGTTGGGCCAATCAATTTAATATAGTAAAATCAACAAAGCAAAAAAAGCAGAAACACCCACGCAAGAAAGAGTTTAGTGTTTGCTTTCCCCACTACTCGGCAGTTCCCTTGCAAATCTAACCACGGGCTGAGAAGGACAGGACAGCGCGGTACCGGCCGTGGTCTGGGCGTGGCGGGGCGGGTGTGTGTGTGTGTGTGTGTGTGTGTGTGTGTGTGTGTGTGTGTGTGTGTGTGTGTGTGTGTGGTCTGGGCGTGGCGTGGCGGGTGTGTGTGTGTGTGTGTGTGTGTGTGGTCTGGGCGTGGCGTGGCGGGTGTGTGTGTGTGTGTGTGTGTGTGTGTGTGGTCTGGGCGTGGCGTGGCGGGGGTGTGTGTGTGTGTGTGTGTGTGTGTGTGTGTGTGTGTGTGTGGCACAGAGGGTTACGGTGCACAGCATGTGGCAACCTCTGCCGCCGGGAGCCAGCACTGTTCTGGAATCGAATCTCAGTAAGCCCTGACCTTGCCCTGAAACACATGGTTTCAGGGCGCCATCGTTGCTGAGTGCCAGCTCCCCCGCGGCTTGCGGGCCCCGGCAGTGTCTTCCTCACGAGACCTCAGTTATCAACCATTACAGACTTCTTCACAGCATAGGCATAGCATCGGGACATGCGCTGTTTTCCCAAGTGCCAGTTTACTCGGTGGTTTAGCAGAAATGTTTTTCAGAGTAAAGCATCTTCCTGCAATTATTTTCCAATGAAGAAAAGTAAGTGTACCAAATATTCTGTACTTACAGCACAGAATGCTCTTCCGTTCAGATGGAAGAACTGGCTTGTGTTGTTGGTCTTTGGGAAGTGAAGGATCATGGTTTATTCCAATTTTGGTTATTCAAGCACTTAAAAATACTTACCGGATGCTAGCTTTTATCCCGTTCCACTACAGACATACACTCTGAAGCTAATGTTAAGTTTCGATGACCTCGAGGTGGTTGGGCAAGACTGGAAACTTGGACTGTGGTGGAGGCCATGAGTCCAGTGAGGAAATGAGGGACGCGGTGAGGCCGGGGTGCGATCGGTGAGGCCGGGGTGCGGTCGGTGAGGCCGGGGTGCTGTCTGGGTGTGAGAGGGACGATGGGCAGCCCAGCACGAAGGCGCGAGACCTCGGGCCGCTCCAGACCGTCCATCTATCTTTCAGCTTAGGCGTGAGATCTCAGGGCCGGTGCAGACCTCCTGTCTGCCTGTGAGCGTCTGCGTTTCGTAGATTTTATTTATTTAAACTACGAGTTTGTCTGTTTTGTCTTGGAGGGAAGTGAATGTATTTCAGATCTATAAGAGGCCCATGGGACATTGTGGGGGAGGCGTTCTGCTCTGACGTGTGACACCTCGATCCAGGCCACGTGAGGACAGAGGAGAGACCGTGCCTTAGGGTAAATTGCAGATCTGAAAGGCATCCTAGGAAGAGTTTGCTTAACAAATCTCAGTTCCTTGGAAATGTGAGCCTCCCTTAATATATGTGTAGCTTTTGTTTGTCTTAAAGATATTAACATTTTGAATACCCTTTTTGGAAAGAGGGAGGCAGCCTGTGCTGAGGTATGCTTACCTCAGGAATAAAAGTATGAAGAGAACAAACAAATGGAGCTTTGAGGATTTCCTTCCTGCCCGGCCCCAAAGCCTTTCACCATTGTTGTTCTTTCAGTAAACAAAACTTGAAAGATAAAGGTAGAAAAAATTTCCTATTCATTGATAACTAAATATAAACATTAAAATGCGTCTGCACATCCTCTTCCAGTTCTGTCCTGCCACGTGTGGAGATTCTGTCTTTATTTTCCCTTGGTTGGAGTATGGGAGGGGCAGGTGGAGGGAGGGGTACTAGAGGCCCACCTGAGGAAGCAGGTGAAGATGGGTGAGAACTAACTACTGGCGAGTTCAGAAAGAAAGATGATGACTGATAACACCACTCCCCTGACCGTGAGCGAACACTTACTTGATTGTTAGGTCGTCTTTGAGTAGTTTTGTGCACGCGTTGATTATAAGCTCTAGTTTAATTCTCTACTACTTTATAATCACAGCATGTTTGGCAAAGATGCTAGGGAAGATGAGCACACTGCAAATGGTTGCCAGAGAAACCAGCAGAAAAGCCTTGGAGGAGCAGCCTTCCCGCCTGCCTCTCCCCGACCTGCTTGTCACCAGCCAAGTTCCTGTGGGGAGCAGTCATTGTGCTACCAGGCAAGTTCTGAGCAAGGCGAGCTCCGGGCATCTGCAACAACACACAAATCAAACAAAAACACAAATCATGTCCAGGGTCAGCTCAGACAAATCATGTCTCCAGGGTCAGCTCGGACTCCCCAGTTGTGTCTGGGCTCAGTGCTGTGGACTTGTTTCAAGCCAGCCCTCAGGAGGCTGAGGCTAGAGGATGGTGAATTTGAGACCAGCCTGGGATACACCCAGACAGAGCCTGGGGTACACCCAGAAAGAGCCTAGTTCAGCATCCTCCCCCCACACCAAAAAAAAAAAAAAAAAAAAAAAGAGAGATTTTAAAGTCTAGGCGCGCATCGGGATTTTGTTTCACAGCATGATCGATCACATGCTTGTAGTCTCTGGGCGGCAAGGCAGGGAGTTCCGATGCCGCTGGACGGGAGGCATGGCTCAAGAAGCAGACTGCTGCCAGGCCTGCGCCAGGCACTCAGACGGCATCTCATTGCTTCTGGTGCCTACTTGGAAAGTTTACTAACTGCTTCCTCTTCAAACATTTTTTTAACAACCAAGAAGGTTGTTGGACAAATTTTATTCATATTATAACTTGTCAAATTTTCTTTCTTTTTTAAGACTGGGACTCCAACTTGGTATGTGGTGCTTGTGCTCATTGGCTGGCGCTCTACCACCTAAGCCAGGCCTCCAGCCCCTCGTACTTTATTTCTTGACTTGTGCAGACTTACTGCATCGATACCGGCGACTCTGGCTACCTCCCCAGTCCCTCACCCCAGCACCTCACTCCCATAACAAAGAACAATCCCATAGACTATGAATCACCCAAAGCTTAAGAACTAAACAAAACCCCAATTTGGAGGAAGTTTGGAAAAGATGTCTCAGATTAAGATATGTGAGCCCCAGATGTTGGAAGTTTTAGTTATAGTTTTTTGTTTTTGTTTTTCTTTGTTGGTTTTGGGGGCTTGAACTCTGGGCCTGGGCACTGTCCCTCAGCTCTTCAGCTCAAGGCTAGCGCTCTACCACTTGAGCCACAGCGCCACTTCCGGGAGTTTTAATTAACATCTTAGACTGATGGTAGGAAAAGTATGGCCTTTGGCTTCCCGTCCTCATCACTTCACAGTTTGTTTTATTTTAGAAAGCGGTGGAAGTTGGAAACTGACACATGTGAATAAGGTTCTGGAGAGATCTACTAGGAGAACTGTAAATGAGTGTAGCCACTGTGGAACATGGTGACGGTTCCTGAAAAAGTGAAACGTCAGTTTACTGTTCCATCCAGCAACTCTGCTCCCAGTGATACATGCAAGAGAACGGAGCACGGAGACCCGAAGGTTGCCGCACGAAGAAGCTTCCTAGCATTGTTGTTCATAGCAGCCAGAAGGTGAGAGCGATGGACAGGTCCACACCGGAGGAGCGGGTTACCACCTGACACACAGGGTGCACCAGCCCGCCGTACCCGCAAGCACGTTACCACCTGACACACACAGGGCGCACCAGCCCGCCGTACCCACCGTACCCACGCAGGCACTGATGTGTGCACACAAGCACGTTACCACCTGACACACACAGGGCGCACCAGCCCGCCGTACCCACGCAGGCACTGATGTGTGCACGCAAACAGGTTACCACCTGACACACACAGGGTGCATTGGCCCACCGTACCCACGCATGCACTGATGTGTGCACGCAAGCACGTGCAATCCTGAGTCTTGGAAACATCTCAGCGACGCAAAAGTCACCTGTTGTATGCTCCCATTTCTGTAAGAGACGCCCAGAGACAAAGCGGAGGGTCAGGCAGGGCTGGGGAAGGAGGAACAGACAGCTCCTTTCTGCGCGTGAGGTTCTTCGGGGGGTTGGTGCAGGGTTTGGAGCTTGGTAGGGGTGGTAGCGTCTGGAATTCTCCAGAGGCTCGGGAGCCTGGGGCACTCGGGTTCTCTGGAAAGCGGAGACTGCCATGAGGAGGAGAACCAGGCAGCCGGCAAGGAGGGCCAAGAGCTGGACAGACAGAAGGAGCAGCGTGAGGCGGTGGCGGCTCTGCCGGGGCTGCGGCCCCTCTGGGCAGTGTGGGAGGTTGGGGCGCTTCTCTGCCCCTCCATCCTCCCCCCATGCTTTTACCCTCTCCCTGCTCCTGGGCAGCACCTCTGCAGGGCTCCATGAGCGTTGTGCACGCCTTTCACATGCCATGTTGGCAGCTGGCACACAGCAGCCCATCCCAGACAACAGCAGTGGAGGGGGGCAGGGCTGGGGCCGGGCTAGGGCAGGGTTGGGGCAGAGCTGGAGCTGGGCTGGGACCGGGCTGGGGCTGGGCTGGGGCCGGGCTGGGGCCTGGGGCCGGGCTGGGGCAGAGCTGGAGCAGGGCTGGGGCCCGGCTGGGGCTGGGCTGGGGCCGGGTTGGGCCCGGGCTGGGGCAGGGCTGCACAGGCAGCAGAGGATCTGCAGGCCCCGAGGAGTTCAAGTGTTTAGTTGAGTCAATATTTTAAGAACCATGACCCAGGGAGACAGCATAGATCAAATGCATAAATATAGCTGTGGGAAACCAAGGCACCAGAGAGCCACGGCTGTGTCTGCTTCCTGGAGGGAAGACGGCTGCCTCCGTGGACCGGAAAAGTAGCTCTGGTGATGGTGGACACAAGGTCAGGAGAGGCTTATGCCGGCCCCGCCCCTCCCCCGCGCCAGGCTCCAGCCTTCAGTTTCCGGCTGACTGCTCAAGTGTCTGTGTTTACTGAACAGCGATTCAAACATCTCCATAAATGGTTCCGGCTCCTGGAGGAAAAAAAATTTTCCTTCCACCCTGGGTGGCCTGGAGGGGGGAGAGACCGGTTATTCCGAAGCAGGCTGCCACCCCCTGGTGTTGGTAAACAGCATCATTTCCTCCCGAATCCGTCCCGCATGGAACTGTGAAGAGAAAACCAACACACGTCTTTATCAGGGCCCACAGCCCCATGTCGTTATTTCCAGTCGCAGAGGGCTGGTTCCCGGATAGAGCAAGTAGAAAGAAATCGGTTGAGCAGTTGAAAGGCGAGCTTAGTTTTACAGCGACTCACAGTAAGAAAATGGAGGCTGGTTTTTCTGAGTATTGATCTCAGACCTCCTGCCATCTTTTCCGTTTCAGAGGAAGAGCAGGCTGCACAGGCGCGTGGCAGCCGTGGCGGGGCTGTGTCTGGGGCTGCGTGTCTCGTGGGCTTCGGGGGGTGGTGGAAGCTGTCTCAGTGGAGGGGTCATGGAGGACAGGGTTTCGGGATGTTGAGGGTCATCTGCAACCCGGCGCCTGCGCTGGAGTGGGTGCTCGAAGCATCCGGGCACCTGCCAGGCTGGAGAGCTGTGCAGACTTGGCATTACCAGCTGTGCGGGCTGGGCCGGGGCTGCCGGGGAGACGTCTTGCGCTGGCTTGCAGTGTTTGGCGTGGAAGGGGAGCTGCAGGTGTTCTGGGACAGCAGTCTCCTCACTGAGAAGGTCCCAATAGAACATGACTGGGCCGCAGGGCGCAGGGACATGGAAAGAAAAGAGAGAACCTCTGACTTCCACCCGCTTCCTCAGCAAGGTGGCAGCATCAGACACGCCCCCTCCACGTGGAGTTCTAGTCCCAGCTTGTCCCCGGAGATGCCCAAAGTCAGTGTCTCACCTTTAACCAACTGAAGAGTTGGGTTTTCCATGTTCCTCTGTCTGCCTGCCTGCCTGTCTGTCTGCCTGTCTGTCTGCCTCTGACTTAAGGCTTATTGGTCTGACCTGGTACCTAATACAGTCTACACCTCCCTTGAAGCAGTCGCAGAGGCCATGGTCCCTGATTGTTTCCCCCCACCCTGGTCCTGGGGATGGAACCCAGCCCAGCGTCTCCCGCTCACCAGGCAAGCACTCTGCCCCTGAGTCGCACCGCCAGCCCGGTCTCTGTGTTTAATAATTATAGTGAAAAGTGTCCATATATTTTGCTGTTGTAAAATCGTGCGCGCTCATCAGTAAAGAGCGCGCTGGTGACCGCGCCGCTGCCTGGCCTGGCGTGGGGCTCCATCTTCATCCTGTTGCTCTGTCCCATTTAGCGTGCCACAGAGGACGGCTTCAGTCATTCGGGCACTACCTTCCGAAGCCTGTCATCCGGGAACCGCCTGGTGCTTTGGCAGGTCCCACCAAGGACCGGTCCCCTGGGAATGAAGCCTCCCGTGAGAGCCAAAACCCAGCAATATTCCCATAACGTACACTGGTACACAGCGAGAAAAGGCGACCTTCCGTGAAGGAAATTAGTATGCCAGGCTTTAGTTATGTGTAATTAAGATGATGAAGAAAATGTGTGTATATTGCAAGTGGTCTCCACACAGGGCAGCGCTGACATGTGCAGATGCGTGTAAATCCAGGCAGGTGATTTTTGCCAGGCACTCTTCTACTTAAACCTGGCTTCCACTCTCTTATGCTCTGGTTCTTTTCTGAGGTAGACAGTCACTGTCTTCTCAGGTCAGCCTGGACCGTGAACTTCTTATTTAAGCTTCCTGAATGCCTTGCATGACAGGCGTGTGCTGCCGTGTCTAGGTGTTAGTTGAGATGGGAACCTGTGATATTCCCCGCCCCCCACACACACACTCCAGGCTATCCTTGAACTAGGAACCTCCTGATCTCAGCTTCCCAGGGAGCTAGGATTATAGTTGAGAGCCTTGAGCCCATTGTCTATATACTTCCCTGTCATGCCTCTCCATATTTTTGTTACATATATAAAACAAGAATTATGGCAGCAATAATAGTTGATTGTTTATTGAATGGCTCTTATTTTTCAGGTACTTCATTGAATACTTTTCAGAGTATCTCATTGAAATATCAAAATAAACTCATAATCTGATCTTTAACCTCAGATTTCCTTTCTTTCCCAATATTACTTAGCTTGTAACTTAGACTCAGTTTTGACTCCATGTCAAAGTAATTTTACATCCTAATTGGAAAAGTCAATAGACATTTTATGCAGTTCTTATCAGTTATTGCTTGTGTCCTACCTTTTTCTGCCATGATTCCAACTATTTCAACTGGCTGCAAATAGATACAGCAAAAGCAGCAGGCTTTCTCTGTGCCAGCCATGAATAGCAGTCATGACAAAGACACTAGAGAGAGCTTCATGTTACTGGGATAATCACAGTTGGTGGGTATGCATCATAATAAGGGCACATTGTGTAATTTTATTTATTCCTTTTGTCAGTTATGGGGCTTGAACTCTGGGCCTGGGCGTTGTATTCCTCAGCTCTTCAGCTCAAGGCTAGCACTTTACCACTTGAACCACAGTGCCATTTCCAGTTTTCTGGTGGTATATTGGAGATAAGAGTCTCACAGCCTTTCCTGCCCAGGCTGGCTTTGAACCATAGTCCTCAGATCTCAGCCTCCTGAGTAGCTAGGATTACAGGTGTGAGCCACTGGCACCCAGTTTATTGTATAATTTTTTGCGAGTTTCCTTCTATACATGTTTGTTTTGTATATAGGCATTTTATTAGCATCTATTAGTTGTTCAAGGGGGGCAGTTGTTGTACCCCAATTCATCTTACTCCCTTCCTCACTCAGGCTTACCCTCTTTCTTTCCTGTACATTGGTTTTCTGCATTATATTCTTGAATAATACACTGGTAAGATCTAAGGAGAAAACAAACTACTATGGGACATGAAAAGGAGAAGTGACTGTCAGGTTGTGTGTGAAATTTCTGAAAGGAAAAACTAAATATCTGGAAGGGCCAATTTCCCAATTACTTTATAACGACGCGCTCATACATGCCCGTCAGGCTGCAGAGCACGTGTGGAACTTGGGGGTGATTTTCAAGTTCTCTTGAAGAATAAACACAGAAGAACAGCTAATAAAAAACTGGAGTCCATTTGAAGATTAGGCAAATAAGAATAGGCAATGAAATTTTACCAGTGGATTTCCATGGAGGGGCATTTGGTAGAGCAGATATTTAATAAAGCAACATGACATTAGCCTAAGGATTTAGTGATGTGGTAGCCTAGACGGGCGTCTTCAGAATCCTCTTCTGCATTTGTTAGACTTTATTAAAAGAAAACACACTTGAAACAAAAGGAAAAATGGACTGAGCTATGTTTTAGGGACAGATGTATCATACCTATATATTAAACTAAATTGTATGTACATTAAAATGTTTGTTCTCCTTGAAAAAAGCTATTCAAATCTAGAGAAAAAAATCTCTGTCTATACTCCTGCTGTGAAGAGCAGGAAAGGCTTGCAATGATCGTAAGGCAGCTCCCTTTATTACTTCTGGATGGTCATGAGGAAGCCGTGTGTATTACTAACATACACTAATTCAAACCAAAAAAGAGACGAGGAGACGAAATAGATGCAGACTCCAAGTCCGAGTTGACTTTAGGAGGCCTGTGTCTGGAATATTCCATTTCCAGGGCCCCTCATTGTTTAGAGACTCAAGAGGAACCAGATTGAATTGAAAAACACTCAAGTTTTATTATCACAACAGCAAGAGGAGAAACATGGAAACAAAGTCGGCCTGTGTGGCGCTGCTGCAGCGCCGGACTTCCAGGATAGGAACTGTGGCCTTTCCACCCCCGCTGCACCAGGGGTTTCTCCCATTGCACACAGCCCCGCATGGCAGGTGTGTCTTCCCAGGCCGAGTGTCAATGATCCATGTCCAGTGCTGTGGCCTTGGGAGGCAGAGTGTGTGGTGGTGTAGACGGTAGTCTGCTCTGGCTGCTTAGCAGGCAGGAGTCATGTCTTTGGACAAGAGATCTCAGGAAGGCCCTTTGCCTTTCTTCCTCTGTGCTAGGCTAATAAGATGGCGATCTAGGAACCAAGCAGCAGCCCCTCCCACACCCTGCGTCTCCTGGTGCCTGGAGCTCGGCTCTTCACCCCCCTAGAAACGTAAGGATTGTGTGTCTGTTGCTTACACACGGCCTTGTTTATGGGATTTGCTCCTCTGACCCCCAGAACACATCTGTGGCCAGGATGGTGTCATAATCCTGCACATCTTTCACTGCCTGCCTGGGTATTCTTCCTCCAGGTAAACCGAGGCTGGGCTGAAGGGTTACCCCAAGCCCTAGTGCGGAGAGCTTTTATGGAAGGGCCCTACTGCCCGCTAGCTCTGGACTCGTGTCTGGGAGGGGAGTCAGCTTTCAGCGACTGGTTCAGGGTGTGTGATGATGTCCGGCAGGCGGGCACGGCCAGCAGTCTCATCTGCCCAGTCTCAGTGGGGCTAATCCGCTATTACGATCTGACTCAGTTGTTTCCTTGAGATTATAAATTGTGATTTTCTTCAGTTTTGACAATCCTTTTAGAGACACCAGCTATAATTCTTCCACAAAAAATTGATGCGATTTATCAGTCCTCTTGGATGGAAAAACTGAAACGAAGACATCTAATCTCTTTATCATTTAACATTGCTTGTTAAACATGTATATTTTACTTTAATTCCTTGTTCTTTGACTGATGGAGTGAGAGAGCCAAAAATGTTGAATGTTAACTCCTTCAATGTAACATAACTGGTATTGGTGTGGCGTCATTTTATAACTGAAGATAGTTTACATTCAAGCTGGCACCGTACGTTGGCGTTATAAAGAGTTCCTTGTTGGACTCTATGAGTGATGCCCATAAATCTCACTGCAGAAACTCAGATGGAGTCTTTGGTAAGAAAATTCGGAATGGGAATAGACTAAAGACTGCGTTCTGAGTCACGAGCCTTGCAGTGCTCATGGGACACACTGATTTACGTCAGGACGACTCCCACGGCTGCGGCCGTGGAGGGGTAGGAAAGTCGCCTGAAGGTGGAAGCGGAGTTGCTCATCGGCTCCCCAGCTTTCCACAGTTAGCAGCTGCACGGCTGGATCTTGCCAGGGGAAAGTCCCGCCTAAGACACGGGTTAACGCGGGTTAATGTTGTCACTCGAGTTTGCTGATGGTGGCCGCAGAGTGAACTAGAATGTTCTTGGAGACAGCAGGTCCCGAAGGGAAGGGGGGATTGAAACCGATAGGCATGGCACATTCTTTCTCAAATTCTTCATTTAGAGTCCAGTTATTTTTGTCTGTGTGTGTTGGTTTGTTTGATGCCAAAGAAATTAAAGATGAAGGGGCAGGTTAGTCAGTTTTACATTGAAATAATAACAAAACAGACATTTTGATCTCCAAAGTCTAACTCCTAAATCTATCTTCTATTAGTTCTGAGCCACTATAGGTTTGCTGGTTGGCTTTTGTGAGCCCAATTAAAGCAATTTTTCTTTCTCGGTGACATATTTGTTTACTTGCTTCCAGCCGCTCCTTTTCCTTTGTCATAAAAGCTTTCATAATCATAAAACCTAACTTGAAAAGGCGAAGAAGGGCACAGAGGGAGGCAAGCCCTCCATCTTTCGTGCGTGTTCTTGCTCGCATTAATTGGAGGCGGCGGAGGGTGGCGGGAGCGGTGTCTGTCTGTCTCACAGTGGTTGTGTGGGACGGAAGTAGGAGTGGAGATGAGTAATTTGGAGCCTGGTCGAAGCCAGGGGGTATTGACGAGCCTGCCTGGAGCTAGGGCCATCAGCAGTGTCTGGCATGCTTAGGAAAACAACATGTAAGGGTTGGAAGACGAGGAAGAGTCTGAAAATGGGATTTGAGATTCAGCCTCCATCAATTGTTAGAGCAGGCAGCCGCCCTCCAGCCGTGACACCGTTAAAGTGTCAGTTGCAGATCCTGGCTGAAACATCTGACAGTTTCCTATCTTGGAAAGTTCTGGAAGACTACAACAGCATTTAATGAGCAAATGATGGGCACTTGAAGTCAACAGGAGCGTTCCTCACGAAGAGACAGAGGTGCGCAGTGGTAGAACCGTGTTGGGAGAATATGGCTGCGTGTGCAGCGTTTGTTGGTTCATCAGACTTTTGTGTTTTCTTCCCGTCTCTTGCCATGCCTTCGACTTTCTCTCAAATGGTGACGAGAACCCATCTCAGCCACACATGCAGATGTGAGATGTGTGCAGATGTGAGATGTGTGCAGATGTGAGATGTGTGCAGATGTGAGATGTGTGCAGATGTGAGATGTGTGCAGATGTGAGATGTGTGCAGATGTGAGATGTGTGCAGATGTGAGATGTGTGCAGATGTGAGATGTGTGCAGATGTGAGATGTGTGCAGATGTGAGGTGTGTGCAGATGTGAGATGTGTGCAGATGTGAGGTGTGTGCAGATGTGAGATGTGTGCAGATGTGAGATGTGTGCAGATGTGAGATGTGTGCAGATGTGAGATGTGTGCAGATGTGAGATGTGTGCAGACGTGAGATGTGTGCAGACGCAGAACTGGGGAACCCAGAAATGGCGTTTGCCAGGGGAGTGCTGGAGACATGCCTCCCTCTCTTTTTCCCCCCACTTTGGTCACTTTTGAGAAAGGGAGGGCCCGGGCTGTGATCCTACTTCCTTTGGCCTTTTGGCAGTTAATTGGAGATAAGTTTCATGGACTTTTCTTGCCCAGCTGGTTCTGAACCGTATTCCACCGATGCCCGGCTCAGCTTGCCCCTAACACTCGTACTGCTTTGCTTTACATACTAGGTAACGAGATTGCTTGTGAATGATACAATCAGTGCCGCAGACATTGCAGTTTGGGCACACATCGGGGATGGTCTGCCAACTCAGCTGGCCCCATGGAGTTCTCAAGCAAGAAAGCAAACTTTTGATTAGCCCAGTGAGTCAAGTTAAGTAGAAGTTGATTAAAAGAGCTTGTACAAACTGAATTATAGCCTACCACATGGCTTTCTCTCGCAGAAAATAGGAAGTGAATGTAAATATGAAATGTGGCTACTTTTATGAAGTAAACATTCAGAACAGAATTGTAAATCAGCACCATTCATCCAGATGTTTTAGCCTGTGGAGGAGTCATTCTAATCATTGGACATTTTAGTCTTCAACTGAATGCTCCAACTGAATGCTCCTAGTTTTGAAAGTAGCACTTCATTTGAGGCACAAATACCAGCTCGGTTTTTAAAAATGACCTCAGTGAAGGGTTCCCGGCTTTCTGCTTTGTCAGGGCATTTATTCACAAAGTAAGTTGTTACGTGATAAACAAGAGACCCAGGTGTGCAAGGGTCGCGTGTAGGCTGCACATGACACGCAGACAGCCGACGGGTAACAATCTTCCATCTAAACGAAACCCCAAAACTGAAAAAAGGAAAAGGTCCAAGTCTCTCAATTGATTCCCAAGTCTGTCGGAAGACACAGTGTCTCGGTGGACATTTGTGAGACCTTGGGTGCCTCTCTGAAGGCAACGAGAAAAAGGAGAAAAATGAAGGAGGCTGAACTGAAAAAAAGAAGCGGAGGAAACATTGCTGAAGACTAAGCGAAAGGCCACGCGCGGCCGGGGAAGGCGGGGTGGAGGGTGAACGCGGGTCCAGCTATTGTGTGGTGGCCGGCAGCCAGGGGCTGTGGCCGGCTTGCATCCATGTTTCCTGCGGAAGGAAGAGCCTGGGCTATCGCCCGGGCTGTGTTGGCGAGCTCTGAGTGTTGATGTTTAGTCCATGAACCTGCCTTGAATGTTCCTTAGGGTCATGCAAACTTGAGTTAATATTTTTGTACATTTCATCTCACTGTTTTTCTGATTTGGATGTTTTTGTCTTGTCCTTAGAGATTTTGCTTTCTTAAGATCTCAGTAGTACATCAGAAGTATGATTGCTGTGGTTTATTGAGGACCAAACCTTACACTGCTGGAGAGAGATGCACCCAAGAATATTACCTATCCTATTGGAGAGAGCTGGAGGAAGAACATAATAAATATATAATATGCGGATGCTAATTAGTTAATAAAAAAGGAAATTTTTATTTTGTTACCAATTTCTACTAGAGTCTGACGAATATATAAAATATAGCAGGTATTTATTTATTTATTTTGGTTATGGCGCTTGAGCTCAGGGCCTGGGTGCTGTCCCTGAGCTCTTCTTGCTTAAGGCTAGCACACTACCACTTTGAGCCCCAGCGCCACTTCCAGTAGATACTTTATGGAGGGCTTTGACTATTTTTTGGCCTAACTATAGTTCACATTGTTCTACAGATTGATGAGCCTGTGGCACGGATGAGTGAGAATGAGGAAACTCGCCGGCATCTAGGGCAGCAAGGAGGAGTCCACGGAAGAAGGTTCCGGGGGCAGGTCTCCCCTCCTCACTGCCTTGGAGTCATCAGTCCTCGCTGCCATTTCAATTCCATTTTTATCTGGGTGCTGAGGTGGTTCTCTTTGCATTCAGCATGGTTTAAGAGTTCTTGGATTTCTCAAGGTTTGGACTACAAGGCGCTTGCTTAATAGAACCTTCTGTTCCCGTGCCCCACTGTGGAGGGCAGAGGAAGGCAATAACTCAGGGCACAAGGCAGCACTCCATTACCTCATGCGGCGGGGGTTAGGCCGTTTTGTCATGAGGATAGTCAAAGGTGACGATCGGTCTTCTCCCGGTCTGCAGCTGTCTGGCCTGGTGACTGCACGTCCTTCGAGGTCCAGAAGGTTCTAAGCTGGATGATATCCCACCGACCAATCCCTGCACATATTTTCTCATCCATGGGGGTTCTATTTCAGAAGTTACTGCCACTGCCAATAAGTTTTGCTGTTTTTCTTTATTTCCTGTGGTAGTTTCAAAAAAAAAATCCAGGCTTACATGAATGCCTTCGATCCACTTTGAGCTGGAAGAGGTGCGGAGAGGCAATGGTAGAGTGTCAGTCTTCTACATGTGGATATCCAGTTTGCTCAGCCCCATTTGTTGATGAGGCTGTCTTTCCTTCAATAAACATTCGGGGCTCCTTGGTCAAAAACCAGACCGTGGTAACTGTGGATTTATTCCTTTGCCTTTTCATCTGTTCCATCGGTCTTCAGGAGAGTTTTTGTTTCAGGATCATGGCTGTTTTTGTGACTATGGCTCTTTAATTAAAGTCTTGCATGGTGATGCCCTCAGTACTGCTTTTGTTTTGGATTGCTTTACTGATTCAGGCCCTTTTGTGCTTCCATAGACATTTTTTGGATAGCTTTTTCTACTTCTGTGAAGAATGACATCAGGATTTTAATGGGAACTGCAGTGATTTTGTAGATGGTCATTTCCATGACATTAATTCTGCCCATTCATAGAAATGGGAGTTCTTTTTGTCCTCTGTTTAGCATCAATATTCACAGAAGGCAAGACCATGAGCTTTAATGCCAATGTATGAAGTCATTGCAAATCAGCTACAGTTGTGTCTTGGCTTGTTTTTGTGAATAGTGTCTTATTTCCTCACGGTGGATGATCTTGCATGCCGGAGGACCCAGGTTCCAAGTTTATTTTCTTGTTTCATCTGGATTACAGATCTGGGCACATGTCAGCTTACCTCCAGTTTACCCTTTCAGTGTTGAGGAGACAGTGCTGCTGTTTGTCAGGCTTCCTGCTTAGGTGTGCACTGGCCTTTTCTTCAGAGTCGCCCTCATCCCAAGAAGACATTAAAACTTCGGCCCTGCTCCCAGCTGTAGGTGCGCATGGATGAACGGCTCTGCAGAAAGTAGTTTTGAAAGCTGGCCTTCTTCAGTGTCCCACATCTTCCTAGATGTTGGTCTGCAAACTTTCGTGTGTTTTTCATATGATGTGGACTTTTACCTATCCTCCACAGAAGAACTGAAAGTCCTTCCTCCCAGAACAAGAGCCTGGCTGAGATTGCACACCGACTATGAGTGACTACTAGAGAAGGTTTTGTTTTATTTTTTGTGGAACTCGGGACATTACGTTGCTAGGCAAGTGCTCTGCCGCCTGAGCCACATTCTCAGCCCTTTTGCTTTGATTATTTTTGAGACAGGGCCTCGAGCTTTCCCTGGGAGACCACAGGCGGCAGTCTTCCTGCTTCTGCCGTCCATCTAGCTGGGAGGAGAGGCCTGTGCTGCTGAGCCCGGTGCGGGCTTTGCTCACTGCTCAGATGGAGGTTTCACTAGCTTTTTCGAGGCTGTCCTCCCGCTGTGATCCCCTCAATCTCTGCCTCTAGAATCCCCGCAGCAGCTCAGCCAGGAACCAGTCGCTCCACTGAGGCCAGGACCTTGTTGGTCATATGGCGAGGTTCCCATGTGGAGAAGCAGAAGCAGATGGAGAGGCAGAGCTGATCCAGGAGGCTTGAAGCACCTACCAGAGGAGAGGGTGAGGGGCGAGGGAGGGCATGCTGGGAAAAGGCACCACGAGCCATGTCAGGGAACAATCTAGAAGCAGATGTAGTGAGGACAGAGCTGACTGGCCTGTGTGATAGTTTCCGTGGTGTCCTACACCTCCGCTCCATCTGAACCACAACCTCCAACCTCTGTGCACACTCCCGCTTTCCCCCTTCCAGACTGAAACAGCCCGGCAGTCTGAGCTTTGAGCTTTGAGTTGGCTGACTTGGATTTGAGCACCACAAAAGGCGCGTCTGAGTCAGAACACCGTGAGTCACCTCTTATTGCCATTTGAGTGTGCGGCCCCCTCCCTCCCCCGGCCAGATGCCGGGACAGGTGCCCGGCAGGGAGCGCCGAGGATGCGCGCAGTGCTCTCGGGACTCTGCGTTGCTTACACGTCTGAGTTGTGATGTGTGAGTTCTGACACGTAACTCCCGACGTGGCATCACCTGTGACCTGTGAATAACACACACATGAATTTTCTTGGTGCATTCGTGTGAGCATATAAATAAGCAAAAGGTGTTTCGTTTCTTTCAGATGAGAAAAATCTCTTGGCTCTGTGTGAAAATGTGTAGCCTGGCTAAAACAGTAAAGAAAAATGCCAGTACATCGCCACTTCTCTCTTAAAAGCACTCAGCAGGCCGAAGCAGTGAAGGTGGTGAAGGTCTGCAGTAGTGTGGGCACCGTTCCTGCTCCCCCTTTGCAGCCATGTTGGTCAGTTCTCTGTCCTGGAAGCCTCGTGCTCATTTCTCACTGTGGGCACTCCTCCTCCCCTTCCTCTCCACCGGTCTGAATGCTCCCCTTTGGACTAGGCCCAGCTTCCGCGGCTCCCCGTGCGTCCTTTTCCCAGCTGTTTAACTCGCACACTTCCACTGCTGGGTCTTATAAAGCATTTCAATGCAGCCCACGCATCTGGCTCTCAATCTCAAAAAGCGGTGAGAGGCTCCCATGGACGGCGATTTCACTGTGTTCGCATGCTTCGCCCACGCCTCTCCTGGCTTGGAGGTGAGAGCGTGCATGTCTTTGTGCTCACAGCGTGTGGCTCCTTGGGTCTGAGCTCCTCCACCGCGTCCACTTATGGTGTATTTGTCCTGAAGCGTTCCCTTCGCTTTTCTTAGCTGAGGATTTGTCACGACGCTGTTGTGACGTGTGGGATGAGGTGAGTGGCGTTTGGCTTGCGTATGCATGAAATGCTGCACAGATAAAAAGTGAGAGCAAGGTCCCACCATGTCTCCTTGTCCTGTTTGGTTGACTCCATGACTCCATGTTCAAGATACATTCATGCCTGATGACTTCCCATGATCCTTTCAGTGACTAGTGTCCACTGGATCCTGTTTTTTTTTTTTTTTTTTAATTTGACAACACTACAGTTTGAACCTGTTTACCCCTGAGTTACACCTCCAGCCCTCATTTTTGCTTTTTTTTGTCAGTCCTGGGGCTTGAACTCTGGGCTTGGGCTCTTCAGCTCAAGGCTAGTGCTCTACCACTTGAGCCACAGCACCACTCCTGGTGGTGAATTGGAGAAAAGAGTGTCACAGATTTTCTTGCCCAGGCTGGCTTTGAACCACAATCCTCAGATCTCAGCCTCCTGTGTAGCTAGGATGACAGGCGTGAGCCACCAGTGCCCAGCTTTGCTGGTTATTTTTGAGATAGGGTCTCCCTTCTAACTACATTAGGCTTCATGTGTAGCTAGGGTAATAGTTGGGGTCACTGTGTCAAACTCTCCATTGAGAAGGGAATCACAAACTTTTTGGGTGGCCTGGCCTTGAACTGGAGTCCTCCTAATCCCAGCCTCCCAAATAGCTAAGGATTCTAGGCATGCGTTCCCAGCTCCTGGCTGCAGGGCCTCTGAGCTGTCCCCTGCCCCTCTGAGCTGTCCCCGGCCCCTCTGAGCTGTCCAAGGCCAGCCCCCTGTCCCTCTCGCCAGCCCTCCACACGGAGCGGCGCGACGGCTGGCAGATGGCTGCAGGCCGAGGTTGTCCGATGGCTAAGTGGTAGGAATGGCGCGGCGCCTCACTACACAGCAGTGTCCGGGGGCTAATGACTAAGTCTATTCTAACAGCCTGCAGGTGCAGGCAGTGTGGGCTTGGTCACATCCAGGGTGTGTTGTGTTCTGTGCTGTTCTTTTTTTGGTATACTGACATTCACCACATGCAGATCATGGGATTTTGAGCCATGACTCCTTTACTGTGGATTTCTGTCTGCCTCTTTCATTTATACCCACATGTATGCACACCCATGTATGTATATATGCATATGTGTGTATATCAGTATCTGTCTGTCTGTCCATCTATCTATTCATTTTTCCCACTAGAAAGATTATTAGCTTTCAGCTTTGGCTATTTGTGGTGAATAAAGCCTAATTAAATGAGTCTTCCCTATGCTCTGGTTCTTGTAAAGCTGGGAGCGAGGTGCATACTCTTTACCACGCGTCTCTGTGAGCGAGCGCTGAGTGCTGGGCTGCTCCCCGCAGTGGAATTAGTCACTTGTCTAAATGGCCTGTAACACGCCACCGCGCAGCAGCAGATGGCTAGTGTGGAGTGTGCTGGTCCGGGGAAGCCAGCGCCAGCGGCTGCCTCTGTTTCTCTTTTCTAATGATCCATTTGGTGGGGATATTTTTGGAACTTCCTGTGGTGAGCATTGCGAGGTTGGAGATTTAATTTGGAGCCTGCATGGCTTGCGTGGGACCTCCAACATCTCAACCCTCGCCGTTACACAATTTCAGACTTGAATAGAAAATATTTTTGGCCATAAATGAAGGTTATGGAAGTTAATTTTAAGTTTGCCTTTAGAGCAATATTGAGTTTTCTGCCCAAGAATGTACCAATGTATAGCTTTCTCTAATACATTGGATTTCTTTTTGGCTTTAATACCCCTCAGTTAATAAGTAGCATTTTAATCCAAGCCTGAAGCACCCCAAGCCGAGGGGTGAGCGAGTCACGTGGCTGACAAGGTGTGTGCGCCTACGAGGTCTGCTGGAGACGTGGGTGGCTGGTACTCAGGGCATCTGTAGCATCAGCAGTTGAACGTCATTACTTAGGCTGAGTCTTGCAGGTTAGTGCTTCTGTTTATCCTATTGGTCATTCCCAGGCTTGACTTTCTAAAGATAAGTCGAACTCTATGAGGAAATTGCATTCTTGGGATTATTAGACTGAAGTGAAGGGCAAACATTTGTAAAGAGAGTAAATACTGACAGAACAGCTGGCGTGGTAGAGCACTTAGGCTAAGTTGCCTTGGGTTCGCTTTGTGCTCTTCATGCTCATGTTCTGCTTACTCAGAGGCGCCACATGAGACAGACGCGTTCTTTCTGTGTCCCCCACTGTTTATGAGAAGTCAAATGTATCTCTTGTAGACTCAAGCCCTCAGCGTTGGTGTCCTCAAAGCTGGGTTGGGTTTTTTTGTTTGTTTCCAACAGCTCAAACAATGATGACGACTATGGTATTAATAATAGTAACTCTCAAGCACTTACTATGTTGAGGTATTTTAAAATATAACATTTCATGTATGTTTCTATTTATGGAGAGCTGTGATTGTATTAAAATCCTTGTAAGGTCTTCTTGGGCTGTTATTTATTTCTGATCTCTAGTGGCCGTGTGGTCCCCGAAGGTGGGGAAGGAGTAGACGGGTGAGTGAAGGGAGACTGAAATGTTACGAGAGGAGAGCCCCCCCCATCATTCTCAGTCATCAGTTAATTTGTGATCATCTTCAACATTATAGGCAGTTTACTTTTCTTATTTTCTTGAAATGGTTTTATTGAAACAAAATTTCATGTGTGCCTTTTTGCAGTTATCCTTTTCAAAGTATTTTTTATTATCTTCAAGTAGCTGTAGAAAGGAATTGCCATTCCAACACAGCGCTTCACGAACACGGTGCGTCCCGGCCCGTGTCGCCTCTTCCAACAATCTCTTCCCATCCACCCTTCCCTCCTTCTTCTTAATTTTGTAGGATATGCACTGAATTTTTTTTCTGTCATTAGCAAAGCAGGTTAGGCATGTACGGCATCTTGACCGGTGCATCCGTTCACATTTCAACAGCGCATGTTCCTGCATCATTGCCGATACCAAAGAACAGGCACAGAAGAAAGTATGATATCATGACTAGTCACGATCTCCAGCAGATCTAGATCATCACCAATGCCTCTCCTCTCCCCTCCCGCTCCAGTGCCATCCGCCAACCCCTGCTCTCCGGCTACCGGGTTGTCCTGAAAGCTCTGCTTATAGTTCTACGGGTTTATAACGGTAAAGAATTGTTTAGCTTGCCTCGCTCTGCCCTAGCTTGTGTTTGAGCTTGGAACACACATCTCCCTCTCGGCATGCTGCTCCTGAAGCTCGTCTGCGTCGCTGCAGATCCGGGGTTAGGTCGCACTTGTCCCATGCTGGGGCTCATCGAGACCTAGTCACCGCTCTCCACGGACCGTCGCGGCGAGAGTTTCCCCTTCGTTCCTCGTATGGGAGGAACCATTATCAAGATTCTTGCACATGTCCTGTGGGTGTGCTGGGCTTTCCTTCCGGCGTGTGCCTCTACTTAACCTGGTGGGGGGAGGGGAGAAGGGCCCTGATGCTTCAGCGTGAGAAGAGAGCGTCCGCTGCTTCCAGAAGTCAGGGTCTTATTTCCTTGGATGAACTGTGTTGAGAAGCCAGTGACTCCGCTTCACGCCACTCACTTTGTTTTCCAGGGCCCATTGACTGCAGGTCTTTTTTTCTTTTTAAATTTTCAGTGGAGATAACACAACACCAACACCAGACACGCCTGGCTTCCACGGGCGTCGCTGGGATCCTGCACCCGCGTCCTAACGTGCCTCCTCTGTGCGGGACTCCCGCGGGTCACCCCGCCCCAAGGTCCTGGTCGAGTCTGTCCTTTAGTGAGCGATGTTTGCTTTCTTCTTTCACTTGGCTTCGTGAAGGACTCCAGGAATGAAATCAGAGGTTTCTCTTCCCAGCTGCTGACAATTCCTTAAACGCAAAGACTGTATCTCGGTCATCCTTACCTTCCGGGGTGCTGAACCTTATCTCTGTCTCCAACAGCATCTGTCAGATTAACTGACGACTCAGAACCAATTACAAACTTCACTCCCCAGAGCAGAGGGCTGCCCAGGGCGCTTCCTTTACTACTTCTTATTTAATCTTCAATCATGATAGATTTTTTCTTTTGCCTTATATTTTCCTTGGAAACGGTCTGTCTTTTTGTCTGTTTCTGTCTTTGGAAATAAATGCTATTTAATTTACCGTGGAGGGTTTTAGGTCAGTAGACAAAATTTAGGACCTAACTTTTGTGAGTCGTTTTAATGCTGTTCAGTGGAGGCAGGGCTGCTGTCCAGACACAGGCTGAGCAGGGGGAAAGACAAAGCGAGACCCCGAGCGAGCCTGCCTTCCTTCCTTCCTTCCTTCCTTCCTTCCTTCCTTCCTTCCTTCCTTCCTTCCTTCCTTCCTCCTTCCTTCCGTCCTACAGTCTCTCAACAGTGCTACCCAGCATGCCCACCCGGCCTCCTCCCAGGCCCTGAGGATGGAATCTGGGGGCGAGGGGGAAGGGAGGGAGAACACCAGCCATCCCGGCCGGGGATTGGCAGGGTTGACTGTCTATGTGCTCTCAACATGTGTGAGCTCGTGGGAGCTGTGGGTTCTGCGGGGCTGGGGAGCCCTCCCCAACACTGCCTCTCACCGGGGACGTTCTGCCCACCTGTTCGCTGTGTGAGGATTGACGATGGTCACCTGGCTGCGGCTTTGTTGCTTATCCTTGTGCTCACTCAGGTCAGAAAGGTCGGCGCCCACGGCCCCTCCCACCGCTAGCCCTGAATTTTCACAGCCAGCTATTCGGCTTTTCCCAGCTTGCACGGCGTCTCACCCGCGCCTGCCTGGCCCTTCCCCGCAGCCGCCCAGCCTCTGGCCTGAAAAGGGAAGGTGGGACAGGATCTGGAGCTGCCGGGCTCCACGCGCCCTGCCGCCAGGTGAGCGACAGCCGGCACAGCAGCGGCAGAGCCCGCCGCCCTCTGCCCGCCAGCGGCTGCTTCACACTGAGCTTTCCAAGACCAGAGCAGTTTCTATCACAGCCACTTCTAACCTGGAACATGTAAGAAAAAAAGAGTTCTGTGAAATGTAGTTTCAACTCAGTGAGTACGAAAGTCCCGCTATTCTTCCTTGCCCACACTTAAGCTGTCTTATTAAAAACAAACTCTGATTGTCAGTGGCACCCGGGTCAAAGCGATTTCCAGCACAAGGACCGGCACCATCCGAGTGGCCTGGGCCCGTGATCTTCCCCTCCAGCGTGTTTGATACGTGTTGTCTTTCCCCTCCTTTCTTTTCAACCTGAGAGGAATTTTAGTCCTGATTCCATCAGCAGATGCTTAGTGTGCGCGGCATTTCCATCCTTCCCAACACCTTGCATGGAAGGCATCATCCGTGGAACGGAGAGTTTGTGTAGAATGTGCTCGTTTGCTTGTCTTTGCAGGGATTTGAAAGACACAGGGAAGTGCACTTTGTAACCACGCGCGTCAGGGTGTGTCCCCTTCCCGTGTCGCCCAGCTCTGCTGTGAAACTGGCTCTGCGTCTGTGTGTCCTGGTTCCTGGAGAAAACCTGGGAACGTGGACGGAGCAGGTGGGAGGAGGCCGTGCGGTCCTCGGCTTGAATGGAGAGACCTCCCTTTCCCCCTTTCCCCGGGAGAAGCGATCTCAATGGTTTGCACGTGTGGTTCTCCGGCAGGCCGCTCATGATTTCCAACAAATCACATGTAGAGTCATCAAGTGCTGCAGCTGCTCCTGTTATTCACGCGAAGAGGAGAGTGGCGGAGGCTCACGGCGAGCGTGCTGGCTGCGGAGGGTCCTGACACCCTCTCCCGCCCCCTCGAGCCTCTTCCTACCTGCGCAGGCGGGAACAGACAGCGTGGAGGATCTAGATAGCTCACACCCTTACGCCTTCCCCGGGCTTGGCCTTATTAAAATGGATAGCTTAGCATATTTTAAAGATCGCGCGTGAAACGTGTAGCGTGGGAGGTCTGAGCTCCCACGCCAGGCGAGGTGGATTGGGAGGTGATTTGCTTTGGAGAGACGGATTTCATCGAGTTGGTGCTTTTCTGGCAATCCCGTTCTGCTTCTCCTGTCAGTGAGCTAGCTCAGTTTGCCAGGGCCGGGCCACTGTTCTGCGTCCGTCCGGCTTGTTGGACTCGCCAGGATGCTTTGACCCGAGCGTCTCAACGTTATTTCGCCAACATTTCTGTGTCTGTGCCGCTGGCTCTTTCGCTGAACGCTGTGGCGATTCTTGGCCACGCTGACCTCTTCATCTGACCTTCTCGGGTGAATTTGCATCTGTTTGGGGCCTGCTGTTACACCCGCCTTGAAATCCACCAGGCGCTGGGCTCTCTGGTCTTGTGGTGTGAAGTCTTTGCTTCCTCGCCGGGACAAGCACAGATGCCTGCTGGTTCACAACAGCTGGGCCCGGGTGCAGACTCCAGACCCACCTCGCCCAGACGCCTGCTGGTTCACGGCTGGGCCTGGGCGCAGACTCCGGGCCCACCTCACCCGTGTCCTCCTCTGTGTGAGGGCCGAGAGTCCTATACAAGATGATGATCACTTCCAGGTGTAGGTTAGATCTCACTTGCGTATATGAGAGAGAACATGGGTACTGTTGGTCTCTCTGGAAGCTCAGATTTGTTCACATCTTAAGAGTAGACAGAAAATGTCTTTCCAGGCGATTAAACTGGTTGAATAAAAAGGGCAACAATCCCGCAACAAAAGGGTTTGTGGAGCTCTGGACTTGGTAGGCCCTCAAGCCTGGCGTTGAGTTTCGGCGGCCTGTGGCTCAGCCCCGCCCACGCCAGCCAGCAAACCACTTCACCCCCTGCAAAAGGTCGTCATTATTTTCTCCACACAGGTTCTGCTTGAGGAATAAAAAATTCTCCCAAACCTCCTCGATTGTAGGCTATGTTATTTTATTCCTATTGAGTATGGAAGTGTTTATTGAGCTGACACGTTAGCAAAATTGGAGTTTATGAAATGAAACAGTGACGGTTATGTAACCTGCTGAGCACACAGACAGTGTCATGACATTGTGACTGCAAAGCTGCAAATTATGCAAAGGGGTGAGGACCAAATACACGAGACACAAAATGTGTGCCGACGAAGGCTGAGACCGGCAGGTGGAGAAGGGGGCGCGTCGCCACACACCCTCCCCTGACCCAATTTCAACAGCGTTTACAGGCAGAGCTGGACCCAGAGCCAGACCAGGCCAGCAGGGACCAAACTGGACTCGAGTAGGCACCTTGCCACCAAACCCAAAGCAGCTGACCATTGCAAATGATTGAATAATTGAATCCTTCCTTCCTTCCTTCCTTCCTTCCTTCCTTCCTTCCTTCCTTCCTTCCTTCCTTCCTTCCTTCCTTCCCTCCTTCCTTCCTTCCTTCCTTCCTTCCTTCCTTCCTTCCTTTCTTCCTCTCCTTCCCTCCCTCCCTCCTCTTCTTGGGATAGGGTTTCACTGTGCAGCTCAGACTGTCCTTAGACGTGCAACCTGCCTCAGTCTCTCAAGTGAGTGCTGGGATTACAGAAGTGTGTCACTATACACAACTATGTTGTTGAAGAGTTTCAGTTGACTCCAGGGAAGGATGTAATGACTGTGAGGAAGAGCTGCGTTCTCCAGGCCTGGGAGGACGGAGCCAGCTCCGGCTGGGCCTTCCCTGCGGTGCTGGGAGCAGCCTCATCCCGGTTCCCCACCTCTTGTCCTCACAGCTTGGTTGGATGGTCTGCTCAGCTTAGTGGGTACTGGTTCTCAGTGATATTCTCAGCAATACTGGTTCTCAGGGATCCTAGGTCTTAGCAGTCCTAGTTCTCAGTGATCCTAGGTCTTAGCAGTACTAGTTCTCAGTGATCCTAGGTCTTAGCAGTACTAGTTCTCAGGGATCCTAGGTCTTAGCAGTACTAGTTCTCAGGGATCCTAGGTCTTAGCAGTACTAGTTCTCAGGGATCCTAGGTCTTAGCAGTACTAGTTCTCAGGGATCCTAGGTCTTAGCAGTACTAGTTCTCAGTGATCCTAGGTCTTAGCAGTACTAGTTCTCGGGGATCCTAGTTCTAGTGGTACTGGCTCTCAGGGCTATCTTAGCTTTGGGCTCAAGGGTGCGGCCCTGCTGTGCAAACACACCCACCCTGTGCTCACACGGGCCCAGGCTTCCCGTGGGACATCCCAGATCACGATCCTGTGATTCGGTCGTCTCAGTGGGGAAGGGAGCAGGTCACAGGACGCGATGGAATGGCCATGGTTCTCCTGGCTTCTGTGCCATCTCGGCCAGGTCAGCCTCTTCTATAACGAATGACTTGGTGTACCTTACAGAGCCTTGTGGAGCTTTGTAAATAGTCTCACTTCCTCTTATGGTACCAGAGCATGTCCTATTGCGAATAAGGACAGAATAGTGCCGGAACACATTGGCAAATGGCCGCCTGTTATCTTCAGGCCTCCGGCGAGTGAATGGATTCTGAGTCTGAGCACCCTGGCTGCTCCCAGCGTCCGTGTTTTAGAATCCACGTCACCCGACATCAGTGCACTGCCAGTCCCTGTGTGACCGTGGCGGGGGCGGGGCGGGGGCGGAGGGGAGGGATTCTCACTCCTGGGTTGGGATCTGATGACTCGGCCGCCCGTGAGCTGGAGCCAACACATGAAAGGCAGCAGCCGTCCATCTGCTCCCATCATAAAAGACGCCTTTGTCTTGACTGCGTGCGAGAGGCCATCGCCCAGTCCAGAGATAAGGACAGTGCTGTGCTCGCTAGCGCACGCTTGCCTGTGTCTAACACACACTTGCCTGTGTCTAGTGCACACTTGCCTGTGTCTAGTGCACACTGCCTTGTGTCTAGTGCACACTTGCCTGTGTCTAACGCACACTTGCCTGTGTCTAGCGCACGCTTGCCTGTGTCTAGCGCACGCTTGCCTGTGTCTAGTGCACGCTTGCCTGTGTCTAGCGCACACTTGCCTGTGTCTAGCGCACGCTTGCCTGTGTCTAGTGCACGCTTGCTTGTGTCTAGCGCACGCTTGCCTGTGTCTAGCCCACACTTGCCTGTGTCTAACGCACACTTGCCTGTGTCTAGCACACACTTGCCTTGTGTCTAGCGCACACTTGCCTTTTGTCTAGTGCACACTTGCCTTATGTCTAGTGCACACTTGCCTGTGTCTAGCACACACTTGCCTGTGTCTAGTGCACACTTGCCTGTGTCTAGTGCACGCTTGCCTTGTGTCTAGCACACACTTGCCTGTGTCTAGCGTACACTTGCCTTATGTCTAGCACACACTTGCCTGTGTCTAGTGCACGCTTGCCTGTGTCTAGTGCACGCTTGCCTTGTGTCTAGCACACGCTTGCCTGTGTCTAGCGCACACTTGCCTTATGTCTAGTGCACACTTGCCTGTGTCTAGCACACACTTGCCTTGTGTCTAGTGCACACTTGCCTTATGTCTAACGCACACTTGCCTGTGTCTAGTGCACACTAGCCTGTGTCTAACGCACACTTGCCTGTGTCTAGTGCACACTTGCCTGTGTCTAACGCACACTTGCCTGTGTCTAGCGCACGCTTGCCTTGTGTCTAGCGCACGCTTGCCTGTGTCTAGCACACACTTGCCTGTGTCTAGTGCACACTTGCCTGTGTCTAGTGCACACTTGCCTGTGTCTAGTGCACAATTGCCTGTGTCTAGTGCACGCTTGCCTGTGTCTAGTGCACACTTGCCTGTGTCTAGCGCACACTTGCCTTGTGTCTAGTGCACACTTGACTGTGTCTAGTGCATGCTTGCCTGTGTCTAGCGCACACTTGCCTGTGTCTAGCACACACTTGACTGTGTTTAGTGCACACTTGCCTTGTGTGCTAGCACACTTGCCTTGTGTCTAGCGCACGCTTGTCTGTGTCTAGTAGCACTTCAGGCTCTGGGGGGAGAAGTGATTTTTTAAGCCATTTCTAATCTGGGCAGTTTGTGCGTTGCTGGAATCCTACCTCTGGTTGGGGCTTCTGAGTGCGCTGGAGAACCCCGAGGGGTTTTAGTGAAACAACTCAGGTGTGGCGCGTGCGCACTCTGAGGGCTGGGCGGGCCGCTGCTGCCGACCCTCGCACCCCGCCCCCAGCCATAGGCGCGGCAGGCTGCCCGAGAGAAAGACTGCATGAAGCAGTGGCTAGAGATGTCAGCAGAGAGCCGAAGAATGTTCTGGAAACCACTGGGGATGGCGTTTTAGGAAGAAGGGAGCGATCGCGCAGGAAACACCACGCATTGGTGCAGAGATGATGGAGAGGAGAATGGCTGCGGCTTCCTGCGCGGGAAGCAGAGGCAGTGTGGCCCCGGGTTCTGGTGGGACTGCTGGGGGGGCACGTCAGGAGAGGGCGCGGTGACCGCGGCCCGGGGCCCAGGCAGGGCGGCACTGGCGGGAGCTCACGGGGGGCTGGTGCTCCTCACCCCTGCCTTTGAGCGCCTCTGAGGGGCCTGGCATTGTTACTGGGCACAGACCCTGCAAAGGATGCGTTATCCAGGAAGATGAACTGGAGCTAGTGCTGTGGACAATTCATCATCATCATCACCATCACCATTATCATCATCATCACCACCACCACCATCATCATCATCACCATCATCACCACCACCACCACCACCATCATCACCACCACCACCACCATCATCACCACCACCACTACCACCACCACCATCATCACCACCATCACCACCACCACCATCACCATCATCACCATCATCATCATCACCATCATCACCACCACCACCATCATCACCATCATCACCACCACCACCACCACCACCATCATCACCACCACCACCATCACCATCATCACCATCATCATCATCACCATCATCACCACCACCATCACCATCATCATCATCACCATCACCACCATCACCACCACCACCACCATCACCATCATCATCATCATTATCACCGTCATCACCACCACCACCATCATCACCATCACCATCATCACCACCACCACCACCATCATCACCATCACCATCATCACCACCACCACCACCATCATCACCATCATCACCACCATCATCACCATCATCACCACCACCACCACCACCACCACCATCATCACCATCACCATCATCACCACCACCACCACCACCATCACCATCATCACCATCATCATCATCACCATCATCACCATCATTATCATCACCATCATCACCACCACCACCTGATGGCACCATCTTGGCACCCATCTCCCCCCGCCCCCCAGAAGCCCCACGTGGTGTTTTGGCTGCTCTCATTAGAGGATGGTCTCCCTGGAGTCCTGTGCAGGGGGGACGGGGGAGGGGTCACGTACAGCGGCCGCTGACTCCGAGCCACACGCACTCGCTGCAGAGCTCTGCGCGCCCCATCCGTCATAGTCCCCGGACAGGAACTTCCTTCCAGAAGGAGGCCAGCCACCCCACTCCAGCCCTCCTCGCTCCGCCCCACCCCACCCCACCCCACCCCACCCCACCCCACACAGCCCCGAGAACTAACCGCATGCCCACCGCACAGAATCCACCCCCCAAAAAACCCCAGGGATGAACGCGGTTCAACTCACCGGAAAGAAGACCCGCCTTTCCCGCCGGGCCCAGGCGCCTCTGTAGCCATCTACATCGTCGGGCCACAGCTTCAGCTTCCCAGGAAGAGAGCTGACAAATCTTTGGTGCGTTCCATATTAGCCATTAAAATAACATTCAAGTGGAAAGGTGCCGTCCCACACCGGAGAATTCCCAGCACGCACAGGGACACCGGAGAATTCCCAGCACGCACAGGGACACCGGAGAATTCCCAGCACGCACAGGGACACCGGAGAATTCCCAGCACGCACAGGGCTCCTCCCCCGACTGACGGCCGCCCCTGTGGCATTGACTTGGTAAGCGCCGCAGATTTGAAGGACAGACAGACGGATGAAGGACGGACAGATCTCAACTCTCACTCAAACTCCAGGTATTTTGACATGCGACTATAACATCATAGAGTGTTATCATCATCCAGGAGCAATCAACCATTCACTCGCCGTAACCCCTTCGTTTCTAGAAGATGTCAACGTTTCAAGTGTTTGCACGTGCGTTATTCACAGCAGACCCGCGGGGCATTTTTATTCTTCTCATAACGGATCCAGCCAGAGTTAGAGCTACCGGAGGCTGACCCCGCGGCTCTTCCCTCCGTGTGGTTTCAAATGGAGTGCGCTTCTGCTGCCTTTCTAATCCCTGAGGCCTAGTTTCTGAGAGTGGTCAGCCTTGTATTTGACAGGGAAGGGGAGGAGAGGGGAGGGGAGGAAGGGAAGGGGAGGGGAAGGGAGGAAAAGGAAGAGCAAGGAAGGGGAGGGGAGGGGAGGGGAGGGGAGGAGAGGGAAGGAGGGGAGGGGAGGGGAGGAGAGGGAAGGAGGGGAGGGGTGCCTGGAAGAAGTGAAATTGGCCACAGGAGCGGCAGTTAAGGGTGTGTGCCCGTTGGTCTGGAGGCTGGCGGTGCCCTGCGTGACGGAGAGCCGGCATTTCTTCGTGGCTCTTCTCAGCACTAAGTGAAGAGCACAGCACCCCAGCATGGTGAGATGGATGATTACTTGCAGTTTCCTTGGTCACGTAAAGCCTGGGTTAATAAACTCGAAGGTAACAGCTGGGGCCGGACTCGATGTTTCCTCAGCCTCAGCCTCTAAACCAGCGCAGCCTCTAAACCAGCGCAGCTTCTAAACCAGCCTAGAGACTTATCAGATGCTTATCAGAGTCGTGTAACCGCAAGAGTCACCGGGCTGCTCTACAATCTTTGATCACAGTAGAGCAGCTTTAGCTCTGAAAGATAAAATTAGCTTAAAGTAAGTCTAATGTATTATTCATAATATGGAAAGAACAGAAGAGAGGTAGATAAAGTCAGAGGTTTGGGAACTAATCTATAAGGAAGCTATTTCTGATCCTATTAATTGTTTCTAATATCAACTGACCAATCTTCATCATAGATTCTCACATTTTATTTGTAGTTTCCTATTTTCCTTCTAGATCTTTAGTTTGGTGTGAAGAATTTATCAACTACTTTTTATGAATACTTGTAATTCCTAGCAGAACATCATGCAAAGAAATTCAGAAGTACCTGCTTGAAGTAGAATGGATTGAAAAATCTAAAAGACAACATCTTTCAAGGAAAAAGCAAATAAAATCATATGCTGTTTTTCTTATATAATGAATGAGTTCAAATAAAGTTGCCCAGTTATCCTTGGCTATCTGATTTTATTCACAAAATTGCTTATAATAACAATTTAATGCTAATATTGCTAATATTGAAATAAACTAGAAAAGGTACTGTTTTTAGTTAATTTCCCCTGCCATTCTGTGTGTGTGTGTGTGTGTGTGCGCGCGCACACACGTGCCAGACCTAGGGCTTGAACTCGTTGCCTGGGCTCTGTCCCTCGGCATTTTTGCTCAAATAGTGCTCTATCACTTGAACCCTAACTCTACTTCAGACTTTTTGGTGGTCACCGGAGAGGGGCTCCGGTGCCTGGCCCCCCTACCATTCTCTAGTAAAGATACTGCTAACCTAAATAGACTTCAGTCTAAATTTATCTTATATTCAATTATCTTGAGTTTTGTTGAGACATGGTTTTATAATTCCCCAAACAGTAGGCTGTTTTTACAGACATTGATTTTCATGATGAAGAAACTAGTGGTCATATTTCTTCTAAAAAATCAGACAATTTGGTCAGTTATATTTAATTGCCTTGGTAGTACTTTAAACATATGGGGAAAGTATACTTTAAAAAAAGCAATATTTACATTTTTCATGTGAAAATAGAAGCATAAAGGAGATATGGATCCTCACTTTCAATCCAAGCAAATAAATATAAAACATATTTTAAATAGAACTTGGAACCATTGAAAGGAACAGCTATGTCTATCTATCAAACAAAGTCTGTAATAATGAACATACTTGTTTATTTTTTCAGTATTATATCAAGTGACTACTTACTTCTGCTCTGCCTTTAAGATACTTTGTTTTTCTGTTCTAAGAGAAAGAAAAACAGCATTCTGTTTGACATATCTACTAGATTATACTAGCAGAAAATGTAAACATTCTTAGCATTTCTCCATTTTAGGCAATTTCTCTTTTGAAGACTAATTTATCTTGTTGGTTGAAGGGCGCATTCATTTTAAGCAAGTCAGAGTTCTACTCTTAAGTAGAACAACTGGGCCATAAACCCAAAAATTATTAGTCCCTAGAACATTTCTAAATCATACCTCTGGCTAGGGCTGGCTTAGGCAAGAGCTATGGGCTGGAGGCCAGGCAAATAGGAAAAGAAAATCACTCTGGCACTAGCAGCCTCTTTACCCTTCCTGGCTGTCCACATGCTGATCCCGCCATGTGGTCAAATCGTAGCTATGCGTCGCTGGAGTGGCACAGGGCTCAGTCACTCCAAGCCGAGAGGGAGGCTGAGAAACGCCGTGCTTCACCAGAGTTGCTGTTGTTCAAAATAGAACCCGTGCTCCTTTTACTAAGAAAAGAAGGAAGATTAAATGTCAGGTGACAACTTTCTTTTCTTTTTAAACCACGCTGACATTGAGAGACGCTTACAGCTTTATCTGGACTAAAATTTGGACTTTTCCTCCTAGTATCGATCACTTTCTGGAAACTATTTGCTTGGGTCCCCAGGCCACGCTGGAACAGAACACGTGCATCTCTGCCTGTGTCGGTCCAGATGTCTTACCATGAAAACTCTCACGCGCTCCTTTTCCCATCATTGCCGGGATTCCGGAACCGGTGGTGTGTGTTGGCAGGCAGTCAGAGGTCCCTGAGCTGTGACTCAGTCTTGCTAACTTGACCCTTCACCTCCAGCCCTTGGGGTCCAGAAGTCTTCAGATGAAATCCTGGCCCCATGCCTGTCTGGGTCCCTTGGACTTGGAGATTTATCGCAGGCTGTGGAGTGGTCGCTGGTACACCCCAGCTCTATTTCAGGATGCCAGCGTGCTCTGTTTTGCGTCTTCCTCTTGTGCGAGTGTTGGGAATCTAGTCAGAGATGAGATTCATTAGTGGGCCACATGAACCAAAGCGAAGGCCAAACAGCTTGTAGCTGGGAGATGGAGCTCCAGACAAGTTAACAAGAGAAGAAAAAATAACCCAGGCCACCACAGATTTCTGCTGTCACTGGGCTGAAATTTCTCTCCCCAATTACTTCTCTTCTGGCAGCTGTACCGTGTGACCCGGCGCTTGGCCCAGGAAACTTCCGTGTTCAATAATTCACTGTGCTGAGTGCATCTTACATCGTACACACTTATGAGGAATGTGCTCTCCACATAAACAGCATTTACTATCGACGTGATAAATAGACACCGCGTTCTGTGCTGATTCTGAAGGAGACGTCACATCCCAGGCTTGTTGTGAACAGAGCCGTGGGAGTCACAGAATGGTACATTTACCCTGTTGTCTGTTTATGCTACCGTAAAATTAACCTTTTGTTTATAACTACAGTCAGTATTGCTCAAGCACGCTACCTGTGCGAGTCAGTGAATATACAAATGCGCACCTTTTTATGTGCACTGCCGTCTGTCTCCAGCGCAGAGCGGACGTCAGCCCCGTGGGTCGGACGCTTCTTCGAAGGCCTCTCGTCCGGCTGTCGCAGCAGCTGGTCCTCAGAACCCTCAAGCAGCAAAAGCAGGGAAAAACCTGCAAACCAACCCTGGAGGGTTATAGATGTTAAAAATGAGTAGGAAATCACAGTGGAGATTTTGAAGCTAACAAGGGGATTGAATTTAAAAGGTGTCTATGAGGAGATGTATATGCAAAGTATCTACACCTGGAAAGTACAGCCACAGAACCAACCTGAGTTTAAAGTTTGGGAAAGACCTATGTGTTTTTCTGAAGAATGGGAAAAACATAAAATGGAAAAAAAATAATTGAACAGAGCTTCAGGGACCTGCAGAGCACTGTCACCAAAAGTACAAAAAATACTGTGTACCTGTGGTCTCACCAACAGAGAAGGAAGAAATGGCACAGAAAGAAATGTTTTAAAAACCGACTGAAAACATAAATTTACAGGTTAAAGAAGATCAGCAAATTCCAAAGAAGATAAACATAGAGAATATAATTTTTATACATCATAACCAGAACTGCCGGAAAAAATGACCCAATAACTCTGAAAGCCGGCAAATTAAGATGATTTGTTACATCGAGGGTAGCAGCAATATAAATGGCTTCTGACTTCTACAGATCCGATCGGAGACCAGAGCACAGAGAGCAACGTCTCAACAGCAATCGAAGAACAAGAAAACGAGGTCAGCTTAATTCTGCAGCCAGGGAAAACATTCTTCTAAAATAAAGGTAACATAAAAACATGTTCAGGCAAGTGAAATCTGAGACAGTTCTTGCAGACTTGAGGCATAAGAAATATCAAGGGAAAAAAAAATATCAAGGGGTTTTGTCAGGCAGAGACATCTATAGTTGGAAAGGCAATGGTGGCAAGTTAAAGGTGTGTGTGTGTGTGTGTGTGTGTGTGTGTGTGTGTGTGTGTGTGTGTGTGCATGTGTGTGTGTATGTGCATGCATGTGTGTGCATGTGTGCTTAGAGCATCAAGAGAGATGTGTATCCAAATAGGAGAAACTAATTATAAATTAATAATAGGACAGTTCAGTAAATCTTCAATAAGGAGGAATAATGGAGGGGAAAGTCAGATGAATGGTATATAATAGGAAAATGGTAGATAATCATAGTCATATAATTATATAAAATGCAAATGAACTGTGTACTGGATGAAAGGGCAGAGGTTACTAGCTTGAGTAAAAATATAATAGTTGTCTCATTTAAAGAAAGAGGATAGAACAATGCCATTCAAGAAGCGCTCTCTCTTTTTTTAATTTTAATTTTTTGATGGTTCTGTCTTCTTTATGTAGAGTGTTTTCCAGTGTATCTCTTTGGGGAGGGGGTACAGCACTGGAAGGTAATAGGGTGATAAGGGCAGCAGCAGAGTCACCGGACACGGATGTAAATGAACTCTCCAACTCATGGAGACGGGCGGGAGGGACTGGGGAGCGTGAGGGAGGGAAGGGGCTGGCCCAAGGAAATGCTCTCAGGCCCTGGCTCAGCCTGCGTCACCCTCTGTGCGTCTCCTCTACAACAACAATGAAGGAAATCAGTTTTTAAAAAGGAATTGTGAAAAACAGTTTGACTGTCTCATTGCCAACACTGTAGCCTTCAGGACAAGGAATGTTCCCTAGATGCATTTGACGCTGGTTAAAGGAAGCCCTCCTTCACCATGATAGGAAGGGAGGCACGGTTCACAATTCATCTTCAGTATCCACAGGGATTGGTTCCAGGCTCTGTGAGTGCTTGGGCAGAGGTACAGGGCACGCGTGGGCGTCCCTGCTGCGGAGTGGGCATCCCTGCCCAGTGGTGGCGTGGAGACGGGCTGGGCTGGGGCCGAGCACCACAGCACAGACACCGCGCGGCTGCAGCCCAGGCCTCCGAGGGGCTGGCCTTGGTCTGGTCTGGGGTGCGGACGGACAGGGGCTCGGTGGCGTGGGGAGGGGTGCGCATCCAGTACCCACGGCGGCCACACGGTGGTGGTTGCTTCTTCCTCTTCTTTGTCTTCATCTCCTCCTCCTCCTCCTCCTCCTCCTCCTCCTCCTCCTCCTCCTCCTCCTCCTCCTCCTCCTCCCCCTCCTCCTCCCCCCCTCCTCCTCCTCCTCCTCCTCCTCCTCCTCCTCCTTTCTTTTGCTTCTTTTCCTCCTCCTTCCTCTCCATCCTCATCCCCACCCCATCTTCCCCCTCTCTCTGTGTGTCTATCGGGGTCTCACCACAAACCTGGGTGTTAATTACTCCAGTAAAGACATTTCTCCTGCTTTTCCAGGCCTCTGGGGTCCACATGGCTGAGTGAAGGCCTAGGCTGGTGGTCTTGCTGGCCATGGCCCGCTCGGCTCGGCTCCGCTTGGCTCCGCGGTCCTGCAGGTCCCAGCGGGCCTCTGGAGCTTCCTGCAGCTCTTTTTGCCCGCTGAGAGCTGTGTAACATTGTTGCTGGGGAGGCAAAGGCTGGTGTCTTAGACTCTTGGCTTCATTGATGTTTACTCATTTTCTCTCTCATCAAGTTCTTATTTTCTCTTTGTTTCTTTCCGACTTCCTTGAGTTTATTTTACAGTTTTTCGTCTCCATCTTCAGGAGATAATTAGATCACTTGGTCTGGCTCCTACTTACCATCTAACCTCTTTAATACCGTCTTTCTCTCCTGCCACGCTCCAACCAAAAAGCCTTCTTCATATCCTTAAATGCACCAACTCCTTCCTACCGGCCTTAGAATTTTTGTTTTGGTCCCTTTACCCAGCATATAGTGGTGGTACTTTGATGGTTGTTATTCAAGGCTGCCTTCAGCGTCAGCCGCTGGCCCCTGGGTCGGCGTAAAGGGCGTGGCTGGTGCTGGGGTCCACACTGGGCCCCACGAGAGGCCCCGCAGTGGGTTTGCAGAGGGATGAAGATTCCTCCCTCCAGATCACCCCATCCCATCTCTGCACAGCCTTCTCTTATCCCCGGAAGTTCCGTTGTTTGTTCGCTGACTTTACAGAATATGTGCAGGTAGGGATGTGCTTTCACTCCAAGAAGGCAGGAGCTGTGTGTTCACTCCTGGCTTCTACATCCAGTTTAGGGAGGAGTCGGAAGGCAGCCTGACGGCCTCAGCCCTCCTCTGAGCGGAGGCTCGAGGGTCAGGGTCTCTGTGGGTCAAAGCCGCGCCCCTGGTGGGGTTTGCTCTGCTCCTTTTGCTTTTCTGGTGCTCACTCTGGTTTCTGGTACTTGATGAGTATTTGTTGAATCCGGGTAAAGACAGAGCAACCAAATGCTGTGCAGGTTTCATTTAGAACCGTGGTCATCTCGGTTGATCTCACCCATGCATTAACGCTTCAGATGGGTTTTTAAACAAGTTATATGCACCAGAGAACCAAGAAGAATATTTTGAATCTAAAGTCAAAACTCTACCGAATTTTTAGCTGAAGAAGGAGGAAAGCCTGGCTTTCTACTCTACATACACCAGCAATCGCCCGGCGTCAGAGAGCGCAGCCAGGGCAGCCTCTCTGAGCTCCAGTAACAGCAGCGGGGTCTTCCCGTCTGGTTCCATGAGATAAGCAGCCGACCACCCCAAAATAACTCTCACCCGGGCTTATCTCCGGTAGCCACAGAGCCGAGCATAGCTGTACACGGCTGGGTGCGGTTTGTATCTTTCTTCATGGGATTCAAAGCCGGCCAGTTTTTCCCTTACTGTGTCTCTCACATTTGCCCCCCAGGTCTCAGTTCCCAGGGTCAAACCATAATGTGAGACCTTGAACGTCGTTCCTGGGGCGGGCGGGGGCTGGTACAGCAAGCATGACCTGCTTCCCCGTTACCATCCGATTCTTTTTTTTTTTTTAATTTAGTTTTATTTTATTTGTGAACATACTGTACAGAGGAGTTACAATTACATGGGCAGGATAATGCGTACATTTCTTACCAAGCATTGCAGCCTCCTCCTTTGTTTACCCTTCACATCCCTTCCCAGCCTCCCCCCTCCCCCCCTACCATCCGATTCTAAAGTCAGCAGTGGCACCGACACCTAGAGTGAGCCGCCTTTGGACCCAAAGAAGACTGTATTACAATCTGTGGTACGAAGGCTCATTACACACACACACACACACACACACGCACACACACACACGCACGCACGCACACACGCACGCACGCACACACGCACACACACACACACACATACACACACACACGCACGCACACACGCACGCACACAAGCACACACACACGCACACACGCACGCACGCACGCACGCACGCACCACGCACGCACGCACGCACGCACGCGCGCGCACACACACACACACACACATTGTTTCTATCCTTCTTCCCCGAGCCCCTCCGCCACGCTCTGGAGTTCACAGCAATGAACTCCTGGCTTTGTCCGCTGTTCCGTCCTCAGTGCGCCCTGCTGCCTCCGCCGCCGGGAAGCGGGGCTCTGCTTCGAGTCCCACTCGGGCCTGGCGCTGGACTCTGTCTCAGCTTCCTGGCTCCCACGCCCTCACTGTTGCGCTTGATTCTGCAGGTGAGTCACACCGTGCGGTCTCTGCCCTCTTACCTATGTTTCCTTGGCCAGGGATGTATCAACTCCCGTTCCCGAGAGTTTCTTAATGTGAATAGGAGTGCTTCAGCACCAGCCTGACAAAGTTACTATACCTCAAGGAAAAAATAATTAGGTTTTTAGATTCCAAGGCTTCCCGCGAGTTTACAGCCAGAAACCGGAGCGCCGCCTGACGGGAGCAGCAACTCTGCATTGATTGTGGCTGGGTGCTGCTCCCAGCTGTCCTCAAGGGAGACAACCTGCCATGATTGTTTGTTCTTTAAAAATGCGGAGGAAGGGCCGGCGCCCGTGGCTCAGACTGTCATCCTGGCTACTCAGGAGGCCGAGATCTGAGGATGGCGGTTCAAGCCAGCCCGGCACGGGCCCGCTTCTGTGCTCTTCGCTCCGTGTCTCCTTGTCTGTTGCGGGGAAGGGAACTCCCGAGGGTTTCTAGAACAGAGGAGCCCAGGGTGCCCCTGTGCATCAGAGGCAGTGGGTTCATTCACTCGCCTCACGATCGAGCCTGGCCGCCATGTTGGGGTTATTGAAAGCACTCGACTGTTCACTCGCATGCAGCTTTACGCGTGGAACTGGCCACAGTGAGTGTGTTAGAGAGGCCCGAGGGCTACAGGGAACCACAGAGCTGGGAACAGAGAACCTAACACACACAGCCTTCCTGGACAACCGCGCTCCATTCAGCATCCTCTAAGTCAATCAACCAATTCCAGTGTCCGAAGGCCAGGCCTCTGGCCCTTGGCAATGGCGGCTTCTCTCTTGAAATGGAGGACAGACAATCGTGCCCCTGCCTCCGTGCTGAGGCCTGAGGAGGGAACGGGAACGCGTCACCCAGCATGGCTGGCGCCTCACGAGCTTACGTGACAAACACCCACAACAGAAACATGGTCAGCGTGGCCAGCCCCCGTGTGCCGCCCGTGCTGTCAGGAGCGCATCGGTGCTGATGAAGCCGATCCAGTGCATGGCATGATGCTGCTCTCACTGGTGTGGAGAGAGAGAGAGGGAGACAGAGGAGAGGGAGAGAGAGAAAGAGAGGGAGAGAGGAGGGATGGAGGGGGGGGGATGACCGGGTACGTGTGTGGGGAGGGGGGGGAGATGACCGGGTACGTGTGTGGGGAGGGGGAGGGGGGAGATGACCGGGTACGTGTGTGGGGAGGAAGGGGGGGGAGATGACCGGGTACGTGTGTGGGGAGGGTTTGCAGTCTGTTCTCTACCCAGGCCCGCTCACTTTCCTCACCCCGAGTCGTGGGTCACGAGGAGGCATCTCAAGTTCACACTCAGGTCTGACACTTTCATCTGTAGATGTTTCTATTACCCGACAGTACAAATGCTGTGTAAGTCGTGGCGATACTGTTGTTGAAGGCCTGGCGACAAAGTTGTTATGCTATGTGTGCAGCACCAATGTAATTCTTTCCCAAATTCTGTGGTTGGTTCCATCAGCAGAAATCGTGGAACTTGTGGATACAGAGGATGGCTTGGACTCCAACCTTGTGTCTGCCCAGCAGTACGCTGCCCGGAGTGAGGAAGCTTGCTTGTCAAACATTTAGAACAATCCACAGGAGAGATAAATGACAGAGTACCATTATTTGTAGATTAGAGTTTATCTAGAAACAGCACTCGGTGTGCATCTGTGGAATGACTGGTTAATTATATTCAGTAATTGGAAAATAATGTAAGAAGCTGGTGTGCTATTCTACAGCCATTTATCACAGCAATTCTGAAGGAAGAAAAACAAGTCTACTCAGTGATCTGTATTACAGAAAACTTTGGTAACAGTTGGATTTGTTCCTTAGAAGACAAGACTGTTAGTCTGCTCGGGCACAGAACTCGCCTTCTGTGTGCTCACATACATGATTTAGAAAGGTCGGGTGCTTTATCTGCTGGAGTCAGATACGGAGAGAGAGAAATCACTCTTGCTATTTCAAGGAGAGTTAATTTGATAGAAGCAATTGTTTATAGAGGGAGAACCGATGAAATGCCAAAGGGAGGTGGTGACGCAGCCTAGAGACTAGCAGCAGCAGGAAGACAACCGGAGCGCTGCCAGACCCTGGTTGTCAGGGCACTCTGGAAGGTTCTAGAAGAGAGGTAGGAGAGGATTTGTGGCATGAGAGCTGGAACATGGCTTGCCTCATGCCACTGCCAAGCTGTGAGTGGTACCAGATGCCAAACGAAGCTGCGGGGAGAAGAGGCTTCTGCCCTCTACCTCCCACCGTAGCCGTGATTCTCCAAACGTCCCAGGAACAGACGGGACGTGGAATGCCGCTCCTTACACTGGAGGCCGGGGAGGCACAGGGCAGGAGTCTGAGAGCAACAGACTGCTCATCCGCAGAAGGAGCATTCTGATCATCTCTATTTGAATGTGAAGGCTAATAAGATAAAAACAAAAATCTGAAAGGAAAAGCATGGCGCGGGGCTTACTCATGAACCTCCCCTGCCCATCTCCATCTGAGAAGCTCGCTCGCAGCGTGCCCTCTCCCTCTTCCCTCGCTCTGTAAAGGAAAGTCATTCTTCCTTGATACAAGTTTTATACATCTATTGGTGCCATAATTGTGTTCCACACGGCCTGTCCTCCTCTTACACCTGAACTCCTTAGTAATGTTTTTGTTGTTTGAGACCAGAACTCAAACTCAAACATTTTCACTCATGGCTGGAGTTCTATGAACTGAGCTATGCCTCCAGTCCTGAACTCCCCATTTTTCAGCCAAGATCGTGTGTGTGTGTGTGTGTGCGCGCACGCGCGCGCGCGCGCGTGCCAATGTGTGCCAGAACCAGGGCTTGAACTCAGGGCTTTGTGCCCTCACTTGGCATTCTGTTCACGGCTAGTGCTCTACAACTTGAGCCGCACTTCCAGCTTTTTATTTATTTATTTATTTTTGTCGGTTATGGGGCTTGAACTCTGGGCCTGGGCGCTGTCCCTCATCTCTTCAGCCCAAGGCAAGTGCTCTATTACTTAAGCCACAGCGCCACTTCCACTTCCAGCTTTTTGGTAGTTAACTGGAGAAGAAGAGAGTCTCACAGACTTTTCTGCCCAGGCTGACTCTGAATCTCCATCCTCAGACCTCAGCCTCCTGAGTAGCGAGGATGACAGGCGTGAGCCACCGGTGCCCAGCAAGACAAGATTCTTTAAAGGAGGCATGCATATCCCCCTCCCCACCTTCCCCAGCCCCGTACATTAGTATTTGCTTTAGTCTGATTTCTGCCTTTGTAGTCTGGCAACATTTTCTAGTCTTCTCATGTCACCAAACCTGATGACACTTAACTTATAAACCGTGGCTGCTGAGTTTGATCCTGTTGATCTCTCTCTTTCAAATTCTTTCCTTCTCTGCATGAGACTAGTTCTCTGGGCTTTCCCTTTGCTTCCTCTCTCCTTTCTCTCTCCCTCTCCCCTCCTCCTTCCCATGTTCCTTCCTTTTAGTTTCTTATTTCTAACAAAACAGAATAAATTAAGGAAATAGGGAAGAGAAGGCATAGCCCCTCCTTCTTGGGTGGAGAAGTTCAGGTATAACAGACTGTGCCCTGTGGACTGGTAGATTCCATCTTGAACCCTCACCTACACACAGAGACCAACCGCCCAGACTTCTGGCTTCCAGAATCTCTCTCTCTCTCTCTCTCTCTCTCTCTCTCTCTCTCTCTCTCTCTCTCTCTCTCTCTCTCTCTCTCTCTCTCCTAGGTCCTTTGTCTCCATCGCTCATCATGCTCTGCATCCAAGCCAGCTGGCTGGGCCTTGCATTCCTCTCTTCCTTCTCCCCAGTTCTGTTCCTTTGGGCTCCTTCCTGCTTGAGTATTTCACGGCTCATCTCCTGAGAGATTTTTCCAGGGCCTGTCTTGGACATCCAGTTGCCCTGACTGTGTTTTCTGCTCCTCCATCAAGCCTTCGCCCGGATTCTCCAGCCCGAGGTTCTGCTGCTCGAGGGGCAGGGGCCCTGGTGGCCGGGCTTTCCTCAGATCACACATACCCCCTTCCCTGTGCACCCTCCACTCGCTTTCTGAGTTGCTGAGAGCAAACAGCAGACATGGCCGTGGCTTGCTGTGCAGAGGCAGCGTTCCTGGGTGGAATCTTTCTTATACGATGGGCCAGTGAGTCCCTCGGTATTATTAGGTTTAGATCCATGCTCTACCTACCTGCGCCAAACACCACAAAGGAGACAGACTCATAGGCCTGAACTCCAGAGAGCTTTGATCTGATTAAGTGCACAGCAAGCAAGTGGCGATGCAGAAGAAACCGGGCCTGTTTCTCCCAACCTCTATTTGCATTTGCGGCGTGAGTTCAATGTGCATCTATTCAAGCCTTAGGAAAGCGAGAGAAATCCGTCAGCCTGCAGGAGCCCCGTCCTCAGCCCGGCTCTGAGCGGGAGCTGCTTTGCTCAGCACGCACGTGCAGAATGCGGGGTGTTCTCGGGGGTGGCGGGGGGGGGGGGGCTGCCCTCCTCCACGGCTTCCCTCGCAGCGGGTGGGTCTGTACTAGTTCCACTTCGAGTTTTGTGAAAAATCATTCATGTCCTTTCTTTTTTACCTGGGGTTAGTAAAAAACAAAACAAAACAAACAAAAAAAGCACCACAAGCCAGAAGCGGAAACACTAAGGTGAGTATTGGAGGAGAGGGCTGTCCCTCCAGCCAGGCCCCAGGGGCCCGGAGGAAGTAGGGGAGAGGAAAGGAGGAACGGAAACAATTCCTCCCACGGGCACCGCCTCCCGCAGCTCTCACCCGAAGGACGTGGGGGCGGGGAGGGACGCTCATCCTTCACGACCATGCGGCCACGAGACCGGCTCAGCATCCCTGCCCACAGCGCCCTCCTCCCGGGGACTGTGGACACAGGAGCATGGGCCACCGATCCTGGACCATGGGTGTGGCCCTCGAGCCGCCCTGCGGCACAAACCTTTGACAGCTGCCCTGTCAGACAAACACAGACAAGTGTTCGACTCTGGAGGGTAAGCAGGTCAGGCGCGTGGCGGTCCTGACAGTCACAACTGCTCGGGCATGCGGGGTCACCCTATTGTGACTATATTTTAGGACCCAAGAACAGGGGCGGAGAAGGCCGCGTGCTGATGCCAGTGAAGAACAAAATCCAATGACAGGTTCCCAGTCACCCTCTTCACGTCCTTTCCCGAGGACCCTACACACCATCGCGCGGCCTGCCGCTGCACACCGTGCCCACCCGTCCCCTGCCAGCACGCCGTGGCCGTGGCCTTGAACGTGCCCGGTCATCTGCAGAGTCGTCTGAACCTCACTTGTTAGGGGAGTATACCCCATCACTTACTAGAGGCAAAAGCGAACCCGCGTGGCCCCTGAGCATTAAGTAGGTGAAGGCAATCTGGGCGGGAAGGACGGGAGCCGAGTGGCCACCGGCCTCCCGGCAGCGGTCAGCTTGGGAGTGTGCGGGCGCCGCGCCGGAGGGGGACGCAGAGGACCGCAGATGTGCGGGAGCTGCAAACAGAGGACGCGGACACCGTCGGGGTGGTGGGCTGTGGCCTCTCCGGCGCCCCTGCGTCCCCAACGCGGTCCGCCTGTGTGGAGCAATCCAAACCACACCGAGCCGTCGCCCCGAGGCCCAGAACCACCGCGATCCAGGAGCACATCCAGTTCTAGGAGGCAAAAGGCCTGGCCTGCGCGAGAGAAGGCCACGTGCCGCCAGGCACAGGACGAGGCTCCTCCCGAGTCAGCCCGCGACAGCTCACCAAGACCGCCACGCAACGCCGCTCCCTGCCCCGAGAAAGAACGTTTTGAGAGGTTGGATCGGGAGTCTTCATTAGAAAGCCTGCGACTGCGGCCGACACCTGTCTCCAGAACACCTGCAGCCTGAACAAAGTGAATTCTGACACGCTGAACACATTTCCCTCCATCAGATCACCAGCTGAGCCAGCTCCAAGCCAAGATGCAGGGCTCTGCGGGTGACGGGCCCCAAGCTGATCCTGGGAGGACAAAAGGTGAGGCTGCCTTTCCTTCCCTCCTTCCTCCTTCCCTCCCTCCTTCCTTCCTTCCTTCCCTCCCTCCTTCCTTCCCTCCTTCCTCCCTCCCTCCCTTCCTCCCTCCCTTCCTCCTGCCTTCCTTCCCTCCCTCCCTCCTTTCCCTCCCTCCTTACCTCTCTCCTTCCTTCCTCCCTCCCTCCCTTCCTTCCCTTCCTCCCTCCCTCCCTTCCCTCCTTCCCTCCTTCCCTCCCTCCCTCCCTCCCTGCCCTCTTCCTCCCTCCCTCCCCTTCCCTCCCTCCCTCCTTCTTTCCTTCCCTCCTCCCTCCCTCCCTCCCTCCCTTCCCTTCCTCCCTCCCTCCCTTCCCTCCTTCCCTCCCTCCCTGCCCTCCCTCCCTCCCTCCTTCCTTCCCTCCTCCCTCCCTCCCTTCCTTCCCTTCCTCTCTCCCCTCCCTCCTTCCCTCCCTCCCTCCCTTCCTTCCTTCCCTCCTTCCTTCCTTCTCTTTTTTTCCTCTTTCTTTCTGGCAACACTGGGGTTAAACCCAGGTCTCACATGCAGTAGGCAGGGGCGCTCTCTGCCCCTTGAGCTACTCTACCAGCCCAGCCTAAAGTCTCCCCCATCTTGAACTGGAGCCCAAGTCACCATGCTGAAATGAGGTCGTGAAGAGGAGAGGCAAGCAAAATCAAGCCAGGGGATTCCAGAATGAGAAGGTAGCATGCGTCTGAGGGCGTCCGGTCAGCAAGGCAGGAACTGGAGCCGCGATCAGGTTCATTGAATTCTCCTGTCCAGTTGCATGATGGAGAACGAGGCTGTTGGGCGCTGTTATTTGCCCAGTGGCTCGCTCGCCCCTTTTATTTTGCCCAGAGGGTTTAAGGTAAGGTAAGAATAATCTCTGAAAGCATTTGTGCCTGCGTGGTTTAATTTTAGAGCTATGGGACTTTAAGAAATCAAATATCAACATTCTCACTTTACAGTCATAAGAAGGAACGTTTCAAAAAGGTTGAAAGAGACTTAATTCTTTCTCTTGGAAGATTTGTTGACAGAATAACCTTTGCTCTCTGCAGCCGTGTGAAGGTCACAAGAAAACAGGAACTTCTCTAGAGACCTAAAAATGTTGTGGCCATAGAAAAATTATAGCTACAAAAGCTGCCATTTTCTTTTTTTTTTACCAACGAGAAGATAAACAGAAAGGCAAGCTTTCAGAGGAAGAATGTGCATCAAACCTGCACAGGAACATGGTGGAGCGGCGGGATTGTGAGTTTGTGGGTTGTTGTTTTTGCTGCTCACCTGTTCATAGGTAAACATGGGAAGGCTGTGTCGCGCCCTGCACTGCACCAGCAGAATGCGAGAACACCCCAGCTGTGGGCGCTGGGGGGGATCCGGCATTTCCCCTCGTGCCGCTCTGCTGCCCACACACGCGCACTCTGCACACGCGCGCTCTGAGTTTCCTCCTTGTCCCCTGGGCGTGGTTCCGGGAGGACCCGGCAGGGCTGGAATGCTGCCGTCCACGGCGCGTGGCAGGGGCCACGTGAGGCCCCTCGTCCACGGCCCTGCTGACCCGGGAGAGGCAGGGCCGTGCGGGGCTGTCCACGTGTTGTGAACAACGGGCTTTTCTCCTTTCTGAAGGACTTCCAAGGCTTTGGGGTGAAGAGGGAAAGGAATCAGACTTTATGTGGGAGAGAGTGTGCGGAAGAACGTGAGCAAGGGGCGTCTCCGGTCCAGACGCTACTACAGGAACGCACCAGAACTTTCCAGAAAGACCGGAGACACTGCAGACAGGAAGTCTGACTTCCCTCTTCCCCTCCTTCCTCACATCTGCATTCCAATCCCACCAACTGTCCCCCACCCCGCCACACACACCGCTGGATTCAGGTCATGGGTGGTTCCGGGACGTGCCCACCCCCACCTTCCACACCCCCAGCAGCGCCCGTCTGCCCATGTGGGGCTGCACCACTGCCCGTGCGGCCTCACCGCCCGGCCCCCTCCCCGGCCCCTCCCCACCGGTCCCCTTCCATGCCCTCCCGATTTACCTGAACCACAGGGCTTCGTGGGGTCCCCGACCTGCCACAGGAGCGGACGCACAGGGTTCTGAGCCGAGGCCACATACACATGCCTGCATCACGCTCTGCCGTGATTCTACCAGGGCCAACCACCAGCTTCAGCAGCTCACACAGCTCAGCAGCTCACACAGATCACACAGCTCACACAGCTCACACAGCTCACACAGATCACACAGCTCACACAGATCACACAGCTCAGCAGCTCACACAGATCACACAGATCACACAGCTCACACAGATCACACAGATCACACAGATCACACAGCTCAGCAGCTCACAGAGCTCACAGAGCTCACACAGCTCACACAGCTCACACAGATCACACAGCTCACACAGCTCACACAGCTCACACAGATCACACAGCTCACACAGCTCACACAGATCACACAGCTCACACAGCTCACACAGATCACACAGATCACACAGATCACACAGCTCAGCAGCTCACAGAGCTCACAGAGCTCACACAGATCACACAGCTCACACAGCTCACACAGCTCACACAGATCACACAGATCACACAGATCACACAGCTCACACAGATCACACAGATCACACAGCTCACACAGCTCACACAGCTCAGCAGCTCACACAGATCACACAGCTCACACAGATCACACAGATCACACAGCTCACACAGCTCACACAGCTCAGCAGCTCACACAGCCCACACAGCTCACACAGCTCACACAGCTCACACAGCTCACACAGCTCACACAGCTCACACAGCTCACACAGCTCAGCAGCTCACACAGCTCACACAGCTCACATAGCTCACACAGCTCAGCAGCTCACACAGATCACACAGCTCACACAGATCACACAGATCACACAGCTCACACAGCTCACACAGCTCAGCAGCTCACACAGATCACACAGATCACACAGATCACACAGATCACACAGCTCACACAGCTCACACAGCTCACACAGCTCAGCAGCTCACACAGCCCACACAGCTCACACAGCTCACACAGCTCACACAGCTCACACAGCTCACACAGCTCACACAGCTCACACAGATCACACAGCTCACACAGCTCACACAGATCACACAGCTCAGCAGCTCACACAGCTCACACAGATCACACAGATCACACAGCTCACACAGATCACACAGATCACACAGATCACACAGCTCACACAGATCACACAGCTCAGCAGCTCACACAGATCACACAGATCACACAGCTCAGCAGCTCAGCAGCTCACACAGCTCACACAGATCACACAGATCACACAGCTCACACAGCTCACACAGATCACACAGCTCACACAGATCACACAGCTCACACAGCTCAGCAGCTCACACAGCTCACACAGCTCAGCAGCTCGCCCAGCTCGGCACGCCTGTCAGAAGGAAGGTTGTGAACAAGTGGCGTGGGACTGGGAGGTGCCGAAGTTTCCGTCTGAGAAGGGACGCGGATTCCAGACAAAATGTAAAGAGACAAGTTGGACAGGATGGGTGCTTTGTCTATAATTTTCTCCTGTGGAAGCTGCCGTCCGTTGGCATCTCTGTGAGCAGCCGGTGCCTGGCGGTGGCCACGGGAGAGCACACTGGCTCAGAAAATTATTTCTGCACCTTTCCATTTCCTCTTCGATGGACAGCAACTGAGTTAGCTGTGGAGCATAAAGCTGCTTGAAGTATATTTCAGGAAGATCTCAGCATCATTAAGCTGAAGGGGGAAAAAAATAAACATTTTTTCTACCCCTATTTCCCTCTAAGTCTCCAGAGTCCACTGGGACAGAATCGCAGGCTAAAGATAGCCGAGACTAATTCAGGGGCCGCTAGGCAGGCGACTTTTCCTGTTGTGCAGAGTGGGTTTTTTTTTTCTTTCCAAATTTTTAGTTATTCCATTAATGCTCCAGAAGGAGCACAGAACAGGAAGATGCACAGAACACTGCCTACTAGAGTGACTTCTGTCCAACAGTGCCCGGAAGCCTGCCTTTCTGCATGGTCTAGCATTTCTCTCTCTTTCTCTCCCCTCTTTCCTGTTCATACTGTTACAGTTGTTACCAGCATTATAGTCAGGAAGCAGAGGCAGAGAGGAGACAGCCGCTGAGGCCTCTCCCCGGCCAGCTCCTTCCTCCAGTCACCCTCTCTCACCCACGTTACCCCATTTGATCTGCTGACTAGGGGAGAGCCCCAGAGTCCAGTCCCTTCCCCAAGGCCCAGTATGGGAGCCTGCAGGGGACACTTGGAACTCAAATCATAATGTGGTTCTACGTCCTCCCATCAAACTCTGGGAACCCACCCGAGTCCATGGGCTCCACAGGCCTGGCGCATACCAGACCTCTGGTAACAGACCAAGGATGTCTTCTCCTGGAAGTGATAAATTAATGTCGTTACAAGTTCACCGCAGTCTTTTCGTCAGTGTGGAGGCGGTTCTGTGTGAATGGAAAACAGTGTTACGGGAAAAGGCACAGACAGTTCAACCAGCTACCACAAGATGAACTCTCTTCTCCATTTTTCAGCCAGATTCACACTTGGGCCAACACCATACATGCTCTCTAAGTTTGCTTTTTACTCACAATTTGATCCAAGAAGACAATATTCGAATGTTCTAACTCCTGCTGCAGTGGCCCATATTTGGTCGTTTCTGTCATTGTGTAAGTGCCACATTTATTAACAATTCAGTCCAGACTCGATGCTGTTGAGGACAGAGAGTCAGCAGTCCCCTAAACCAGCTGCAAGCCAGAACTCGATTGGGTAGCATTGCCAGGAAGTAGTAAGCATTTTAGTTTGTGTTCCGTACATTGAGAGGTGAAAAAAACGAGGCTAATGATGAGGCTCTTTAGTAATGAGCCTGCGAAGTGTCCAGGGTTGGTTTTCAGGATAAACATGCTCTCAGTGACTAAGAAGGTTTGATTATTATTTTCCACCCAGCCCTGTGCAGTGCTGGCTTTTCAACGCTGGGGCCGATGCCTAGGACTGACAATTTGAAGGAGGAAAGAGGCACTCTGGGCTGTGTATTCCTGGATGGGTGATGGACAGAGGAAGTCGGGAGCGGGCAGGAGATGTGGGTACCCCGGACAGCTGCACCCCTGCAGTGGCCAACTTTACCTCCTAGTTTCCATCCACTCATAATAAATAATAATAATAATAATACCTTTGAATTCCGAGCTCATGACTGGCACCTTGACCAGGGTGGCGCTCTCAGGATGCAAACACTTCCCTAAGGCCGCACCTCGGACGGCTGAGTGGCACCTTCAGCCCCAGTGCTGTGGGGATGGGACCCTAAACATCGGGACGGGTGGGCAGGGCCCCCTCCCTGTGGCTCCCTCCCCTTCTCCGACCCCCTCCCCTCCCCCGGGTCCCTCCCCATGGCCACTGCTCCCAGAGCTCACTGCTGCCACATTCCAGAGCCCCAGTGACCGCCCGGGGTGGGCAGCAGGCCACAGGGCTGTCCACCGCCACCGCCGCCAAGCCCGCCCTGTCCAGGGCTGGTTTCACCCTGGCTTGGCCTCCCGTGAAGGTTCTAGAGGGCAGCAGGCACCGTCTCTGTGAGCCTCTCAGACCTGAGGCCGCAGGGGCGCAAGGGCGCAGGGGACACAGGGCGCCGGGGGGGCACGGGGCACAGGGGGCACTGGGTGCAAGGGCCCAAGGGCAGGGGCGCAGGGCACAGGGTGCTGGGGGCACGGGGTGCCGGGGGCATGGGGTGCAGGGCGCAAGGGCACAGGAGCACAGGGGGCACATGGTGCAAGGGCCCAAGGGCAGGGGCACAGGGCGCAGGGCACAGGGTGCTGGGCACAGGGCAGAGGGCGCTGGGCACAGGGCACAGGGTGCTGGGCACAGGGCGCCGGGCACAGGGCAGAGGTCGCCGGGCAGAGGGCGCAGGGGCACAGGGCGCTGGGCACAGGGCACAGGGAGCCGGGCACAGGGCACTGGGCACAGGGCACAGGGCGCAGGGGCACAGGGGGCACAGGACACAGGGCGCAGGGACACAGGGCGCAGGGGTACAGGGCGCAGGGCACAGGGAGCACAGGACACAGGGTGCAGGGCGCAGGGGCACAGGGCGCAGGGGCACAGGGCGCAGGGGCACAGGGCGCAGGGGCACAGGGGCACAGGGCGCAGGGGCGCAGGGTGCAGGGGCACAGGGCACAGGGGCACAGGGCGGCTCCAGCACCTTTGGAAAGCTCGGTGGGGGGTGGGGCTGCGGGTCACAAACTGGACGATGGGGGGGCCCAGCCTGGTCCCGTCTGCCCACCTCCCGCGGGGGCTCCGTCCACCCCGCCCCTCCGCGGCCACAGGGCGGCCTGGCATCCGCGCAGGGCGGGCGCGGGAGTGCTGCGCTCGGTTGGTGGGCGCAGGAGTGCTGCGCTCAGTGGCTCGAGCGCCCCAGGCTCTCGTGCGCCGCCCCGCCCCGCCCCGCCCCGCCCCGCCGGCCGCTCGTCCCGCGCCCCCGCCCCGCGCGGCGTCTTTAACCCGGGCGCCGTGGCCAGCGCGGCCGGGCGTCCGCCGCCGCCTCACCCTGCCGGACCCTCCCCGCGCGGGGCGGCGCGGCCATGACCCAGAGCCCCGGGTTCGCGCCCCGGCGGGCCGGCCCTGTTCCCGGAGCCAGCGCGCGGCGCCACGACAGCCAGGACCGCCTGCTGCTGGAGCCCGAGCCCCGAGACCCCGGCGGCCCGCGCGCGCCCGGCCTCGCCGACGACCCTGGCCCGTGAGTGCCCGCGCCCGGGCAGGGGGATGGAGGAGGGAGCGGGGAGAGGGGGAGAGAGGGGCGCAGGGGGGATGGGAGGGAGAGGGGACGGGGGAGAGGGGGAGAGAGGGGCGCAGGGGGGATGGGAGGGAGAGGGGACGGGGAGAGGGGGAGAGAGGGGAGGGAGAGGGGGCGCAGGGGGGAGGGCGCGCCGAGGGGGAGAGGGGGCGCCCGAGGCGACCCGGGGCTCAGCGGGAGACGGCGGGGGGCGACCGCAGGGGCGCGGCGGGCCGCGGGGTGTTAAGCGCCCCGCTCCCCGGCTCCCGGACCGGGCCGTGCGCACGGGGCCCCTTCGCCCCTTCGCCCCGCACGGCGTGCTGAGCTCAGCCCCGGGGCCCCGCAACCGCCCCTGCGGGGCAGAGGCGCGCGGGAGCGCCGGGCCGGGGCCACGGGGTCTCCCGCCTCCCCCGCGGGTCGGCCTGGCGTCCACCAGCCACCGGAAGTTGCCGGAGGGGGGAAGGGACCGGGAGCCGAGCGGAGCAGGCAGCGCCGCCAGCCTGAGACCCCAGCCCCGCGGGGAAGTCGAGGCAGGAGCGCGGGACTTGGCCGGGACTCTTCACAGAAACGAGAGCTCGAAAGCCTCTGTCTACAAGGCGGGCGGGCCGGTCTGATTGGCTCGGAGGGGAGTCCCGGGAGGAGAGGCTTGCAGGGGCGCGCGCCCCGCACAGGTGCGCCCACGCCGGGCGCGGGCTGCAACCCAGCCACTCCGGAGGCTGAAATCTGGGGATCTCAGTTCAAAGCCAGCCCGGGCGGGAGCGTCCCTGAGACTCTCAGCTTCATTTCACCACCGAAAAGCCCGAAGTAGAGCTGTGCCTGAAGTGGTGGAGCGCCAGCCCTGAACCAAAAAGCTCAGGCCCAGGCTCTGAGCGAAGCCTCGGACTGGCACTGTTGGCACAATGTTCATATGTATAAGTAATCGAGAGAGCCGAACATAAACACAGCTGTGTCCGGTAGGCAGTTACTCCTGTGTCTGTAGGAAACCACCGGGCTTTAAACCTGTGGCTGGCTATCTGCGGCTACAGCCACCATGTCAGGCTTTCCTGCCAGCGGCTTCCTGCCGGCCGAGCCGCTGTAGTTCTTTCCCTGAGCCTCCGTGTGGCCAGAGCTACTGTTCTCTGTGGGGGACGTGAGCCCCGCTCACCACCGGCGGCCCGGGGCGCCGCTCCCCGCATGCCCCGCTCCCCGGCTCCCCGCGCGCGCCCCTCCCCGTGCGCCCCGCTCCCCCCTCCCCGCGCGCGCCCCTCCCCGTGCGCCCCGCTCCCCACGCGCGTGCCCCTCCCCGTGCGCCCCGCTCCCCACGCGCGTGCCCCTCCCCGTGCGCCCCGCTCCCCGGCTCCCCGCGCGCGCCCCTCCCCGTGCGCCCCGCTCCCCGGCTCCCCGCGCGCGCCCCCTCCCCGTGCGCCCCGCTCCCCCCCTGTTCGCGCGCGCCCCTCCCCATGCGCCGCGCTCCCCACGCGCGCGCCCCTCCCCGTGCGCCCCGCTCCCCGGCCCCCGGCGCGCGCCCCTCCCCGTGCGCCCCCCTCCCCGTGCGCCCCATTCCCCTCGCGCGCGCCTGTCCTGTCTCAAGCACCCTTGCTTAGGCAGAGCACGCTCTGGGCTGGAAGCCGGCTCCTCCCAATCCATTGTTTCCAAGAGGTTCTATCCACGGTTTTCTTCCACTTGAGTAATTAAGTAGCTGAAAAACGTATCCAGCGAACAACAACGGTGCTTCCCCATTTATGATGTAGGGGAAAAGCGAAGGAAAGTGACTTTCTTCTGGTGCAGTCTGCATAGCCGCCTCCCTGTGCTTTCAACTTGTCGGTTGTTAGAAGTGGTGCTATAGCTCAAGTGGTAGAGCACTAACTCAGGGCAAGCACCCAGGCCCTGAGTTCAAGCCCCACAACTGACCAAAAAAAGAAAGAAAAAACTATGTATCAACTTGTTGGTCGCAGGCTCGGATTGTCATTTTCTCAAACCATTGAGATTCCGTCTTGTAAGATCTTTGGTATGAGTTGCTATTTCTGTGGTGTGCATTCTCTTGCTAGAAAATTTCTGCCCCACAGTTCACTTCTGTAAGATTTTTATGTATAGTATTGCAAGTTTTAATGTGGAAAATTGTGGTGAATTATCTCATTTGAGACACATTACATATACTAAGGAGCCCGTGGAGACAAGTATTCATATTTTGAAATGGTGTTCAGAAGAAAAAGATTTAAATGTTCTCTTTCCAACTTGCAGTTAGCAACCAATATATTTCATTGTAATCAGTATTCAATGGTGATTAACAGGAAATGTTCATGTACATAATTGGCCCATTACTTCAGAACCTAAGAAACACACACATGTGTGTGTGTGCATACACTAAGAATTATTGACATCTCAACATCTGAAACACAACCCAGCTAAACTTTTTGCTAGGGAATGACTATGAATCATGAAACTGTAATCTGTCAACTAAAGCATTAGGAATGAAATAGAGGGAGCTAAATCTTAAGACAAAAACAAAACCAAGAAAACACTTGCGAGGAGATGATGGCTCACGCCTGTAATCCAGGCTACTTAGGAGGCTGAGATCTGAAGACCACAGTTCAAAGCCAGGGCAGGAAAGTTCCTGAGACTCCTATCTCTAACCACTGAAAAACTAGAAGAGGCGCTGTGGCTCAAGTGGTAGAGTGTTAGCTTTGAGTGACAAAGCACAGGACCAATGTCCAGGCCCGGAGTTCAAGCCCCATGACTGACAAAAACAAACAAAAACAAGAACAAAAAAACCCTTACAGTTATCAAGGCCTGGCAATACTGGATATTTTAAAAGATTTAAAAAAGTTTGTTTTCTTTAGAAAAAAATAAAGGGGATTGCTGTGCACCAGGAGCAACCACGTTCAAGATGCTAAGTGATGGGGCGCTTCTGCTGCTGTGGGGAGCACCAGCCCAGAGTCCCAGGAGCTGGGGGCTGAATCCCACCGGGGACAGACCCAGGGAAAGGCCTGGCCTGGGAAGAGGCGGAGACCTGGCACTGGGCAGGAGGCAGGGCCCTTATTTTGCTGAGAAGTTGGGCTGTGCCCACCAGTGCAGACGGAGGGGAGCAGCCTTCACCAGTCAGAAGCTGGGCGGGACCCTGAGAACTTTATTCTGACGGCCTACATGGCCATAGGCGGTTGTATTTTATTTTTTTTAAATACAACCCAGCTGACCTAGAAAGCCGCAGACTGAGAAACCACCATGAAAGCTTAGTCCCGAGCTGGGGGGGGGGGGGGGAGGGGGAGGGGCCTCGGGAAAAAGAGCGAGCCATGCCAATAGTGACAGAGCGCCCGGAAGCCACCAGACGCTAAAGTCACCGGCATGTTATGAACTGTTAGGCACAGACAAGAACGAGAGTCGTTCTAAAAAGCTAATGGATAGAACATCCATTAAAAAGTGCAGTTCCTGAAAAAAAAACAACCCTCAATGGAAGAGGTAAGTTCAGATGAGACGTAGTGTAACTGACAGGAAGAATGACAGCGCTGTGTAGCTGAAGAGTAACTGGTAACAGTACCCAGGGCAGAGAGACATAAATAAAGGGAAGATTAACAAAGCACTGGTTAAAGGGTGAAGATGTGGAGGTTTGAAGCTGCTGCCCCGAAAGCAAAGGCCCGCGTGGCCTTTGGCTCTGGTTTCTGGTCTCCGGCAGCAGCCACCAGCCCCGCCCGCCTCTTGGATTAACGGCCACTTTCACTCTTGGCCGCTGTGTTCTGTGTCTCTCTTGCAAGTCTCCTTGGCTTGAGGCGGTCGGCGTCGCTGTGACCAGTGAGGGTCAGGAGACGCTGCTTTGGGGGCGGCATTTCAGGTTGTGCAGTGTTACCAGATGGGCTTAATGGCCCACAGCTACTCGGTAACAGTGTTTATCTCCAAGTACACATCGCAGAATTTTTCCCCCTAGACAGCTTTGTTCCTTGAGTTTTTAGAACTTCACAAGGGCGATCATCTTTAAGAGAGCAAGCATCATAAAAAAGGGAAAACACTTTCTTGAGTCCACTCTTTTTTCTTCTTCTTTTTTTCTTTCCCTTTTATAAACAATGCTAAGGATAATTGGATCCAGTTGGTTGCAATTACCCTGTGTGATTGCTCTTTGTTCAGGAATCTTCTGCTGGCTTTCAGTGTGGGGAGCTCACCTCCATGCTGCGCTCTGGCGTCTGGGCCTTGCGGGCCTCTTTGCTGGTGGGGTGGACGTCCTACAAAAATGGCGCCCCGGGGGCCCCAGCAGACCAGGCTGCCCGGAAGCACACACAGGTCCGCGGGAGTCGCTGTCTGTGCAGAGGGCGAATCCAAAATATTGACATGTATTTGGGGGTGAATAGCCTTTTTGGAATACCTGTTCTGTGGCAAGACTTTTTCTAGTTGTCAAACCAATGCAATTGGGATATTTTTTAATGTCCATTTGATGAACCACAGTGCTGAAACTGACAGCTTACGCTGTGGTACCGTAAGCCACACAGCTGCTAAGTTAACTGAGCAGAACACCACGATTTGCAGCCGGGGCAGAGCGCCTGGCGGTGTTGGCATCTGGACACTGGGAGTTTCGGGGCGGCCAGGGCGTGGCTTGTGAGGTTGGAACGTGTTCTCCTTCTCACCGTAGTTGTTTGGGACGCCATAGGTTGGTTCTGAGGTACCAGGATTCTTGTGTAATGCTTATAACGAGCAAGGGGTGTGTGGGTTTAATCTGTGATGGGGGTTGAAGCCAACTTGTTCTGCAAGTGCTGGTGCGTTGGAACGCGCCGCCCATGGATCCTCCAGCCAAAGAGAAGCTGCCATGCGGAGGCCACGCAGGTCTCCTTCCTGACCGATGCTACTTTTTTCACAACAGAGCCAGCAGTGGGTTTAAAATGAGCATCGCGGAGCACAGGTCGCACCGACACTCCACGAGCTCCAGCTTTTGGAGAAATCTGTGACAAAAGTCCTTCCCAGTTTCTAAGAAGTTCTCTGAATTTCCCGGAGGCAGGGGGATAGCAGGATGTCCCTGGAGGCCCCGCTCAGGCTGGCGGACTGGCTTTGTCAACGATCTGAATGCAAAACCCGGTGCCAAGTGCACAGCTTTACAAATACTTATTTATACCAACCCCCCGACATTTCATGTCCCTGTCCAGTTCCTCAGAGTATGGCACAGTTCACTGTGAACGCATCTTTTGATGTGTGTTTTACATTGAAAGTTTGCATCATATTCCATAATGGTCTCATGTTCATCTCAAAAATGAAATGTTTTTTTTCCTACCACCTATTCCAGAAAGATCAAACGTGGCTCTCCGTGGCCTGCTCCGTTGCCTCATGCTCGGGTTATTTATTTCCTGGCTGAGACAAGCAGACAGTTCACACCGGTGACCACAAGTAGAAAATTCCAGCAATGCCACTCTCCAGGTTAAGACCACAGACCCTTCCTCCCCAGGAGGAGGAGGAGGGAGACAAGAGGAAGCCATCGAGAAATGGCAGAGGAAAAACAGGAAGTCTGTTTTAGACAGACAGGTCTGTGAAAGACAGAGTTGAAAGGAAAGGCCGTTGGGAGGGGGAGACAGAACCCAGAGCTCCGCATGTTCCATGACGGATTGACCCAGGCCTCCCGCCTCTGCGCCAGAGCGCCGACAGGTGTCAGCAACAGGGCGTCGGTGGTAGAATTACACAGCGGCGCTCCCAGGGAGCGACCCAGGAAAGCCTCCAATGCTAATGCAGGCATTGCGGCCTGCGCTATGAATGGAGTGAGGCTGGGCGGGGAGGCGGGGCGGGGTGGCAGGGCGGAGGATGGGGCGGGAGCAGGGCCCTTGGTGAGGGGCCCCTGCTCTGAGCCCGTGGTCGCTGTCTCTGTCGCTGTCGGTTTCTGTCCGGAGTCTAGGCAGTGGGGTGGCTCCTGTTGACTTGTCTTTAATGAAGTTTTGTTAATTTGTTTTTCATTTTTTATCTTCCCTCACTCCGTGGTGGAGTAAGAAGGAACGTGGCAGGGTTGTGGATCTGAGACTGGACAGGGCCGGGGGGACCCCCCAGCCCCCCCGGGTCGGTGTCTCTGGGGCCCGGCCGCCTCCAGACCCAGCGCCCTGCGCTGAGCGCTGCTTGCTCCAGCTGCTACCGCGGCCAGCCGTCCAGGGCGCACTCTCCAAGGTATTCAGCTTCTCAATAACCGAGGTGGTCCGCACAAGAAGTGCAACAGAAATGCGCACAGAGCTTCAAAGTAAAGGTGTGAAACCCCCAGCTTGTTCCCATTACAGCCTGGCTGCCCTGTGCTGGGGCCTTCATGGAAAGGGTGGGGGCGGCGAGGAGGAGGCTCCGGGCTGTTCTTCCTGTGGAAACGACAAGGGTGCTGCTTCCTGTCCACGCAGCGCCTGCGCTGGCCGAGCCCCCCCTCACCTGCCCCCCCCCCCGCCGCCTCCTTATTTACAGGGTCCCCTGCCTCTGATCTCAGGGGTTCGAAGGTCACCTTTGCGTCAGTTTAGCTAGCAAGCAGGCCGAGTCCAGTGGGTGTGTTTCTGTATTCCCGTGAATGCTGCACCCGTGCGCCTGCGTGCATAGCACACACACGCGCCTGACATCTTGCATACAGCGAATACCCAGTCGCACCTTTGCGGTATGATTGTCTTCTGTGCCCCGTGCCCCCCCGTACCCCCCTGCCCCCCGTGCCGCTGGCGTCTGGTAAATCTTGAGCACATTTCTGAGGAGGGACAGGCGTCGGTGCGTGTGTCCTCTTCAGATCCTGAGTGGAGTGGAGCGGGGCGCGGCCGTGGCGGGGCGGTGTGGTTCTCGGTGGGCGCGGCCGTGGCGGGGCTCTCCGGTGAGGGGGGGCTGCTGGCGGCCAGGCGCTGGGCCCCGCCCGGGGCTGACCGCAGTCATCAGCGGATGCGCTCAAAGGCGAGCGCTGGGAGCCGCCGTCGTGGCTTTAGGCCGCGTGGGCAGCCGGCGGTCTCCACGGGGACGGCGTGGCGGCCGCAGTCAGTGGACGCAGCCGCACACAGGCCGCCTGTGCTTTCACTCACCCAGCGAGAGCAGAGAGGAGGAAGTAGGTCGGTGCCACGCAGAGCCTGGGCGCAGCGCCTAGCTGGCAAGAACAAAGGCAAGATCAGCAGCGAGGAAGCCCAGGCCAGCGGCCGCGCAGGCCCGGGCAGGCCGAGGGCGCTCGGTCCTCCATCCTCGGGGATCGGAGGCTGCTCGGTCCTCCATCCTCGGGGATCGGAGGCTGCTCGGTCCTCCATCCTTGGGGATCGGAGGCCGTGCTTTGGGGGAGCGAGGCCGTGGTGTTTGGGTCAGGCTGCATTGCGCCCCGTGGCTCTCATCTCCATGTTGCTCCCCACATCCTCAACTTCCGCAAACCCAGACGGAAAGGAAGCTGCTCTCTCCACAAGAGCTCAACCGCACACGTTTCTTTCCTGCTGCCCAGGAACGGGGTGACCAGTCTTTTCCAGGGTTTTCACTTTCTTTCTGCCAGGTGCATCAGCAAAGCCTGTCAGTGTCGATTACGGTCATGGCTTCTCCTCTACACAGCTCTTACCTAGCCCTGACCACAACCCAGAATTAGACCTGGCCTTCTGACTGACAACAGGAAAATAGTAAGGGAGGCATTCTAGGGGAGATGTGCAGAGTTTGATCCTTTTTCTTCTACCTCTCTCCCAAATAGCCGGGACTAGAGGCATGAGCTACCCTGTCTGGCAAAGCTCGAGACATCATCTTAGTTAGACACTGATCTTTCAAACAAGCAACCTGATGGCAGAAACTCAATTTCTCTGATAATTGGCTCTCGGAGTATCAACCAAGGTCTCCTCTTCGAGCAACAAATAAACAAACCTAAATGTTGAGAAGTAAAGAAATCTCCAAAGCGAAACTCAGTTTCTGACTTAATTTCCTACCTTCTGTTTTATACTTCATGGCTGGACTAATGCTTTATAATTTGATACAGATGCCTTCTGCATCATTTTGTTTCTTGACAAATGGCTGAGACAGGAAGTGATAAAAATATATATACTTTGAGCCAGTGACTGACACCTGTGCCAGCCAGCGGCCGCCACAGCTGCCGGCGCCCGTGGGAGTGTTGTGTCTGCTCAGGCCGCTGCTACACCATGTCTTTCGAAATAGAGTTTGGGCTAAAGGGTTAGACATGCCTTGAACAGGAGACAGGTAGAACCACTAGACCCCGTGGAAGTACAGAGCTGTCGGGTCTTTGGGGATAGGTGATGGTAGAGATGATTTGTTGGACATTTAGAACCACAGATGAAATGCACACGTGGGATTGGATAAGGGTATGAAGCAACGAAATTGGCCTTAGGTGGCAGAATGGTAGGCCGAAGTTTTTCCTAAAGCTGACTTCTTGAGAGAATAATTGTGAATGAAATTAGTTATTTTAAAAAAATAAATACGACAAAAAGAAAAATAACTTCAGTGGCCAAATCCAATATCTGAGGGCTCTCTTTTTTGACAAATGGATTATAAAAATATATTGTTATTAAGAGTGGCCATAAATTGATTGGCCATTAATACGCCATGTTATTTAATACTTTAAAGTTGTGTTCAATCAGCACCAAATTATGATATTCATTTAGTGTTTTTAATCTACTTAGTGTCATTGGCTGTAGTTACTGATTAAATGCTAAACACTCTATTTCCATTTCCAAGAAGTTTGAAATGGAAGTGTTTACTTATGGAAGTCCCTTGGCTTGAGACACGCTCCTGTGGGGAGAGGCGGCCCCTGGTCAGCCTCTTGCAGAAGTGTGCTTCCCGAGCAGACTACTAGCAACACCCACCGCTTCCTTCTCCATGTTGATGATGTACTTGCAGCTTTCCTTTAATGGGCATGGCTGTTTAACTTTTGCTAATGCAATAATATTGTTATTAACATGGTTCAATCATTTTAAATAGTTATAATTTAATAAAACATAGGTATCTTTTTTTTCCCTTGCTGGTACTGGGGTTGGAGCTCTGGGGCTTCACAGTTGCTACAAAGGTGCTCCGTTGCCTAAGTCCAGCCCAGCGCAGCCCAGCCCAGCCCAGCCCAGCCCAGCCCAGCCCAGCGCAGCCCAGCCCAGCCCAGCCCAGCCCAGTCCAGCGCAGCCCAGCCCAGTGCAGCCCAGCCCAGCCCAGCCCAGCCCGTGGAGTTAGTATTAATTTTATCTCACAGGTGACCCCAAGGGATATACGATTAAGCAAATGCATTTTAAATCAAAAGCATGTCCATGTAGAATAGTAAAAATGACTGCATTTGATTAGAATATGTTCTCTTTAATGTGGAGTGTTTATCCTTCTATTTTCTATCACCTTATAAAAGCCGTATGTAAGTGCAGTGGGGTGCGGTGGGTGCAGTGGGGTGCGGTGGGTGCAGTGGGTGCAGTGGGTATGGTGGGTGCAGTGGGTGTGGTGGGTGTGTTGGGTGCAGTGGGGTGCGGTGGGTGCAGTGGGTGCAGTGGGTGCGGTGGGTGCAGTGGGTGCAGTGGGTGCAGTGGGTGTGGTGGGTGCAGTGGGTGTGGTGGGTGCAGTGGGTGTGGTGGGTGCAGTGGGTGTGGTGGGTGCAGTGGGTGTGGTGGGTGCAGTGGGTGTGGTGGGTGCAGTGGGGTGCGGTGGGTGCGGTGGGTGCGGTGGGTGCGGTGGGTGCGGTGGGTGTGGTGGGTGCAGTGGGTGTGGTGGGTGCAGTGGGTGTGGTGGGTACAGTGGGTGTGGTGGGTGCAGTGGGGTGCGGTGGGTGCAGTGGGGTGTGGTGGGTGCAGTGTGTGTGTTGGGTGCGGTGGGTGCGGTGGGTGCAGTGGGTGCGGTGGGTGCAGTGGGTATGGTGGGTGCGGTGGGTATGGTGGGTGCGGTGGGTGCAGTGGGGTGTGGTGGGTGTGTTGGGTACAGTGGGGTGTGTTGGGTGCAGTGGGGTATGGTGGGTGCAGTGGGTGCAGTGGGTGCAGTGGGTGTGTTGGGTGCAGTGGGTGTGTTGGGTGCAGTGGGTGTGGTGGGTGCAGTGGGTGTGGTGGGTGCAGTGGGTGCAGTGGGTGTGTTGGGTGCAGTGGGGTATGGTGGGTGCAGTGGGGTGCAGTGGGTGTGTTGGGTTCAGTGGGGTGCAGTGGGGTGTGGTGGGTGCAGTGGGTGCAGTGGGTGTGTTGGGTGCAGTGGGGTGTGGTGGGTGCAGTGGGTGCAGTGGGGTGTAGTGGGTGCATTGGGTGTGGTGGGTTCAGTGGGGTATGGTGGGTGCAGTGGGGTGTGGTGGGTTCAGTGGGGTATGGTGGGTGCAGTGGGTGCAGTGGGGTGTGGTGGGTGCAGTGGGGTATGGTGAGGTGTGGTGGGTGCAGTGGGTGTGTTGGGTACAGTGGGGTGCAGTGGGGTGCAGTGGGTGCAGTGGAGGGCAGTGGGGTGCAGTGGGTGTGATGGGTTCAGTGGGGTATGGTGGGTGCAGTGGGTGCAGTGGGGTATGGTGGGGTGTGTTGGGTGCAGTGGGTGTGTTGGGTGCAGTGGGGTATGGTGGGGTGTGTTGGGTGCAGTGGGTGTGTTGGGTGCAGTGGGGTATGGTGGGGTATGTTGGGTGCAGTGGGTGTGTTGGGTGCAGTGGGGTGCAGTGGGGTGTGTTGGGTGCAGTGGGTGCAGTGGGGTGTGGTGGGTGCAGTGGGGTGCAGTGGGTGCAGTGGAGGGCAGTGGGGTGCAGTGGGTGTGTTGGGTTCAGTGGGGTATGGTGGGTGCAGTGGGTGCAGTGGGGTATGGTGGGTGCAGTGGGTGCGGTGGGTGCAGTGGGGTGTGGTGGGTGCAGTGGGGTATGGTGGGTGTGGTGGGTGCAGTGGGGTGTGGTGGGTGCAGTGGGGTATGGTGGGGTGTGTTGGGTGCAGTGGGTGCAGTGGGGTGTGGTGGGTGCAGTGGGGTGCAGTGGGTGCAGTGGAGGGCAGTGGGGTGCAGTGGGTGTGTTGGGTTCAGTGGGGTATGGTGGGTGCAGTGGGTGCAGTGGGGTGTGGTGGGTGCAGTGGGTGCAGTGGGGTATGGTGGGTGCAGTGGGTGCGGTGGGTACAGTGGGGTGTGGTGGGTGCAGTGGGGTATGGTGGGTGTGGTGGGTGCAGTGGGGTGTGGTGGGTGCAGTGGGGTATGGTGGGGTGTGTTGGGTGCAGTGGGTGTGTTGGGTGCAGTGGGGTACAGTGGGGTGCGGTGGGTACAGTGGGGTGCAGTGGACTACCGTGGGGGGCATCTGTGACCCCCTCAGGTCTGCTCTCTGCACAAGCGTGTCCTCTCTTCAGCGGTGGCCAGGGCCCCGACCTCCGAACTCTTCATTTGCTTCACCACGCTCGCCCCTCTCTTGGGGTGCGGGACATGAGCCCAGCCTGTCCCCGGGTCTAAGCTCTCGGTAAAGACTGTGCGTTCTTTTGGGTCAGAACCTACCTGCACAGACTCCCCTGGCGGATGGCGTCTCCCTGCAGACTCTGACCTTGGGATCGGGTGTTCGTGCCCGGGCTCTGGCTTCTACTTGTGAGTCTGTGCCGAGGGACGTGACCCCCACGGCATGCTTAGAGGTCTTTATGGCCGAACATCAGATATAATGGCATCACGCAGTGGTTAAAACGTTATCTATCTCACTAACTTAGAGACGGAATCTGTCCCTCATATATTGACAGTCAATTTGATCATCTTTCTAAAAAGTGCCCAATCAAGGTTTTTACCCTTGTGCATCTATTAGGCTGTCAGTTATTTCATATTTCTTCCCAAGAGTTCCTTTTTACATTCTGAATGTTACTTAATTATAGACGTTCCAGACACCTTCCACTCCTTGGTGGCCTGCCTGCTACTTATTGCTTTAAAAAGCCAGAGAACTCTTCAATTGAACTTACCTAACGCCCTAGGCATTTACTTAATGACTGGCATGTTATGTGTGTCTTGTCCAGAAACTCCTCCTTACTCTGAGGTAATAAGTCTTTTAGTTTTGTTTTTCAGATATAGATCATTTTTCTATCTGGGATTGTATGTATGTATGTCTGTAGGCATGCACACACATGTGTGTAGTATATATGTGTATATATACATGCAGGTACCATGTATGCATAAATGTATACATATGTGTATGTGCATGCAACACACATAAATACATATGTATGTGCACGTGTCTATGTAGTATGTACAGTGTATATAAATGTACATATGTGCATGTATATATGTAGTATGTATGTATACATGTGCATGTGAATGTGTAAATGCATGATTATAGCATGTGTATTCTGTAAATGTATATATGCGTATGTGTATGCATGCATGTGCGTGCATGTGTAGCATGTGTGTGTGCGTGCGCGTGCATGTGTGTAGCATGTGTGCATGTGTGAATGCATGTGTGCGTGTGTGCATGTGTAGCATGTGTGCATGTATGTGCATGTGTGTAGCATGTGTGCATGTGTGTGCATGTGTGTGCATGTGTGTGCATGTGTGCGTGCGTGTGTAGCATGTGTGCATGTGTGAATGCATGTGTGCGTGTGTGCATGTGTAGCATGTGTGTGCGTGTGTGTAGCCTGTGTGCATGTGCGTGCATGTGTGTGCATGTGTGTAGCATGCACGCACATGTGTGCTGTGGAGCTAGCCCAGGACCTGTGTGTGCATCAGGCAGGGCTTCTCTTGCTGAGTGCCATCTTCAGCTTCTGCCTGGCGTTGCTTTCTTATTTATTTTTCCTAGGTGTAAAATTTTGCACTTTTCAATAAAGAAAACCAATTTTCTCAGGAACATTTATCGAAAATTCTGTTCATGCTCTAAAAGCCTAAAATATTTTCCCTGTTGCGCATCAGCGTTCCTCTTCTAGTTTGTCGTGGTTGGGTCGGGCCGGGGTTTTGCTAGCCCTGCATGGAATTACGCCTTCAGCAGAGTCCTGGGGGCCTTAGCCCCAGGGGGAGGCCTCCAGCCGCCTCCCCTACTCCCGTCAGCACCACCCAGCTTCCGCTTTTCCAGTTCTTTTATAGTTTCCTTAGTCAGAATCAGTGAGTTCCTTTTATTTCTGGTTGGAACACACACACACACACACACACACACACACACACACACACACACACACACACACACACACACACACAAGCTTGAGCAGGAACACTTCTAAAACGCAATATTAGATCTACCCCTTTTTAAACATCTTCCTGTGAGCTCCATCCATCGCCACTTTCCTGCACTGTTTTCCTGCACTGCTGTCTGCACTGCTGTCTGTACTGCTGTCTGTACTGCTCTTCACAGACCAGAGCGGCCGCTCGTCAGGAAAACAAACAAGCGGAGGAGGAGGAGGAGGAGGAGGAGGAGGAGGAGGAGGAGGAGGAGGAGGAGGAGGAGGAGGAGGAGGAGGAGGAGGAAGAGGGGGAGGAGGAGGAGGAGGAGGAGGAGGAGGAGGAGGAGGAGGAGGAGTGGGAGGGGGAGGAGGAGGAGGAGGAGGGGGAGGGGGAGGAGGAGGAGGAGGAGGGGGAGGGGGAGGAGGGGGAGGGGGAGGAGGAGGAGGAGGAGGAGGGTGTGTCTGTGACCACAGGGGTACCACAAAGACAAAAATGTCAGATAAAGTCCGTGCTACATTGGCTAGCTGATAGGAGAAAGTCAGTCAGTCTCAGAGATAAGGCAAACGCAGGGATGTCATACTTCAGGGCAGAACAAACAATGACAGCCCCCCCCATGTGCTTCCGCGTCGGGGGGTGGAGAACATGGAACTCGCTATCTGATATCGGAACTATGTCACCAGCCCTGGGGGTGGCCGTGCGCTCTCCTCGGGAGACCCGGGCGGGAGACCCGGGAGGGGTTCCTGGGCCTCCGATTGGAAATCACGGGACCCAGGCACACGCACGGCGCAGTCAGCCCGATTTACAGATCCCAGAACAGGCTGCTGTGCCTGGTAAACATGTTAGTGTGAAACATGGTGGTGACATTGTGGAGGTCTCTGTGTGAGTGTGAGTGTGTGTGAGTGTGTACTAATGCAGAGCCGGCCCTCAGTGGGGCCAGGGCCTCACACACAGAGGGCGAGGGAGGGCGAGGTGGCTTTCTAGAATGGATGAATTCCCCAGACGCCTGCCCCCTCCCCCCCTCTGCCCCCCCCCCCCCCCCCCCCCGCAGCCTCTGGACAGAGGACCTGACCACCGCATTGCTGGAGACGTTCAAAAGGGTCACGGAACCTGGAGGGGACTTGGAGGGGGATTGTCGGGTCCCAGGGGACCCACAAATCTCACTTCTTAAGACCCAGCAGCGGCTCTGGGGAGCGGAGAAGCAAGCTGGCCGCTCTGCAGCAGCGCTCACGCTCCAGACCACATCCCTGCCCCCGCCCCCCACGGCGCGGCGCTCCTGCACTGGCCGTCTGTGACAAGTCACCCTGAGCATCAGCTGCTGCCCGTGGATAGTCAGCTACTTGTATTCAAATCTTCGGGCCTCATTTGGGGTTGTTTTATGGAACTGGTTCTCTGTCCTGGAGAGAAGTCTCAATGCTATGTGTGTCATTAACATTTTCTCCCAATATATAGTTTGTGGTTGCACTTTTTTGAGTCCCAAAGAATAGAATTTTTTAATTTTAATGAAGTATAGTTTATCAATTTTTAAAATGGTTCATGCTTTTTATACCTAAGGTGTTGTGTAATATGTCACAAATATTCTCATGTTTTCTTCAGAGGTTTTTCTCTTATCTTGAAATCTCAAGTCTTCAGAGAATTGTAGTCTCTTTATCCTTCATTTAAAAATTTTTATGTGCTTGGGGCTGGGAAGGTGGCTCGGTGGTAGAGTGCTTGCCTTGCATGCCTGAGGCCCTGGGTTCGATTCCTCAGCACCACATAAGCAAAAAGAAAAAAAGCCGGAAGTGGCGCTGTGGCTCAAGTGGTAGAGTGCTAGCCTTGAGCTGAAGAGCTGAGGGACAGCGCTCAGGCCCAGAGTTCAGGCCCCACAACCAGACCCCCAAAAATAATAACTTAAATAAAAAAAAATTTTTATGTGCTTATACAGTCCACTCATTAAACATAAAGATTGCATATCAATGGGTATAATGACCTTAAAATTTTATTCATTGACCTTCAAAATGGCAAAATATGTGTTTTTAAAGCAAGCACTTGTCTCTGTTTGCATTTCCTTTATGGTGAAGGATGTTGAACATTTATTCTTTTTTTCTTTTTTGCCAGTGCTGGGGCTTGAACTCAGGGCCTAGGCTGTGTCCCTGAATCTCGCTGTGCTCAAGGCTAGCGCTCTACCACTTGAGCCACAGCACCACTACCAGCTTTTTCTGTTGATGTGGTGGTGAGGAATCGAACCCAGGACTTCATGCACTCTAGGCAAGCGCTCTACCACTATGCCACATGGAACTGATTGTACTTCTGAGAATTGTCTGTTCACCTTTTCCTATTCATTGGATTATCTGTTCTTTTGACTTTTAATTTTTGAGCTCTTTGTATATTCTTCTCTATTGAATAGCTGGTGAAGATTTTCTCTCATCCCACGAGTTGTTTGTTAGTAATTAAAATAAAGAGCTTTGGGATTGGAGGCACAGCTTGTTTGGTAGAGTGCAGGACAGAGTAAAAGCATCAGGAACTGAGTTCAAGTTCTAGTCTCAGACCTAAAAAGAAAGAAAAAGGTTTTAAAATAAAAAGTTCCTGACATACAGAAATGCTTAAATTTGATGTCATACTTGTCACTTTTTTATTTTTGTCAGTCATGGAGCTTGAACTCTGGGCCTGGGCGCTGTCCCTCAGCTCTTCAGCTCAAGGCGAGCGCTCTACCACTTGAACCACAGCGCCACTTCTGGTTTTCTGGTGGTTTATTGGAGATAAGAGTCTCACAGAGTTTCCTGCCCTGGCTGGCTTTGAACTGTGATCCTCAGATCTCAGCCTCCTGAGTAGCTGGGATGACAGGCGTGAGCCACTGGTGCCCGGCTTGTGTTTGTCAGTTTTTGCTCTTACTTTCTGGGCAAACAGAGTCCAGTTCAGGAAATAACTGTCCATGCTGTTACGTTCCCGTGCTTTCCATTTTCCGTGGCGGGTGTACCGTTTCTGGTCTTCTGTTGAGCCTTTGGATCCGTCTGGCATTGACTTTCGCCACCCAGGTCCTCGCTCCTGAGTGGGGCCGACCAGCTTTGCCACAGCTTTTCCTCTGGCGTGTGTTTTTGGCTCTTTCACTGGAATCAGATGGACGTGGTGTGCGTGCGGTGTGCGCGGTGTGGTTTTCTTCCTGGCTCTTCTGTTAGTCTGGCTGGTCTTTGGTGTGCAGGGTGATGATTCCACAGGCAGGATCCAGATGGAAGAGGCTGCACCCGAGTCCGCGGTGGAGCACGCAGCTGTTGTGTGGGGAACAGCGTTCAGCGTGGCGCCGGCCACGCGTGTGGGAAATGAACACGCGCTGCACCCCCTGCGTGGAGACACTCTGACTTGGTAGACGGTCTGTTCTGAGCCCAGCGTGGCGCCGGCTGCCTTGTCTTCAGATAATTCTGCATGGAGGGATCAGTGGAGGGTTTGTCAGCTCGTACCGCGCGCGGGTCTGCACACCTGCACGGCACACCTGCTCCCGCGCCTCCTTCCTTCCTTGAACAAAGGGGAGGCCTCCACTGCCCTCTTCCTTGCCACCCGGCCTGGGGTCTGGCGAGGGGTCCGGCCAGGGCCCCCGCATCCTTCCTCCGCCTGCCCCCCGGCTCCCCAAATCCGTCTGAGCGCTGAGTGACGTGTGCAGCTTCCCCTCCCCCGCTGAGGGCTGGCGTGTAAAGCCCGAGTGTCCCTTGCACACGTTCCGACCACTCCTTACTTTCACTGGAAGTCAGCCCGCTCCATTGCTCATCCTCCTGCTGGCTAACGTGACTTCACACTCTAGTAGGAATGTTCCAGAATCGTTCATGTGTGTGTCGTTGTGGATGGGAGGTGGTCTGTAGCGTTTCACACTTTCTCGTTGGCGTGCACTGTTAGGTCACCTTAGCCAGCCAGAAGACATTTAAGAACCGTTCCGTCTGTAGGCACAAAGGATTGTTTTGCATCACCTCCAGACTTCAATGTGCACATCGTTTTCTAGAAAGGCACAGGTGAAGAAAACGCCGCAGCGCGAAGATGCGCTCGGCCTCTCCAAAGCCTCCGAGCTGGTCCTCTTGTCCCTGGCTCTTTTCACCTACCTCTTTCTAGAGTGTTCTCTTCAGCCTGCCACACTCCCTCCTGGAGCATTCGCACTCAGCCCTCAGCTCGGATTACCCTCTGAGGCAGACGGGCCCGCTCCCGTCTCTTCCCTCGTCCTGTTTTGTTTCCTCGTCTATCTTGAAAACCCCAAGACGATGCACCTTTGCTTTGACCTCTTGCGCACTTTTTCTCCCTACTTATTGAAACAGACCCTCGAGATCAATCATGCGCATTCCTTTTTCAGAAGTGGTGAAATGGAGTCTTAGGGAGATCAAATTGCTCAGCCCACCCTGCATGTCGCCGCGCTAAGATTCCATGGTAACCACACAGCCCTCCGCAGCCAGGGCCTGCCAACGCCGCGCTCTCCAGAACGATATCACTTTGAAGTATTTAACTTGATTTCAGTTAATTGTTTTTTCCACGGTGACACTAAAATCAGCGGTTAACGTAATTGGCACTGGAATTCTAAACATATTCATCTCTTCACCAATTCCTCTAAGATTTCTGCTTGGAGCAGTGGCTCTTTCAAGTGAGCCAATGAGATGTGATCGTTTGTCTATTTCTAAAGCATAGAAACAGAAATAATTGGAAAGTACGTGAAGTGGGAAACCATTTGGTTGTCAAGAAAAATACGTTCATTGCAAAGTGTAGGAAATTCATAGAATAACAACAGAAGATATGCAAAAGAAAACACCTAATGTTTCCTATAGGTAACCATTACATCCAGTTCTCCTGGTTACTTTTTTTCCCCCCTGGTCCTGGGGCTTGAACTCAGAGCCTGGGCACTGTCCCTGAGCTTCTTTTGCTCAAGGCTAGCGCTCTACCACTGAGCCACAGCACCACTTCCAGCTTTGCCTGAGTAGTTTATTGGAGATGACTCCCATGGACTTTTCTGCCCAGGCTGGCTTCGATCCATGATCCTCAGATGACAGGATGAGCCACCAGCACCTGTCTGCTTTTTATAGATGAAGATCATGCATATAATTCTGAATACACATGTATCACTGCGTTAAGACATGAGGAATATTGAAATGAAAAAACCCTCAGTCTTCTGTCAGGTGTGGTTGGTATTCCTGTTAGGTCCTTGGGAGGTAGAGGCAGATGAATCAGGAGTTCAAGGCCATCACAGGCAAAAATGAGCTGGCAGATTGTGTATGGGGAATAAGAGGGCTGGGGTGTGGTGTGAAGAGCGGCATTCTTGTCCAACATCACAAAACAAATTAAAAAATTCAGGAGCTGGGAGCTGGGAAGGTGGTTCAGTGGTAGAGTGCTTGCCTTGCATGCATGAGGCCCTGGTTTGATTCCTCAGCACCACATAAGCAAAAAGCCGGAAGTGGTGCTGTGGTTCAAGTGGTAGAGCGCTAGCCTTGAGCTGAAGAGCTGAGGGACAGCGCCCAGGCCCAGAGTTCAGGCCCCACAACCGGACCAAAAAAAAAGAAAAGGGGGAGGAAAGTACAACATTTGAATGAAGATTATCATAAAATAGTCAAAGTACTAGGAATTCTCCTTTATCAACCTAAATTTTGTGTGACTCTAATTACTTTTATTGGACTGGAGTATGTCTAAAGTGGTAGAAAAAGCACTACCAACAATAAATAGTCTGGGCTGGGAAGGTGACTCAGTGGTAGAGCACTTGCCTTGCATGCCTGAGGCCCTGGGTTCGATTCCTCAGCACCACATAAGCAAAAAGAAAAAAGCTGGAAGTGGTGCTGTGGCTCAAGTGGTAGAGCGCTAGCCTTGAGCTGAAGAGCTGAGGGACAGCGCCCAGGCCCAGAGTTCAGGCCCCACAGGACCCCACCCCCCAAAAATTCAGAAGGCGGATGGAGAGCCCCGCGCCCCCCGCCTGTTGGTGTGGGGCTGAGGTATCACGGGAGCACTCCCTCCTGAATCTGTCAAAGGACGCTTGTGATGTGCAGACAGCGGGAGAGGGGAGCCGACGTCACCGGAGCCGAGCTCTGCACTAACCCCAAGACAGCGCCGCCAGCCTAGCACTAAAACGAGAGAAAGGAAAGCACGCAGTAAAGCTCCCGCACGACCTCTTCCTCCTCCTCCTCCTCCTCCTCCTGGCTGGCTGCTGAAGAAGAAAGAGCGAACCGTGACTTGGCTGGTTCTCTGTCGCGGTTCTGTCTCGGTTCTCGTGGCTCTGTCCTGGCCGACGTCCGATAGGCCAGCTTGCCCGGGCTCCGGTCACCTGTTTCTGGCCTGGTGTCTTCCAGGCGTGTGGAAGGTGTGTGCAGAGGTGGCTGCTGGTCTGATGGGAGGCGGGGGCGGGCTGAGCGGCCACGCGTGGACCGGCAGGGCGGAGGAAGCCGAGTCTCTCCAGAGGCACCGCGATGCGGGCCCGTCCTCAGGTTTGAACCACACCGCCGATGCTGCCGCCTGCGTGGTCGGGCATGGCAAGAGCAGAGCCTCCTCCCTGTAGTGGAGCTCTTCGCTGGGGTCTCTCTGAGACACTTGGAGGGAGCACCACCCGCCCATGTCCTGAACTTCACGGTACTGACAGAAGAGGGCGCCGTGGAGCCAGGACTCTTGTGGAGGCCAACCCCTCCCATCCTCTGTCTCCTCTTCTCAGCCTTGGCCCTTCTTATCCCGGGGAAGTCTGGGTCCCGGGTCAGAGCGGCAGCTGCAAGCTGTGTTCATGGCTCGGGTCTGTGCTCCATCCCCGAGAGCACGCTGGCGGTGGTAGGGTGGTTCTGGGAAGACCCAGGCAGACGGACAGATGGACAGATGGAGGGACAGACAGTAAGCAAGGAGGGAAGAGGTGGACACGTTCACGGGAGGGCAAGGGTGGAGAGGGCAAGGGTTTCACTTCTAGATCTGCTGACGGGGGATGGGCACTGAGCCACGGGAGGGGGGAGGGCGCTCCAGGCAGGGGTGCAGAGATGGGAGCAAAGGCAGAGGAAGGAAGCGAGGGGGGGGCGAGGGGGGCTGAGCCCTCCTTGCCTGCCAGTTGGAGCGGCCCAGATTCTGGATGAATTGTGAGGACCCTCGGGACTGTGGTGGGCAGACGCAGATTGCGACGGGTGAGGACTCAGCAAAGCAGCAGACGCAGGATGGGGCGTGGCGCGCGTGGGGGTGGCATGCGTGGGGTCCCAGCTTGGACCCCCTCCCCCACCCCCCTTCCCCCCACTACTGCAGAAACAAACGCCACATACAAGCTAAGCAAAACCAAGAATCCTGAATGAAATAGAAAAAACGAGACAAAACACAAAGTACCAGCAAGATGATTTTTCTTTCTGATGAAAGGGTTTAGGAGAAGGAAGTCAAGGATGCTTCCTGAAGGTTCTTTTTTCCTCCTAAGTAACTACAGTGTTGGCTTTTAACTGATAGGAACAATCAGGAAAAATGGATTCTGGAGAGAGCATCATTTTGTGGACTTCTTTCCCCAACGTTCTCATGTGATTTCAAGTTACTCAGTGTGTGAGCTCTGTCTCCCAAATGATCAGACATGAGGGCGAGTGTTCCGCTCTTAAAACAAAGCAGCAGGAGCCCGAGGTGGAGAAGGCACACGTGTAGGCACAGGAGGCCCAGGCGGGAGGATCGTGAGTTTGAGGCTGTCTGGTCCCTTTAAAATCTTGTCTCAGAAAACCGAGTTAATTCATTAAGTAAGGAGAATGAGCGATGAACTGGACGGGCCCTGGGAGGCTGCAGGGGCAGCGCAGACGCTGGCGGCAGAGACACGTCTGCCCAGCGCCTTGGCCGCCGCCGGGGCCTGGTGGTATCGCCCTTGCGCGGGGGGCGGGGGGTGCCCAGGCTGTCCCGCCGCCTGCCCTGTCCCAGCCCAGCCCGCTCTGCTGCTGTCTGACAGCCATCTAAATGCCGAGCGACTGCATGGGAAGCTTGAGCCTCATCCTGAACACATCCCTCCTGGTGAGACCAGACGCGCGTCTTTGCTTTCAGTCAAGGGGCCCAGAAGTAGCTGTCTGACTTGGGGCCCCTGTTTCTTTATGTAGAAAGTTCATTTCCTACTTGGGCTTCTTTTCCTTCATTTCTCAGCTTCCAGAAGTGTGGCCATCGGATGCTGGGGGCTCTGGTTTTCCTCTGTTGCAGATCCCAGGGTGTTCTCTGGAACAGCCTCTCGTTCTCACCAACCCTGTACAGTCTCCCCTCCCTTGCCTCTCTCGTCACGCGGGGAAGTGGGCGAGCTGATGCCCTTCCTGATGTTGCGTGAATTCCCCTGGCGTTGGCGAGTGGAGCGCTCTTCACGGACGGGTGGCCCCGTGCACCCGCCTTGAGCTGCGTGCGGGTCACGTCCCCCACCATCATGAGCGACCTGGCCGAGCCAGCGTTGCATCCCTCACGGGCGGCGACGTGGACAGCGGCTGCACGTGGAACTCCAGGCCGCCGATTTCACAGCAGCCCTAGGAGCTGTGAGGAGCCCAACCCCACCCCCACACCCCGACCCAGGCGGCCGAGTCTCGGGGTGGCACACACAGGAGAACCGCAGAACAGCACGCCTGACCCAGGCGTCTTCCCAACGCTGGGCTCCCCCGATGCTCTGCAAGGGTCCCCAGAGGTGCCTCAGGACTGGGAATCTGTTTATTCCGCTCAGTGTGCGCGATGCATGAGACCATGGTCTCTGGCGTGGCCCCTGGGCGTGGCCGTGGCCCCTACAACCGTTCAGAGCCCCCATCGGGCCCGGCTCCCCGTGAGCCTGCTGGACTTCCGAGCCCGCGCCCTCGGTCCCGCCACCGTCCTGGGCCTGTCGTTCTAGGCGCGGACACCGCACGGCACCGGGCTACACGCCCCTCGCCCGTGCCAGCACCCTCTGCGGGCTCCATTCCACGCAGATTGAGAAATCTCCCGTTTCCATCTTCCAACAGACGTCACTTGTGAAACAGGAAACTGTCCTGTGGGAGACGCAGGCCCATAAGGTGGTCGGTAGCTGAAGCAGCGTGTTTGCGCGTCCTCCTCCTCCGAGCTCATCGGGATGCATTCCGCTCCCATTCCGCGTGAACTTTCACCATCCCAGACGATAAAAATAAATGCCTGTGCCCAGAGCTCTACCGGAGCATCTCAGAGGAGACCTGACACCCAGCCCGAGCCGTAACCGGGGCCGCGGAGGGCGGCTGGCATAGAACCCGGCTGTCCCCAAACGCCACATTGCTAGAGCCGTGCCACTGCGCACGCGTGCTTTCATTTCATTCTTGTGCAGTTTGGCTTCCAATGCACACAAAGACGCTGTCTATAGAAATGAGAAAACAATGTCCCCCCCCACCCCGTGGCTCCGCCCTTTTTGTGTGGTCGGGCTGTACATGAAGGTGATTTGCTGTCCTGTTAAACAGGGAGTCTGATTCCTTTGACTCAGCTGCTCCTGCGGGGCTGAGGTGCTGACGGGTGGCGAGTGCAGCGCAGGAAAGCCGCGGGATGGTTATTGCATCCAAAACCCCAGCGGAAGAGACCGCGGAGCGTGGCCAGCGTGAGGACAGACTCAGGGTTCCTGAACAGGACTACTTGTGTTGGTTGTTATTCTGAAAAGATCCAAGCATCGTTGTTCTCCTGGACAGTGTATGCCTAGAATCAAGGAATATTCTGGGGTCTCCATTTTCCTAAGGTGAACCTACAGTGTCTGCTCACAGCCCTCGCCACATCTCCAGGAAAGCCACGTGTCATTTGCATCTATGCAACGTCGGCCTCGGTAGACCTGTGCGTTCGAGCGCTGGCCAGGACTTTGAGATGGAAAAGAGGACGTAAGGCGGGGTACTCGGTACAGCGGGGCCTGGCAGGGACAGCAGCGTCTGAGAGAGTGTGTGGTGTTTGCTCAGGAAGCGGAGGAGATTGCCCGGGAGCTGGGAGCTGTTCCTGTGGCTGGCGTTGTGCACAGAGATGCACCGCGCGCCGCCCCCCACGCCCGGGCGCAGGCGCCCCCCGGCAGCGGAGGGAGACCCAGGGAGAAGAGGTGCGTGGAAGGTGAACTCCGCCACCTGACCCCGTGCCGGCGTCCTGACCCTGTGCCGGCGTCCTGGGCAGAGTGACTCACTCACACTCTCTTTCTAGAACCATTATATACGTTATGCTTATGATAAAAATCGAAAAATGTAGATATAAAACTTTAAACCATGCGCAATGGAGGCAACTGGGTGAAGAAAATTCCGTGGCATTTTTCTTAGATCCAAGAGCTGGCGACGCGGCGTGCTTCCCTTTAGCCGGCAGGAGCATACCTGTTTTGCTGGCGCAGGGGTGTGGCTCGCGGAGTTCTTGTGGTAACAGGTGTCTCTCCAGAGCTGGTCTGCTCTCGGGTACTCTCTAGAAGTCCTATTTCCAAAGTGGCTCTCCCGTCCACTGGCACAGTCTTTCTAGAAAGGTTTAAATGTCTGCTATTTTGAAAATTGTGTTCCATTTTCTGCTTTCAAGTTTGCAAGCCCGGGGTGGAGCAGCCTTCCCGGCGAGGAGGGAGGTGCTGGGCAGGGCGCCGGGCTCGGGCAGGGCTCCGGGCTCCGGGCAGGGCACCGGGCTCCGGGCAGGGCGCCGGGCTCGGGCAGGGTGCCGGGCTCGGGCAGGGCACCGGGCTCCGGGCAGGGCGCCGGGCTCGGGCAGGGCGCCGGGCTCAGGCAGGGTGCTGGGCTCGGGCAGGGCCCGTTATCTTGCCAAAGTGAAGAAAAATGCCTGCTTTTGGTTTTTCTGTCAACACAATGTTAAGGAAACTCAGGCCTAATAAAGATGTGGGTGGAACTCACATTGCTGAATCGGTGGGCTGTTTTGCTTTGTTTCGTGGCACTGGGATTAAGCCGCGGATGCTCTAACACGGAAGACTCTGCGGTGAATGGGAGCACCTTCGTCTTCGCTGTTTCTGAGGACGGGGCATCAGGCTGGCACCGCGCAGGACTGGAAGGCCCGTGCTGAGCAGGGGCAGGCCCTCTCCTATCTTTCTTTCAAACAAATAGGCGTGAAATTAATGACTTCTTAAAATTTAAAATTAGGTATCTTTAATTCACAGGTCAGATCTAGAGGTATCTTGTGAATAAATCAATCTTCGGAAACTATACTTAAATTAGAAATATGTGTATAAAGTTATGGATTATATACTTGTATATTAATATGACAGTTATAATATATTTATATACATATATAATAGCTATGTTATATATTTATAATATATAAGCATGCATATATTATAAATATGTATGTACTTTATAAGCTAAAGCCCACTTACATCAGATACTATTACAGTTTTTGGCCTGCCTGCCTGCTTGCCTTCCTTCCTTCCTTCCTTCCTTCCTTCCTTCCTTCCTTCCTTCCTTCCTTCCTTTTGTCTTGTAGTGGGTCTTGAACTCTGGGCCTGGGCACTGTCCCTCAGCTCTTCAGCTCAAGGTGAGTATTCTACCACTTGAGCCACAGCGCCACTTCCCGTTTTCTGGTGGTTTTTTGGAGATAAGAGTCTCACGGAGTTTACTGCCTGGGCTGGCTTTGAACCGTGATCCCCAGATCTCAGCCTCCTGAGTAGCTAGGATGACAGGCGTGAGCCACCAGCACGCGGCTAGTTCTTGGCTTTTTCACGAGTCTTCTAGTTGATTGTGAGCGGATGAGGTCCAGGCTCCTTGCTTTTGCCAGCCGTATTCCCAAGTGTGGGAAGCACCGTGGCGTGACTTTCCACAGACGGGACTTGAAGTGGCTGCAGTAGTGATTTCTCCCACCTTAACTTTCAGAAGAGAACAAAATGGGGTCCGGCTCCCGGCCTGCCCACACTGCACACCATCTTGTGTCTCTCTGGGCTCGGAACTCACATGAGAACGTTTCCTCCCATCTCCGTCCGTCTCCGGATCCTGGCTCGTGTCTCCCTGAACTGTCTGTCTGTCCTTTCCCAAAGTGTTCTCCCCATTCCCAGCTGCGTGTCCTCTCCGCCACCTTCGGCGTTCCCCTGTCTGTACCAGGGCTACGGAGATCCACAAGTACAGAAGGAGGGAAGTGAAGGGCGGGGAGGTTCCCCAGAACCTCCAGAGGCAGGGAGGAGGCCAGGAGTCACTGCAGAAGATGGGGGGCGGGCGGTGGCTGGTGTAGCGGACCCGGGCCACACAGTCTTCCACCCCATTCACTCAGAAATCATGTTCCTCCACAAACCCTCTTCCAACTCAAGATCTTATTTATTTATTTTTTTTTGCCCAAACCAACAAGTCCAGTCCTCCTTAAGGGGAAAAAATTGAAAAATTATTCCTTTAAAGCGAAGAAAAGAATATTTACTAAGGACCATTAACTCTTTGCTGGAAACTCTTTGACATAAAATAACAGATATTAAAAAAAATCAATTTGGGAGTAATTTCCCTGATGCACGACCTGTGCAGATGACAGCTTTACTATCTGCCGAAAGTAAGAAGAATATATTGTACAGAAACGTGTAGTAGTAGAAAAAAAATTCAGTAAATATTTTAGAGGACAAAGTTAACAAGCTCTCCCAGAGCATAATTCAAAAACAAGATAAGTAAGTGGAAATCGGGCAGGAAAGAAAAGAAAATTGAGGAAAAAATGATGGAATGTCCATCATCTCAAAGAGGCTTTCAAAATAAAACATAAAAGCAAGAAAAAAGTTATTACTATTTGTGTTGGTCCTGGGGCTTGAACTCGGCCTGAGCACCGTGCCTGTGCTGCTTTTGCTCAAGGCTAGTGCTCTACCACTCCAGCCACCGCTCCACTTCCAGCTTTTATATGCGATTAGTTAGAGACAAGAGTGTCACAGATGTTTCTGCCTGGGCTGGCTTTGAACCCTGAGCCTTATATATCAGCCTCCTGAGTAGCTAGGATTACCATTGGTGCTGGCAAGAAGTATTTTTTTTTAAGAAACTGGGTAAGAATATTTCACAGACCCTCCCCCCCCCCCAGCATTTCCCCTAGATTAAGAGCTTTTCACAGCCAGGCACATGCAGGTCATTTTTGCCTTTGGGTTTTTGCAGGAGTCTGAACCGGAAAGGACGCTGTAGGCAGCCATTGGTGGTGGCTATTACTCATCTTTATGAGTTATGAGGAAACCACATGGAAACACTTAGGGAGCACAAAGTGTGCTTGGCGCACCTGTGCGGTAGGCGGTGAGAGGGACGTGGAAGTTTATTGGACGAGGCTCAGCCAAGCCCTCAAGTTCCACTGCGGCCTCTCCACAGGCAGCGGCACACCTGAAAAGCAAGAAGCAGCAACATGGCCACGCTGTAGGGAAACAAGGCTTTCAAGGCTAAGGATAGCTCCTCCCCTAAATAATCTCCCTCCAGAACAAAGTCATAGAAACCATTCCTTAGTCACTAGGAATCAGGTAGAGACCCAACTCAGAGATTCTAACTGTCATGTGGCGTCTGTGGTGGTCACTTTCCTAAATGTAAGAAGTGGACTCTTCAACTAAACACGAGGCCTGTGGGTCACGGTTGCTAAAGCAGTCCCTGGTGAGTGAGCATCTTTGAAGAGTCTCTGGGACTGGCCCAGCCTCTTGAAGTCCTGTTACTAAGTTCCTCCTCTGTTTCTGGAGGGCTGGCTGTTTGTGGCTGGGAGGAGGAGGAGGAAGGAGGAGGATGAGGGGGAAGGGAGGAGGGGGAAGGGAGGAGGGAGGAGGAGGAGGGAGGAGGAGGATGAGGGGGAAGGGAAGAGGGAGGAGGAGGAGGGAGGAGGAGGATGAGGGGGAAGGGAAGAGGGAGGAGGAGGAGGAAGGAGGAGGATGAGGAGGAAGGGAGGAGGGGGAAGGGAGGAGGAAGGAGGAGGATGAGGAGGAAGGGAGGAGGGGGAAGGGAGGAGGGAGGAGGAGGATGAGGGGGAAGGGAAGAGGGAGGAGGAGGAGGGAGGAGGAGGATGAGGGGGAAGGGAAGAGGGAGGAGGAGGAGGGAGGAGGAGGATGAGGGGGAAGGGAAGAGGGAGGAGGAGGAGGGAGGAGGAGGATGAGGGGGAAGGGAAGAGGGAGGAGGAGGAGGGAGGAGGAGGATGAGGGGGAAGGGAAGAGGGAGGAGGAGGAGGAAGGAGGAGGATGAGGAGGAAGGGAGGAGGGGGAAGGGAGGAGGAAGGAGGAGGATGAGGAGGAAGGGAAGAGGGGGAAGGGAGGAGGGAGGAGGAGGATGAGGGGGAAGGGAAGAGGGAGGAGGAGGAGGGAGGAGGAGGAGGAGGGAGGAGAGAGAGGAGGGAGGAGGAGGAGGGAGAGAAAGAGGGAGAGGAGGGAGGAGGGGGGGAGAGGCGGGCAGAGGCCGAGGTGCTGGCTAGTGTGGTCTCTTGGGCCACTGGTGGCCGTCTTCAGAGAGGCCGGCCCTGGGCCGCTTGGCCCTGCTCTCTGGGCTCCATTCTGCCGGACCTGGCGGCCCTGGGGTTCCCCATTAGGGTTGTAATGCTGACTCGAATGGAATCAGCCTTTTGAGCTCACACAGACCCCAAGACTCCAGGGGACAGAGTCCGTCTTGACTGGAGGAGGGGCGGCGGCCCGGGGGAGGGGGGGGCGAGGAAGGGAGGGCTGGGGAGGACGAGGGAGGACCACGGAGGGAGGGGGGAAGGGAGGGCCATGGAGGGAGGGAGGGAGGACGAGGGAGGGGAGGGCGGTGCAGGGCGGGGGCGGCGCCCTGGCCATGGGCGTCCCCAGCTGGCTGGCCTCTAGGTAGCCAGGAAGGAAGGGGGAGGGAGGCCGGACGGGAGGCGCCCGACAGCGGGCGCGGGGCGGGCGCGGGGCGGCTGGCCGGGGCGGGGGGGGGGGGGGGAGGGGGCGGGGCGGGGCGTGCACGGGGCGCGGGGCGGGCGCGGGGCGGGCACGGGGCGCGGGGGGGGGGGGGGTGGCTGGCCTGGCCGGGGCGGGGGGGGGGGGGCGGGGCTGGGCGGGCCGGGGCGGGCACGGGGCGCGGGGCGGCTGGTCTGGCCGGGGCGGGGGGGGGCGGGGCTGGTCTGGCCGGGGCGGGGGGGGCGGGGCTGGCCTGGCCGGGGCGGGGCGGACCGCTGACCCGGCCCCGCTCGCTCGCAGGCGCGGCTCGGCGGGGCGCCCGGCCCGGCGGCAGACGGTGGGCCGCGAGAAGGGCCGGCGTCCGGCGGCGCGCGGGCCGGCCTACATGCTGAGCGAGCGCGCGGCGCGGCCGAGCCCGGACGAGGAGCGCTTCCTGGACGCGGCCGAGTACGGCAACGTGCCGGTGGTGCGGCGCCTGCTGGAGGAGCGCGCGGCGCTGGACGTGAACTGCGTGGACTACCTGGGGCGCAGCGCGCTGCAGCTGGCCGTGGCCAACGAGCACCTGGAGGTGACGGAGCTGCTGCTCCGCCAGGAGCCGCTGGCGCGCGTGGGCGACGCGCTGCTGCTGGCCATCAGCAAGGGCTACGTGCGCATCGTCGAGGCCCTGCTGGGCCACCCGGCCTTCGCGCAGGGCCGGCGCCTGGCGGGCAGCCCCGGCCGGGCCGAGCCGCGCGACGACGACGACGACTTCTACGCCTACGACGAGGACGGCACGCGCTTCTCGCACGACGTGACGCCCATCGTGCTGGCGGCGCACTGCCAGGAGTTCGAGATCGTGCACATCCTGCTGCGGCGCGGCGCGCGCATCGAGCGCCCGCACGACTACTTCTGCAAGTGCGCGCGCTGCGCCGAGCGCCAGCGCCGCGACGCCTTCAGCCACGCGCGCTCGCGCATCAACGCCTACCGGGGCCTGGCCAGCGCCGCCTACCTGTCCCTGGCCAGCGAGGACCCCGTCAGGACGGCGCTGGAGCTCAGCCACGAGCTGGCCGTGCTGGCCAACATCGAGAAGGAGTTCAAGGTGGGTCCCGCGGGGGGGTGGGGCCCTTGCTGGACGTCCCGCCGCGCGGGAGGCCGGGCCCACCTGGATAGCAACCACGCGGCACGGCACGCTCTCCCCAACAGAATGCGTCATCACCCCTCTCAAGACGAACCGTGATTTTTCATGAAAAAACGTTTTTATGTGTACGTTACGCTGCACAGAGGGGTCACGCTACCTGAGCGAGGTCATGCGTGCATTCCCTATGGAGCATTGTTGCCTCCTCCTTTGCGTTCCCCCCATCCCTTCCCTCCCACCTCCAGGACTGCACCCCCCCCAATTGTCAAGTTCGTTTTCAACATAGTGTCTTGTACATCTCATTGTTACAGTGGGTCAACCTGTATCCCTATTGAAGCCTTTTGTGTTTTCCCTTCCCCTCCCCAAATTGGAGAAGTGTATATACAAGATGCAGGGCACCGACATCAAACACAGTGGAAACGGGTTATATTGGGGGGTGGGGGGGACATACAAAGCAACAAAAAAAAATCACATGGTATGTTATAAATACATTAGAAACAATAGCAAGAAAGAAAAAAACCACTTGTGTCCCTCTCTTGGGGTTCATTTCACTTAACTTCATCTTATCCAGTCATAGGTAAAAATGTATCATTTTTGAGACAGGATCTTACTACCTAGCCCCTTCTGGCCTTGAATTTGCAATCTCCGAGAGCTGGGATTACAGGTGGAAGCCACCGTACTTGGCTTAGCTTTCTTTTCTCTAAAGAAGAATACCGATGAATGGCTCAGAAGTAGATTTATCTTTTGGCCTTGTGTTTAGCACATAAAATTCCCCCAGAACCATCTGTTAAGAAGATAATTGTATTTGTCTGGTTTGCTCTGGCTCCTGCCGGAATGTTCTGATTGTCGAGTTCATGACACTGTTTATAGAGTCCTCTAAAGACCCATCAAGCGGATACTGTGCACCTCGCTCCTGAAATTGCGACCAAAGAGGATGTGGTGTGCACAAGGCAAAGGAAAGGCAGGGTCCTTTCTCTCGAATGGCAGTTGAGCTTGGTGTAAAAGAACCTTTATTAGCGATGATGGCAGTGCTCTGGGCACCTTTTATTTGCTAGAGAACAAGGGGAATCCTCCTAGTGACAGCACAGAGCGCAGGTTAATGGGACAGGCGGGAGATGAGTGAACGGCAGTAGCAGTGAGCGTGGACGTCTCAGCCGTCCGGCTCCTCCTGCCGCCAGGCCCCGCGTAGCCCACGGACAGCCTGCCTCCACCTTTCGCTTTTTCTTTGTCGTCACTAGAACGACTACAAGAAGCTGTCCATGCAGTGCAAGGACTTCGTGGTGGGCCTTCTGGACCTGTGCCGGAACACGGAGGAGGTGGAGGCCATTCTGAACGGGGATGTGGAGACGCGGCACCCCGGGGATCACGGCCGTCCGAACCTCAGCCGCTTGAAGCTCGCCATTAAGTACGAAGTAAAGAAAGTAAGCGCCGTTTCAGTTTTTACTGGTGCTCAGGAGGCAGCCTCGGCCCTGGTCGGGGAAGCAGGTGCTTCTGGTAGCAGGGCCGGCCGGTCTGGACTGGTGTGCGCGGATGCCACGTAATGGTTCCTCTGCCCCACGCGTCCCGTCTAACTGTGACTCCTCACCTGACGTGGGAACAGGCGCCTGGCGACCGTGTGTCTGACGCCCTCCGTTTTTCCCTCTGTTACTTTTTCCAATGTCTACAACTCCTTAACGCCCCGGAACCCTGCCGCTGTATCTTCGTGGAGTACCTTTGCGTTTGGCTGCTGTCTTTTCTTCTTCTTCTTCTGTCAGTCATGGGTCTTGAACTCAGGGCCTAGGTGTTATTCCTGAGCTGTTTTGCTCAAGGATAGCGCTCTACCACTCAGGCCACAGCGCCACTTCTGGTTCTCTGGTGGTTTATTGGAGATAAGAGTTTCACGGACTTTCCTGCCCAGCCTGGCTTTGAACCGTGATTCTCAGATCTCAGTCTCCTGAGTGTCTAGGATGGCAGGCGTGAGCCGCTGGCATCTGGTGCTTCTGTCTTAATGCAGGGGTCCCTTCTCCTCACTGCCTTGTTAGAGTATATAAAACCTTTTTGGGGTGCTAGTCCTGGGGCTAGGGCTCAGGGCCTGAGTGCTGTCTCCCAGCTTTTTCACTTAGAGCTGGCGTTCTACCACTTGAGCCTCAGCTCTGCTTCCAATTGTGTTGGTTAATTGGAGAAAAGTGTCTCATGGACTTCCCTGACCAGGCTGGCTTCAAACCATGATCCTCACATCTCAGCCTCCTGAGTAGTTAGGATGATAGGTGTGAGCCACTGGCACCCAGCAGTAAAAATCTACTTTAAAATGTTTAAAAATAAACATCATCCCTAGTTGTGGAAGTGTGTAATCAATGCAGGCACACCACCTCTCCACGTAACCAGTTCCGAACAAAGAGGACTTACCCACTGTACACTTCTCAGTGAAAATTGATTTGTGTTGGTACCACGCGTGTTAGGACCTCTGGCAGTCTTGCTCACTGGAAGTCGCGTGCACTTGTGTGTTTGTGTATGGTGTGTGCACGCGCACATGGGTGTGTGCATGCTTTAATGCTAGCTAGACTTCCCACAAGAAAGCACAGGGCTGTGTGTGTGAGCGCGGGCCGAGCCCGTGTGAGCGCGCGGGCCGAGCCTGGCCATGCTCCATGAGAAAGCGCAGGGCTGTGTGTGTGAGCGCGGGCCGAGCCCGTGTGAGCGCGCGGGCCAAGCCTGGCCTGCTTCATCCGGCCCGTCCTGTCTCTTCCCCCCAGTTCGTGGCTCACCCAAACTGCCAGCAGCAGCTCCTGTCCATCTGGTACGAGAACCTTTCCGGCTTGCGGCAGCAGACGATGGCCGTCAAGTTTCTGGTGGTCCTGGCGGTGGCTGTGGGGCTGCCCTTCCTGGCTCCCATCTACTGGTGTGCTCCGTGCAGCAAGGTGAGCGAGGGGGCCACGGGGGATGGAGGATGGGGGACAGGGAGCAGGGGTCAGGGACGGGACACCGGCTGCCGGGGATGGGATGGGGGACAAGGATGGGACAGGACGCTGGCTGGGGGGATGGGATGCTGGCTGCGTCCACTCCCCAAACGAAAATTTCATAGAAGCACAGTTGCGCTGTCTTTATTGTTTTGAAAATTAAATACATACTTAATTGGGGAAATAAGAAAAAATTCAAAGAAGAGAAAATCCGCCTGTGCCATCAGCACCGTTAGTAGACCGTGGAAAAGCCTCTGCCCGTTACCAGTTGGTCTGCGTCATTGTTCTAGGCGTCCCTGTGTGTACAGACGCTTTGTTACATGTTAATGAGGTCTTAGGGTTGTTAAACTGTGGTTTCAGGTTACTCCCTAAAAGATGGTCGTGGTAACTTTGTTTGTCCTCTAGTAACGCTTGAGGTGAGAGATACAATGGCGCTTGTTTGGGCCAGCATCGTTGGCTCCATTCTGTATGGGACCTTTGTGAAGCAGGGCCCGTGGCTGTTGCAGTAAGGGATATGTATATCAGCCACAAAGTGCACTGGATGCTGTCGCTGCGCGCGTGCCTGTTTTCCTAGCAGAGTTTCATTTGCCCAGGCTTTGGCCAAGTCCCGCCTGGCTTTCGGGTGAGGGTTCAGACGGCCCAGCCCTGCTCGGTGGACGCGGCGGCCGGGGGAAGGGGCTCTGTTTTGGCCCAGCCCGGTGTGCCTTCTGCTAAGCAGCTTCTCTTCGTGTGTCCGAAGCCACCTGCCCAGGTGTGTGTGAATTTCAGACCCGAGCGGCAGAACGGAGTCCTTCAAAGCTAACTGCCCCCAGACCCGTCTCTTCAGTGCAGAGTGTAGACAGACGCGGGCAGGACTGGTTTCCAGACCTCAGTCACACATTGGTTTACGACGGTCGAAGTGCAGGTGTCCCCAGCACCGGTGCCAGGCTCCTGACGCCGAGATTTCACAGTCATTTCTAGGGAGGGGATAGAAAGGGCCAGAACGTTTTCTCAGGAGGGCAACATCCATCCGTACACATCCATCCTGAGTGCTTCTACACGAGACCCCAAAACTGCCCCCTCTAAATATAAATGAGAAACCCATGCGGAGAACGGCAAGCCATTAGAAAGGATTCTTGGCACACAGATTTCTTTTTCAGAATAGGAAGCTGAGGTTTTCCTCTTGTTCATAGGAATAAACATTTCACATTGTGCACCGAGTTTGTTGGGTCTCCCCTGAACAGAAGGCCGCGGCCGCGCCTCAGCTCCCTTCTTCCTGCTCCCGAGTCTTCGGGAGCCGCGGGGCCTCTGCTAGTTGGTTACTGTTTTCCTGAACAGACTCATTTTTCTTTTCCACCATCACCGCACTCCGTGCGCACCGTGTGGCCTCTGTGCCGTGGTGACGGGCGCTGTGTATACATTTCTTGAGTTTTGATTGAATTACAATGAACTGATTTTCCTCATTTTTCTTTCTTTTCTGGCTATGTTTCCTTCTGGCTCATTTATGGAGAATAAGGCCAATGATCAAATGAAAGACCTCTCCAGGGCATTTTTCTCCTATGTAAAATCTGTTTACCAGTTTGACATGAGAGGATAACTATCCGCCGAAGCATGATTAAGACATTGATTTTTACAATATTTTCCACTAGCAATGTCTATAAATATTGCTTACAGATCACAGAGTTGATTTTTTAAACAGAAGAGATAGCTCCAGCTTAATTTTTATTTAAAATACTTGAGCTCTTCCAACACATCCACAAAAACAGATCCAGGCCAAATTATAGAAATAGTCCCCTCCGTGGGGCACGGTGTCTGTGTCATGTTGTTTTTCAGTCCCCAAAGTTTGTCTTGACTCCATTTAGAATGTTTTTGTATTTCTTTGTTTTCGTTCTTCTGTATAGTCCCCAACTACCAGTTGCTGTGCACTGATTACACTGAAGATAGATCATTGAATGGTTTCAAATTATTTTCCTTCGAGCTAGCCTCAACCTCTTTATCATTACTGTATCAGGCTGGGCGGCTGGCACTTCATTACAGATGATCCCTAAAAAGAGTATGACATAATATTTAAAGGTAAGTATTTCTGTCAGTGATTACCATCCATGATTTTCTGGGTACACAGTTTATTTAGTTCATTCAACAAGATCTCTCCATTTATTTAAAAATCTCCCTAGCTATTCTTCAGAAATTTGTTTGTCCCAGAATATAATCATGGCAGATTTTTCTGAAATGGATAGCATTTGCAATTTGTAAGGTCCACTAAGAAGCACCAAAGTCTCTCTTAAGAGAAACCCAGCCAAGTGTGTTGGTGCATGCCTGAATTCCCAGCCTCAGGAGGCCAGGATTGGGAGTCTGAGGCCAGCCTGGGTTTCAGGCTGAAACCCCATCTTGAAAATAGATAATGCTCGACTGTCTGTAACAGGCATAGAGAACATGATGATGGAAACACACTACCTTCTTGAAAACTTGTTTTTTTCGTTTGTATTGGTCTGTTTTCTTGCTTTAAAAAAAGATAAGACTGAAACTTTGAATGAGAAACCACAGTACTGGATTTGACTCGCTGCATTTCGGACCAAAGACACACCATAGCTCCTCTCATCCCGTGTTTCATAGGAAGCTGCTCTTCACGTAACTTAGGAAATGTGTCCCTGCCACTCTGCTTTGCTGTAGGACTCAGTGTCCTGTACACTGCAGCGGGTGCCGGGGCCCACCCGGCCCTGGGGCCTCCCAGGGGCTCTCTGCTTGGTCCCATGATTTTAATCTCTTTGCCTCTCACTCACTGGGGCTGAGTGACACTTGTTACCTGCAGATCTCCGTGTGGAGCCCTAGACCCACTTAGATATTTCCTCAGTACTTCAGGCCCATTGAGTGAGCTTGCTCGCCAGGAATAATGCTCATATTCCACTCCACATTTTTGCCACCATGCTGTAGCGTTTCAAGAACTTTTAGATGTCCTTAATGGAGAACACCAGCATGGGTAGGTGAAGAATGAAATCTTACTACAGCCTGACATTTATGATTCTACCAGTGGCTACACGAGCGGACGTAATTATTTTACAACAGCATTGAGACAGGCAGATGTTTGTTCTTACACACGTGTGTGTGTGTGCATGTGTGTGTCCCAAGGTGTCCAGAACAGAGTGACGATTTCCTCTCGTGTGTGTTCTGACAGATTGGGAGGATAATGCGTGGGCCGTTCATGAAGTTTGTGGCTCACGCGGCCTCGTTCACCATCTTCCTGGGGCTGCTGGTCATGAACGCGGCAGACAGATTCGAAGGCACCAAGCTGCTTCCCAACGAGACCAGCGTGGACCACGCGCGGCAGCTCTTCCGGATGAAGACGTCCTGCTTCTCGTGGATGGAGATGCTCATCATATCCTGGGTGATCGGTGAGGACTGCGCAAGCCCCACCTCGTGGCGCTGGTAGCCCTCGCGCTCAGGCAGAACGGCAAATGCAGATACCGCAGCGCAAGCCACGAGCGAGCCACGCTCCCAGCTCCCCGCTTTCCACTATTGCTGGGTGTGCTAGCCCCAGTGAGTGAGAGGCAAAGAGATTCAAGTCAGGGGACCAAGCAGAGAGCCCCAGGGAGGCCCCAGGGCTGGGTGGGCCTTGGCACCTGCTGCAGTGTGCAGGGCACTGAGTCCCACAGCAAAGCAGAGCGGCAGGGACACATTTCCTAAGTTACGTGAAGAGCAGCTTCTTCCTATGAAACACGGGATGAGAGGAGCTATGGTGTGTCTTTGGTCCGAAATGCAGCGAGTCAAATCCAGTACTGTGGTTTCTCATTCATTTAGTGCCTTCTGCACTAAAAAAAATCAAACCCCGGGAAGAAAGGCCTGGGATAGTACTAATCAAAGCCGGGAAGAGCTGTCACCCGTGTGATTTTGTGTGGAGATGGCTAGAAATGGAGCAGATGTCCTCTCCTCCCTAGTGGATGTTGATGAGGGCCGGGGCATGTGAAAGGTGCTTTTTGGACATCAGATCTTTAAGCTCTCTCTGCTTCTGTTTCTGATCTGTAACATATATATTGTTGTTGTTGTCAGATGTGGGGCTTGAACTCGGCCTGGGCGCTGACCCGCAGCTCTTCAGCTCAAGGCGAGCGCTCCACCCCTTTGAGGCACAGCGCCACCTCTGGTGCTCTGATAGTTTATTGGAGATAAGAGGCTCATAGACTTTCCTGCCCAAGCTGGCTTTGAACTACAACCCTCAGATCTCAACCTCTTGAGTAGCTGGGATTACAAGTGTAAGCCACCAGCGCCCGGCTGAACATCTTCTTCTTAATCATGGATTCTCTTCATTATCTTTCTGCTTCCCTCCTCCTCCTCCTCCTCCTTCTCCCTCTACTCCTCTTCCTCCTTCTCCTCACTCTCCTCCTCTTCCTTCTCTTCCCTCCTCCTCCCTCTCCTCCTCTCCTCTTCCTCCTCTTCTCTCCTCCTTCTCCTCCTCCTCCCTCTCCTCTTCCTACTCCTCCTCTTCTTCCTCCTCTTCCTTCTCTTGCCTCCTCTTCCCTCTCCTCCTCCCTCTCCCTCCTCCTCTTCTCTCCTCCTTCTCCTCCTCTTCCTCCTCCTCCTCTTCCTCCTCTTCCTTCTCTTCCCTCCTCTTCCCTCTCCTCCTCTTCTTCCTCCTCCTCTTCCTCTTCCTCTTCCTTCTCCTCTTCCTCCTCCTCCTCCTCTTCTTCCTCCTCCTCTTCCTCTTCCTCCTCCTCCTCCCTCTCCTCCTGTTCCTCCTCCTCCTCCTTCTCCTCCCTCTCCTCCTCCACCTCTCAAGTAATATTCTGAAGTATGTGCAGTTTGAAATAGGAAGCGCTCTGAGAGTGTTTGAGTCCCAGGCACCGGGCTAGGCAGGGTGCTAGTTTACTTTTACTTCGGCCTTGTAACACTGTGTGAAGGAGGTGCCAATGGCCGTCCTCATCTTCAAAGGTTTAGAAAGCTCAAGTGGCAGGCTGGAGACTTCACAGAGAACCAGTGTTAAAGTTCTCAACCCCCCAAGGGTCAGATCTCAAAGCAAGTATTATTCCCAAACACTGAATGTTTGGAAAGACTATGCAACTTTATCAAAAGTGGCATGAAAATGTGCATCATTAGCACCCCTGACCGGTCACCTGCTACGCTGCGACATTGAAACCTGACATTTTCAGCTTTCTAACTTGACTTAATTGCAGAAAGGCTCTCTAATGTGTGCAGGCTTCTCAGGACAGGGGCTGGCGTTGCTGGGCGGGGAGGAGGTGGGAATAGGCTGGATAGGAAAGCCGGGCCAGAGGCTGAAGAGTTTTCGGTGTGAGCCGAGAGCTTTCAGATGTCACTGACAGGAGCGAGGAGGTCCCGTGGGACTGACGTGCTGTGTAACCCTTTCGGACGCAGGCATGATATGGGCTGAATGTAAAGAAATCTGGATCCAGGGCCCCAAAGAGTACTTGTTTGAGCTGTGGAACATGCTGGACTTCGGCATGCTGGCCATCTTCGCAGCCTCGTTCATTGCCAGGTTCATGGCGTTCTGGCACGCTTCCAAAGCCCAGAGCATCATCGACGCCAACGACACGCTGAAGGATTTGACTAAAGTTGCCTTGGGAGACAACGTGAAATACTACAATTTGGGTGAGCCGACACACACAGACCCTACAAACGGATCATTTTCTTGTAAAAGACACGTCAGCTATACTTGGTCATCTGTCCAATCCTTATAAAATTCCCATGTCGCTCCTTCGTCTCCAGGACCAAACCCCATGGAAAGTATCTGTCTTATAGCTTGTGTTCATTTCCCTTTATCGATAAAAATAATTTGCATTTGAGTTCTTCACAGACAGTGGAATATTATTCAGCATTACAAAAAGAAGGGAAGGCTGCCACGTGGTGGCAGTGGGGGGGCGGGGATGCCGGTCCGGAGGACGGCCTGCTCTCACAGGTGGAGCTCAGGGGGCCGGCGGTGTGGAGGGACGTGTGGACCGAGGGGTGGGCGCAGGTAGATGCAGGACTCTGTGCGCCCGTGTTGCCGTACAGAGCAGGGACCGGGGTTGAGAATGGTAAGTCGCGTACTGAAAACTGGCACCTAAATGGATTTAGTGGCGACATCTCATAAAGGAGATTTTGCGTGATTATTTTAGGTACTTTTTACCCCTCAAGATTTCAAAAGATACAGTTTTTAAGTCTCAAACTTATTTCTAGGTAATACTTCCATTCAGAGCATCGCAAAAATGGAGCTTCGTCTTTAGGCTTCTGTTTCCCTTTTCTAATTATACTTTCAGCAAATAAACAAATTCAATTTAAGAAGCATGTTTTTCCTCTTTGCTACGTACCGTCTTGTATTGTTTCCTAATAATGGTTTCTTAATTGGGTTTTTGATGACCTTGTGTATTCATGCCAAGAAAAGTCATAAGTGAGTTATCACAAAATCTTGTGGTAAAAATAGAGTTGAGTCTATTCAGAGGAAATGTTACTTCTAGTAATTTTAAATAACTTTGTAATATAAATAATGTAATAAATGCTACAGTTTATTAAGGAACTGTCAGAAACTTTGCAAACACTGAATGTACATGAATTTAGGGTAGGAGCAATATTAAAGAGAAGGAAAGCTACGATTAGTTGAGTCACTAGCACAGGTCCTGTCGGTTGAGACGTAGCTATGGATAGAGATAGCCTATCAGTGGTTATACTGGAATTTTTACAGACAACTGAACCTATAGTCTGAGTTCTTAATGATGTTAGCAACGTGTGCTTCTGTGGGAAATCACTAGCAAAGCAGACAGGTTGGTCTCACCTCTCAATCTCACCTTTATAACTTAAATATGGCTGATGGCTCAAGAGTCCATTAGGATGACAGACTTCCAGTATTGGTCTAGGTGGTTAATAGAATTATATTTCTTCTCAGAAGTTGGCTACATAAGCAGCTTAAAGACATGCACCCTTCACCCTGGTCTCTGTCTTTTCCCAGCCAGGATACAGTGGGACCCGTCAGACCCTCAGATCATATCCGAAGGTCTGTATGCCATTGCGGTGGTGCTGAGTTTCTCCCGAATTGCGTACATCCTGCCAGCGAACGAGAGCTTCGGGCCTCTGCAGATCTCGCTGGGGAGGACGGTGAAGGACATCTTCAAGTTCATGGTCATCTTCATCATGGTGTTTGTGGCCTTCATGATCGGCATGTTCAACCTCTACTCCTACTACATCGGCGCCAAGCAGAATGAGGCCTTCACCACGTGCGTGTCCTGGGGGCGTGGCTTGGCTGACGGAGAGCGGGCTGCAGATGGGCTAATTAGCAAATATTCCTTTAACAGTATTCACATACGTCTTTGCTCTGGTCAAAGATTTCTTGTCTAGTTATTCATTTAAAAACAAAACAAAGGATTTTTAAAAAAAGACTCTAAAACATAGGAACCTTCCTCCTCTTAAATGATCATAGCTAACACTTTAGTACGGAATATCAGGGTAAGTAGCTCTCACACATAATTCTCTTATCACAACATTTAGATAGTTTCCAGATGCACCTGTAGTTGGCACCTGTAGTTGGCTGTAGCCCCTTGTGTTGGACCGACACCCTGTAAATTCCTGAGCTTTCTGCTCACCCAGAATTCCTGGGCATGGAACAGAATGGTCGTTTTCCTCATTCAACCTCTCCGGTCTTGTCATGGGGAGGAATCTGCCCCATGGAGCATGTGTTTGCTCTAAATACAGTTTTCTTGTTCTTGCTAAGGTGTAGCAGACTTGGTGACAAGTACGTGTCTTCAGATGGTGCCACCCAGCCCCTTCCTTCTCTCCAGTTTCCCCTCCCATCCTTGCCCACAGCTGTGGCGTTCATTTTTCACATAGCGTGTATTAAATACCATGGCTGTGTTAGTTCACCCTCCCTCCCTCCATTTCTGTGCCACCCTTTTCCCCCCATAAAAAGATGAAAAACCCAACACAAATCCTTGAGATGTGGGTTTTCAGGGCTGCCATGGGTAGCACTCCTTGCAGGTTTCTCGGGAGGGGACCGCCTGGTTGGCCAGGGGGCTTAGCTCCGCCCAGGGGAGGGGACCTCCTGGTTGGCCAGGGGCCTTAGCTCCACCCTGCAATCCCTGCAGCACTGAGTTCTGGGATGCAGGGGTGCTGTGTAAGTCCAGGCTGCCATGTTTCCTTCAAGACGCCTGTATTTTCTATTGGGTAGGAGTAAAAGTACAGATGGATCAGAAACCTAGGAAGACTAGCAATTTGTATTTTATTAATAAGCAAAATACTTAACGAGTCTGTGGACAAAGCAGTTTGATTCTTTCAAATGTTAAGAGGTGTGATGGTGAAGTGAGGCTGGCCTTTACTGAGAACCTGTTCTGTGCCAGATAGTTTGTGTTTGGTATGACCCTGTTCTTCCCCAAAATACGTCATCCTGCACATTCAGCCGAGAAGGACACAGCGGCTCAGGCAAGTAAAGAATTTTCCATGAAGCCGGGCGCTGTTGGCTCACGCCTGTCATCCTAGCTACTCAGGAGGCTGAGATCTTAGGATCACGGTTCAAAGCCAGCCCAGGCAGGAAAGTCTGTGAGACTCTTATCTCCAATAAACCACCAGAAAACCAGAAGTGGCGCTGTGGCTCAAGTGGTAGAGCGCTTGCCTTGAGCTGAAGAGCTGAGGGACAGCACCCAGGCCCAGAGTTCAAGCCCCACAACTGACTAAAAAAAAAAAAAAAATTTTCCCCATGAATCCTTAGCGATTTGCAAAGATACAGAGTCAATCCAAACGTCGTGCGGTTGTAATTCTTACGTGAGAGTCTGCATCTCCTTATTTTCTGTGACTGTCCCTAGCGTGGAGGAGAGCTTTAAGACGCTGTTCTGGGCCATCTTTGGGCTTTCGGAGGTGAAGTCTGTGGTGATCAACTACAACCACAAGTTCATCGAGAACATCGGCTACGTGCTGTACGGTGTCTACAACGTCACCATGGTCATCGTGCTGCTGAACATGCTCATCGCCATGATCAACAGCTCCTTCCAGGAGATCGAGGTACGCCAGGCCGGCGTGCCTGCCCTTGCCGGACGGGTTAGAGGTGTCCCAGAGAGCAAGGCGGCAGTGGGCAGGGGACAGGTGTCCAGTACCTCTCCTCCGCTCCTCCCTCCTCTTTTACATGCCTGCTCAATAAGTAAGCCAGAGCATTCTCAGTCTTTGCCTGTAGGCAGGACGATGAACAAAAGAAGTTAGATGCGTCTAATTCATAGACGGAAGAAATACAGTGCGAGCGTGGATTGTTAGTCAAATACCAATGCTTCCACACATTTCTGTTGCCTCCTGTTTTGGGTAGCACCTCCAAATCGATCCATTTCCAAGTTGAGAATTAGTAGTACAAATCTCTATTCCAGATCTTCATCTGGGTCTTGTGTGGCGGGCAGTCAGTCTATAGAAGAGTGAGAGAGGACGCTGTCAGTGTTGGTTTAGAACGTGGGGAAACGGTTAACGTTTGTCTTCGTATGTATGAAGGCATGCGAGCTTTTTTTAATAGTATGGCAACAGAGCACAGGCAGGCGGCTCAGCTGAGTGAGCACGGGGCCCAGAAGCCGTTCCTCCCCACATTGGAAACTTGAGTCCAGTAAGCCTCAGCGTTACGCAGCAAAGGTGCGCGCACGTGCATGCATGTGCGCGTGCAGAACCTCTGCACACAGAGAAATCTCTGAGGCCTGATCTGCTGGCGGCCGTGCCAGGTGGTCAGCGCACCCCAGGGGGGCTGGGCACGCACCCCCATACCCCCTTTCTGAGCGGCTGTGTGTTGTGCACAGGACGATGCCGACGTGGAGTGGAAGTTCGCCAGGGCCAAGCTCTGGTTCTCCTACTTTGAGGAGGGCAGGACGCTGCCGGTCCCGTTCAACCTGGTGCCCAGCCCCAAGTCCCTCTTCTATCTCCTAGTCAAGTTGAAGAAGTGGGTTTCGAAGCTGTTTGTGGGGCACAGAAAAGGCTTCCGGGAGGACGCGGAGATGAACGAGGTAACGGGGAGCTTGAACGCCCTCACCCGAGCAGGCAGGCACGGTGTGTGACGGGCCGGGCCTGGTCACGTAGTCCAGATCACTGTCCCCCACGCAGGGCTCACCCATCCCCGCCCAGCCGCTTGGTCCAGCACAGGCCTCCTAGTGTGAGCCGCTGGACGCTTTCTACCTGAGTTCACACAACATCCCAGCAATGACGTGCCGGGCACGGCAGGTGCTAACCGGGCCTCCCCCCTTCCCACGCTGCAGGGTCCACCTTTGCTGTTCTGGTGACAGTCGCTTTCCCAGTGGCTTATAGAGCAACGTGAAGTGTCACGGTTCTTTACAGCTGGCAGGACCTCACATCTACGTTGAAAAGTTCTGAACTCGGTTGCTCACATACGATGTGGGAGCTGAGCGTTTTCAGCCCATAGCTGGGGAAGGAATGGTCTGGGGGCACCAGCTGATCCCCTCTGGAGTTCTAGAACGTTCTTGTCCTGGATTCCTCCACCGTATTAGTGCAGGAGGAAATGATGACCACAACATAACGGAGTCAGATGAATTGGCAGAGGAAGCTGGGCAGGGTGCGCATGCCCATGCTGCCGGCACACCAGCGCTCAGGCCGATTGTAAGGTCTAGGTTGGCTAGCTTTCACTACAGATGTCCACGGCATTCTGCCAGTCCCGAGGAAGCCGTTTCCCATCACATAATGAAGAGTGCAGGTCTGAGGAGAGGAAATGTTTAAGCACTTACCAAAGGAAGAACTCAAAAAGGAGGTGGGGGGTTGGGAGTGTGGATCAGGTGGTAGAGCACCAGCCAGTGACCAAAAGCAAGTGTCAGGTAGTGAGGGCAGTCTCCATCTTAGACAAAATACCTGTTGGGGAGTTGCACCAGATGGCTTTATAGACTGCAGAATGAAAAGTGGATTTGGCGCTGTAATTGTACTCATTTTGCTGTCTTTAAAAGAGTAAAGAAGAAAAGAAACTTGGAATTCTGGGAAGTCATGAAGATCTTTCAAAATTGTCACTTGACCAGAAACAGGTGAGATGAGATTTGGGGGAACAAAGCCTCACCCCGGTCAGGGCTGCCTTCGAGAAATAGGCAAGAGACAGTTAGAGAATTCTAACAACTTTCTTAAATCTTATTGGGAGGTCGAAATAACCTACATAAAATTAGCAAGATGTGAGTGTGTGTGTGTGTGTGTGTGTGTGTGTGTGTGTGCGCGTGCGCGCGCGCATGCACGTGTGTGCATGTGTTCCGCATACGTTTTTTAGTGGTGCTGGTTTCTAGGTCCTTGGAGGGGGGGGGGGGAGGGGGGGGTGGGGGTGGGGGTGGAGCGAGGAATTTCTCTTGGACCCAGGGACGACTCAAAGCGTCTGTAGATTAGGGGAACACACCTGGCCAGTGCAGGCTGTCAGAGCGTGGGGTGGTGGCTCACCTGGAATCCCAGGAGGACATGGAGAGAAGAGGCTGCTGACCGGGCACTGCTGGAATTTAGTGGCGCTTGTGGCTGGTCCTGCGGGCATAACTCCCTAATTTGAAGAAGGAGAATCTTTGGAGATGAGTTATTTGCTTCCTTGCTTAGTGCAGCACAGAGTAGGCTACAACTGGAAGTCAGAGACAAATGACAGTTAAAGAAGTTAGAGAGGAAGTACAGGAGCGGTGTGTCAGACAGGAATTCCACTCGGTGCCAGGTAGTAACCCACGTCGCAACGGCCTAAGCAAAACCGTGGCTCTCAGAGACAGCCAGCCGCGAGGGAACTCTGAGCCACACTTGTTTCCGGCGCCCTTTGGGACAGCAGGTGAGTGCGATGTCATTTGCAAGTAACACAGCCAAGTGCGGTTTGGGGTTCTGGGCTGCTGGGCACAGTCAGTGAGCCTTCGGCCCGTATTTGGTCTTCAGCCTGGTTTGGCTCAAAATCAGTTAAGGAGCATTTTCTTGAGGGTGGGTTTTTTTTTTTTTTTTCATTTTTAAGGTCTGGAAAAACAAGGAAGAAAATACAGGGCAGAGTTTGTGCCTCTCCACCCTAAAATATTTCTATCCAGAGGTTCACAGAGCAGTCTGGGCGGGTCTGGTGACGGTGAGCAGACAGGGCACTGTGCCGATGGCACCGTGCCGAGGCTGTCACCAGGACACTGTGCCGATGGCACCGTGCCGAGGCTGTCACCAGGACACTGTGCCGATGGCACCGTGCCGAGGCTGTCACCAGGACGCTGTGTGATGGCACCACTGTGCCGAGGCTGTCACCAGGACGTCGTGCCGATGGCACCACTGTGCCGAGGCTGTCACCAGGACGCATCGCGTGCCCCGCAGACCCCGTGCCCGGCAGACCCCCTGCCATTTGCAGAGCGTGGCAGCGGTCAAGCTGACTTCCAGGCACACAGCCCGAGGGCCCGGTGCAGGAAGGACAGACTCGCACACAGCCCCGCGGTTGGGAGGGCTGAGCAGTCAGACCCGCCCGGCCAGGAACAGTCCCAAGAAAGAACGCAACCGAACACGAGTCTAGCTCAAACACATTAAGTGGATGTATCTGGAAAAAAAGTAACTTGAAGTGAACGAATTAGTGGAAGAAAGAGAAATGGTGATGGATGATTACGTGTGAGTAGATCTGGATTGTGCACAGATTACACACGGGCGGTCTCTCCACGCCCTCCATTCCCCCCCTCCCTCCCCTCCTCTCTCGTTTTTGCGTCTCTCATTTCTCTCTTTCTGTCCTCCGTTTCTCTCTCTCCCTCCCTCTCCTCCCTCTCCATTCCCATTTCTCTCTTTCCCACTTGCTCCCTCTTACTCCTCTCCCTTCTCTTTTTGCCCTCTCCACTCTCCTCCCTTGCCTCTCCCCCTCTCCCCCGCCTCCCCCTCTCTCTTTCGCCTCTCCCTCTCTCCCCTGCCTCTCCCCCGCTTCTCCCCCCTCCCTCCTCTCCCCCTTTCCTCTCCTTCCTCTCCCCCACCTCTCCCTCCTCTCCCCCTTTCCTCTCCTTCCTCTCCCCAGATCTCCCCCCTCTCCCATCTCCCCCCTCTCCCCCCTCTCCCATCTCCCATCTCCCTCCTCTTCCCCCTCTCCCCCCCCCCCGCCTCTCCCTCCTCTCCCTATCTCCCTTACCTCCTTCTCATTCCTCGTTTCCCTCCTCTCTCTCTTATTGCTTCTCTTCTCTCTTTCCTCTCTCCTCTACCTCTCATTCTCTCCTCCCCTCTTCCTCTCTCCTCCCTCTCCGTTTCTTTCTCATCCCCCCATCTTTCTCAGCCTCTTTCCTCTCTCTGGCTCTCCTTTTTTCTCTGCCACCCCCTCTTCTGTCTCTTCTCTCTCTCTCTCTCTCTCTTTCTTTCTCCTCTGCTACCGCTCTTCGCATCTCCTTCTCTCGTCTGTCCCTCTCATCTCTTCCTCTTCTCTCCCCTTCTTTTTTTTTGGGGGGGGTGTTGGGTCATGGGGCCTGAACTCTGGGCCTGGGCGCTGTCCCTCAGCTCTTCAGCTCAAGGCTAGCGCTCTACCACTTGAGCCACAGCGCCACTTCCGGCTTTTTTTCTTTTTGCTTATGTGGTGCTGAGGAATCGAACCCAAGGCCTCAGGCATGCAAGGCAAGCGCTCTACCACTGAGCCACCTTCCCAGCCCCCCCTTCTTGTTCTCGCCTCCTCTCCTCACTCTGCTTCCTGTTTACTCTTCCCTCTTGTCTCCACTCTTCTTTCTCTTCTGATTTCTCCTTTATTTCTCCTCTTTCCCACCCTCTTTTCCTTCTCCCTCCCCCTGTCTCTCTCTCTCTCTGGCAGGAGCACTCTCAACCCCCTTCCCCTCCCCCCCCCATGTTCCAGCTATGGACTTAGGCCTGAGAAAAGCCTCACTCGGTTCTGGAGACTCGAAGGCAGCCTGAACTAATTGCGATGAAATACCTAGCCAGGCACATGTAGCAGATGGAGTTTTCTACAGTTACCTTGGCGCAGTGAAATTATTCTGGAATTTCCATGCCAAGAAGAGCTCACCAACGGAGGAAGGTGGGAGGAGGGCGGGACTCCGAGGGGGTCCTGGGGTCATTGCAGATGGACGGATGGACAAGGACGGGGAACGCTCACAAAAGAATACGGTTAACTTCTCCAAACGTTTATCCAACCAATTTAACAAAGTGTGATGAACTTTGAGAAACTTGGCTGGCGTCTGCGTGTGTGAGGTTCAACGAGGACCACACACCTCCCGTCAGAACCAGGACGGGGTGACGGACGGCCACACACCTCCCGTCAGAACCAGGACGGGTGACGGACGGCCGCACACCTCCCGTCAGAACCAGGACGGGTGATGGACACTGACGTTTCCAGGATGACTGTAGTGAGGGAGGGGCTTATATTAAACCCGGCTCTGCCGGCTCAGCCCCTGCGCTAGCAGCACACCATTAACAACAGCTTCGCAAGGTAGGAGAAGCTGTGACAACAGAGTACATGTTATTCGCATTTGAATAATCACATCTAAGAAGAGCGCGCACACGGGTGGGGAGGGGATGGAGCTCTTAGGTCTGCGGTGCTTGTGTCTCCCTTTGAGAATCGTGATATCATCGGCAGCATGCTGCACCGTGGTCTCTTCTAATTAAGAGGTTATGAAGTATTAGTCTCAAAAACATTAGTAACCCAGCTGGGCGCTGGTGCCTTCTGCCTGTCACCTTAGCTACTCAGGAGGCTGAGAGCGATGTTCAAAGCCAGTCCAGGCAGAAAAAGTCCACGAGACTCTTCTCTCCAATGAACTACTTACAAAAAGCCAGAAGTGGCGCTGTGGCTCAAGTGGTAGAGCGCTAGCCTTGAGCCCAGAGAAGCTTAGAGACAGCACCTGGGCCTTGAGTTCCAGGCCCAGGACCAGAAAAAAAAAATTATTAGTAATTCTCTATAAAACTCAAGTATGCAGAATAGCCACAATAAATTGAGGTAGGTACACATAGACAATTGGTTCTATGTATACTCATGTGTCTGTATGTATGCATATATATGTATATATGTATGTATGTATATGTACATATGTATAGATATGTACATATATATATATTATGTAGACTTGCCTTGGAGTACTGATGCTCTGCTTCAAGGCCTTCACCACTCTGGCTTAGACAACTCATTTCTTAAAGAAAAGTACACTTGTACAAAAGCTACCATTTTATGGCAAAGAAATGGATGTTTTATAGAACAATCCAAAGAGGCATCTCTCCTTATCTAGTCACCTTCCATTCATGATTGGCAAAATGTCTGCTATAACAAAAGCATCGCTTCTTTGCAAAGAGCAGGTCAGCCAGCTGCCTCTATGTCTGCACTGTACTGACTAGATTAAACCAGCCGTGCAGTCCACCCAGGGCCTGGTACTTAGGGGAAAAGAGCTGTTGGCAGTGTCCCAGCACCACGTGCCAGCGGTGTCTAGGGGCCTCTTCTCTGGGGTCCACACGCTGGCTGTGGAGGAGGTGATCTAGTCTCTGGTCTCTGCTTGAGGAGCCTGGGCCCACGGGAGGAAGACTACCAGCCTGAAGTCCCATCTCAGATAAATGGTAGGCCCAGAGTCAGGTTGACTTGTAAAGCAGGTTTTCAAGCCCCGTACAACACGACTGCGCACACCTTCGCTTCCCCATGGACCATGCGTTGGACACGGCTGCAGCTGCCTGGTGCACGGCTCCGTTCCCGGCTTCTGATCGGAACAAGAGACTTCCACCCGCAACGTGAGAGAGCCGACAGAAGACGCACACTCGGACGTTCTGTGAACGGCACACAGCCATGTTTCCCACTCTGAACTTACAATCAGCCCAGGCTCGTGGCAAACGGGTTAGAAAATGAAAAAGCTATAGAGCACGCAGAAAATAGGAAAGTATAAGAGAAGCTCCTGCTTCGTTCAGAGCTGGACAGAGCTGGCTTGTGGGACTTTAGGGCCAGAGGGAGAGCAGCACTGGGAGGCTCAGGGTGGATTCACCGGAGGAAGCTGGCGCCCAGTGCTCTCTGCCTCCATGAGTCCTGCGTCCACACCACCGGCGGTGCACGCCCTGCTCCCAGCCTAGTGCTGGGCTCTCCAAGAACAGCCCCAGAGCACTTTTCCAGTTTGAAGCTGAGCTGCTGTGCATGGAAATGAAGACGAGGACTTGCTGCCACCCAGTGGCGACAGGCCCTCCTTACACCTGCGCTGCATTTCCCAATTTTTCCATAAGTATTTGTTGGATTTGTATGGTGTGTTAGAAGAAACTAATAGAAATAGAATTAATAATAGACATCAATAGAAATTAAAACCGCATGTCATACTTACATTCAAATCTAACGTTTCACACTTAGAGCTGGTCACAGACGCTTCGTCCTGAGTCATCAGCTGTATTAGGCGAGAGCGTGCGCGTTCAGGGTGGTATGGCCGTAGACTGGTTAGCCATCTTAGTGGCTCCCGATCAGAGGTGACTTTGCCCCTCCTCCGGTCCCGGGCCATGGCTTTGGGGTGGTTTGGCCGCGGCATGGGTGGTGAGGAGCTGTCGGTGCTGCAGTGCGCGGCACGGGTTTCCAGCTCCGGAGGCTGAGGGTGCGTGGCTGGGGAAGCCCAGCGCGTGTCTATTGTATGTGAACCTGGGCTCGAACCCAGGCGTGCGTGCCTGGCATCGCGGAGCGCCCGCAAAGCAAGTGACTGTCACTGGTCAAGAAGTGCCTACAGGCCTCCATCCTCTTCCAGCCCTGCTCCAGGGCACACGCCACGGGCCCTGCTTGCCGCAGCCTGCAGCGCGCCGACAGCACGCGTGTGGCTCGGCAGCGAGGAGGGGCGGCCGGAAGGGAACACAATGCCCGCGTGTGGCTCGGCAGCGAGGAGGGGCGGCCGGAAGGGAACACAATGCCCGCGTCTCAGCTGGGCCGGCGAGGACAAGACTCTGAGGCCTAACTGTTCCTAGAGCTCACACGCACGCCAGGCCTTGAGCTCACACCCACGCCCTGCCTTGAGCTCACACCCACGCCAGGCCTTGAGCTCACGCCCACGCAGGGCCTTGAGCTCACGCCCACGCAGGGCCTTGAGCTCATGCCCACGCCCTGCCTTGAGCTCACACCCACGCCAGGCCTTGAGCTCACACCCACGCCATGCCTTGAGCTCACACCCACGCCAGGCCTTGAGCTCACACCCACGCCCTGCCTTGAGCTCACACCCACGCAGGGCCTGAGCTCACACCCACGCCAGGCCTTGAGCTCACACCCACGCCAGGCCTTGAGCTCACACCCACGCAGGGCCTGAGCTCACACCCACGCCGGGCCTTGAGCTCACACCCACACCAGGCCTTGAGCTCACACCCATGCAGGGCCTGAGCTGACACCCACGCCAGGCCTGAGCTCACACCCACGCCCTGCCTTGAGCTCACACCCACGCCCTGCCTTGAGCTCACACCCACGCCCTGCCTTGAGCTCACACCCACGCCCTGCCTTGAGCTCACACTCACGCCCTGCCTTGAGCTCACACCCACGCAGGGCCTTGAGCTCACACCCACGCAGGGCCTTGAGCTCACACCCATGCCCTGCCTTGAGCTCACACCCACGCAGGGCCTTGAGCTCACACCCACGCCCTGCCTTGAGCTCACACCCACGCCAGGCCTTGAGCTCACACCCACGCCCTGCCTTGAGCTCACACCCACGCCAGGCCTTGAGCTCACACCCACGCCAGGCCTTGAGCTCACACCCACGCCAGGCCTTGAGCTCACACCCACGCAGGGCCTGAGCTCACACCCACGCCAGGCCTTGAGCTCACACCCACGCCGGGCCTTGAGTTCACACACACACACACACGCTGGGCCACAGGCAGGAAGGTGCACTTGGGGAAAGAGCAAATGAATGGAGAGCCCTGTGTTGTGCACAAAGCATGAAGCGGGGAGGCTTCCCTGGTGTGTTTGCCGGGGGTGGACGGGAGAGAGGGGCCTCACTAATTTCAAACTGACGTTGTTTTCCCAGTTCTTTTCAGTCTTGCCATCTCTTACCTCGTTTCACTTAGTTATTTCACCGCAGCTATTTCTGGTTCTCCCTTGAATTCCCGGCGCCCAGTCCTACGCCCTGCGAGCGCGTGGACACGGGGACGCCCATCGCGGCTCTCACTGCGTCTCCTCAGCGCGTCTGCTCCCTCTGACCTGCCCCGTGAGCTAGGGCAGCCTGTGGAGACAGCCTTAGAGATCTCTCCCCCACTCCTGGACAGACATTAGTAGAGGAAGTCCCCAGCTGGGCAATGCGCGGCACGGTTCTCTGTTGAGATCTGTCAGGTGGGCTTCTGTCACGTAATACCATTGACAAGGCTGGCGGGATGGACCACGCTGTGGATCCCCCAATGCAAAGGACGCCCCGTGCTTCCTCCGTACCAAGTCCGGCCCCCCAGCCCTTCCCGGGTTTGTCTTCGGGATCCCATGGCAGGTGTGGCTGTTGTTGGTGATGTAAGAACGGCACCATTGCCAGTGGTTGTCTTATTGAGGCTACAGCGTCTCATGGCAATGGGGTGAACAGCCACAGTGTGAGGTCTCCACAGCCTCTGCTGGCCACGGGCCGGGCGGGGGGGGGGGGGAGGGGCGTGGAGGGACGGGAGGGCTGTTTGGAGGCAGAACCTCAAGCAAGTGAAGGATAATGGCCCTGTACAGGTAGATAAGATTACTCACATATACGAGATTGCCTGTGGCTATGCATGGAACCAATGATCGCAGACATTACTTGGGACCAACAACAATTTCTAAATCTTTTCGAATTGCAGCTTGCGCACGATACACAACCCAGTATAAGGAGCTCGGAAGACTTGCACTTAAATAGTCTCAATAGCCCTCCAGGAAGGTATCAGGTGCGTATCCATTTGAGGGCAGGAGGGCCAGTTACCGGCCATGTGTAGATAAACCATGTAACGAAATGGAAATGAGATAGGATATGTTTCTCAGCTTGACAATGACATATTCCCACAGCAAATATTTATCCAGAGCAACATGCCAGGCATGTCTTAAGTACTGAATAGGTAAGTAAACAACTTAGAGAAAGCCTTGGGAGATGCTCACCACAAAAGGCTGACCTTAGATCATAAGCGAGTAACATTCACTTCAGACCTCACCATTCAGGTATTTCTGCTTGCTATGAATATTCTGCTAGATGTCTGTATTATATATAGTTAGACAGATAACATAGGTAGGTGTTCATGGAGAGAAATCTAAGTGGCTACGTACCTGCATCTAGATGCTGAAAGTGGTATTCCAGAATTCACAGCGAGCATGACATCAAAGCTGGCCCTGGGTCTTGGTGAGGCCGCGTGTGGGGCCGTCCGAGACCACTTGGCCTCGTTCTCTTCCGGTGGGCCTGGCACTTGGCTCGCACCTGTCCCGCAGCAGGGCTGCTCTGTGCGTCTCTAGCGCTTTAAGAGGAACGCTGGCGTGGATGCCAGGACTTGGGTGCAGGACGTTTTCTCTGCGGAGGTGAAGTCCTTAGCCCAGAGAAGATGGCGGCCACCCAAAGTGGAGTGGGGCGGTGCTGTTGTCCTCACCTGCTCCCCTTGGATATCTTCACTCCCAAGCACTGGCCCACGCGGGGCAGCCCAGGAGTGAGGTTGAGGAGAGGGCTTCCCGGCCCAGCTCTGAGCCGAGCGTCTCCTTCCTCTGTCTAGAAAGTAATGAAGCGGCTCATCAAAAGATATGTGCTGCAGGCGCAGGTGGACAAGGAGAGCGACGAAGTGAATGAAGGTGAGGGGTCGGGAGGGGTGGATGAAGGTGAGGGGTCGGGAGGGGTGGATGAAGGTGAGGGGTCGGGAGGGTGGCTGGGGTTACAGCCCTCCCCTGGCCTCTCCAGCTGCGTCCTGGGGCAGCGTCAGAACTTGCTGTGGTCTGTCTAGGGAAGTAGCCACATGCTCCCCTGGGCAGCTACTTGCTGGGAAAGGACATGGGGACAGAGGCCAGCCCCTCGAGAGCGGCTGACCCCTCTCCGCCCTTGCTTCCCCCAGGGGAACTGAAGGAAATCAAGCAGGACATCTCCAGCCTCCGCTACGAGCTCCTTGAAGAAAAGTCCCAGAACACAGAGGACCTAGCAGAACTCATAAGGAAACTAGGGGAGAAATTATCCTTGGAACCACATCAAGAGGAAAGCAGCAAAAGATAATCCAGATCCTTCCTTAGAAATCTGTATTTGTCCACTTGAAGCCATATTGTTTTCTGATATATTTTTGTTAAGTGCCAATGATAGAAAAAGTGAGATGATGCTCTGGGTTCGTGGCCCGCAGGATCACGGTCCACGGGATCACAGTCCGTGGGATCGCAGCCCACGGGATCACGGTCCGAGGGATCACGGTCCACGGGATCATGGTGTTGTAGCTTTGCTGATTGTTTCATCATTGAGGTAAAGATTGCAGATCATAAAAGAAGTTTTTTTTGTCTAGTGGTTTGGTGCTTGTTTTTTTAAGACTGCTTTCTTGGGGGTAACTGTGGGGACGAGGCTGTTCTGGCTTGAGAATGGGTCTCAGGTGACTAGAGAACCTGATCTTGGTGACCCCAGCTTTGAAGCGGGGGAGGGGGAGGGCAGTCGTCTTATCTTTAAATAATGCGGTGCGATCGTCACCTGCTCTATCCTCAAAGAAACAGGCAGACAGAACAGCTTACGTGTTCTTATTCATCTCTTTGATGGCACTGCACTTCATGCGAAAAACTATTTTCCCCACTGACCCTTGCAAACACAGATGGTCTGATTGTGTGTATGTGTGCATATATGTACACAGAATGCTTTTCCTGTAACTTTTGTAGCTACTGTGAATACTCAAAAGCTCTGTTATAGTTTTTTATTGTTACTCAAAAAATATTGTCTGAATAAGAACCTTTAGAGACGTGCCAACGGCCCCCCTCTGGGATTATGAGGGTGAATTGAAAGGATGTATTTTGAGCACTTTCTGAGGGCACCCATAGATATTCTCATACCTGGCTGTTGAGGGGTGAGAATTTGCACACACGCCCAGGCTCCTTTTGGTTGGTTTACTCCGCTCCCCAGTGTGTAGGAGAAGAGTTGGCTTTTGTGGGTGTTCTCCAAGGGATTGTTGCAGCAGCCTAACTGAGAAGGCTCAACCTCTCACCAGAGGACGCTGGGCATGCCAGAGATGGGGCTTTAGACTCCGTGAAGGAGGGTTCAGGGCAAGTCTCTTATTTTGTGTTAAAGATGAAACAGGAATTGAAAACCTTTTTATCCCCGGTAAAATCTATGTTGTCATTTTGTATGTGTGGCTGTTGCTCATTGAGAAGTTAGCCAGGCAAGAAAGTCCATTCCCACGTGTCCCGTGACAGTCTTGGCACCCAGCGTTGGTAAAACCCAGCCGCATACCAAATGCAATGCCCATCCAGGCTGCTGCGTGCCAAGACGATGTGGGCATGCACGCGTTGCCTACGACAACCCCAGGAAACACGCCCTGGTTTTCCCGACGGACCGGCTGGACACGAAGCGTGGCAGCCCTGGAGTGGCCACGGCAATGAGCAAGGCAGCAGCATCACGGAAGGCACCTGGCTGGCCAGCGCCTGTAATCGGGATGGAGTCTGGCTTTGAGCTCACTCCTCTCACACACAGCTCCACTGCTTAAACTGAGCGAAGAGCCAGATTCCTATTTCCAATGCCCCCAGGCTTCTAGCACCGTCCGCCGATACTACAGCACACCAGCTGAAGGGGGGACGGACCCGGCCTCCAGGAGAGCGCAGGACATCATTTCATTTCCCCTCGCTCCTGTGCGGAAGCTGGTGCTGACATTTGGGAAGAGAATCTTCAACTTCCTCGTCCCCCATTTGGGTTCTAGTAATTATTATCCAGGAAAATAGACTTTCCTATCAACAAAAAGAGCATTTTTTTTATTCGGAAGAAATTAAGTTTACCTATTATCACTGCTCAGGCTCGGCTTTGCTTTCACCTTAACCTTTTCAGGAGCTCTGTGACTCACTGTCTGACATTTACCCTTCACTCTTCTCATGATGGGCTTTCATTAGCCGAGTTGGGAAAGGGCAGATGGCAGCATTTCCTTGCACTGAAAAAGTTCACCTGCAATCACCTTGTGGCTATCATTTGTCAGCCCACAGAATGCATATCTATATGCGTGCACATAAACGTCCTGTCTACCATGATGCATGTGCATCCACACACATGATCCAAGATCCGCACACACTTCCCAACCTCCATCAGTACCTATGATACCAGGGAAAGACGGACTTCGGCCCTTGCCTCTGCTCTCCCTTGTCCTTCCACGGTGGCTTCTCTTCAATGACGTCACCCCTTTTCCTGACTCTGAAGTCAGCTCCCTCTTCTTTTCCTGCCTGGTTGTTCAGAGTACTGTACATCTGGGATGTGTGGCTGGGGCCCCAGGGCTGACGCAGATGCAGGCGTCCATCTTCCGCCCCATCTGCCCAATGCCCGGCTCCATCCGGAGCTTAACACCCCAGGCCATGCCGCGGTGTGCGGTGTGCATGCCTGTGGTTAGAGCAGGGCTGGCTGGGGTGCCAGGCTCTCGTGGGGAGCGGGACCCGGCTTGGCGGGGGCACCGGTGCTCTCACCTCTGCAGGGAGGCAGTCCTGCTGCCCCTCACCCCACCCCACCAGGGTCCTGTGGGCTCCGCCTGGTCTCCCCCATCCCGTCCCCTCAGCTCCCCTCTCCTGGTCCCCCCTCCCCGCCCCTCCCTTCCCCAGGGCAGCCGCACTGGAGCAGGAAAAGCAAGTGAAGCAGGTGCCGCCAGCGCCCCCTGCCAGGCAGAGAAGGCTAATAACAGGAGCGCACGCTCGCCCCGGCAGGGGTGCAAACCAAGAGAAAGCCGACTGGAAGAGCAAAGCTAAAACTCTCTCCTCTCCAGTTGTGGACATGGGCTCGGGCCACAGTTTCAAGACAAGGACATGCAGTTTGCTCTGTGTGTCTGTGTGTGTGTGCGCGTGCGTGTGGCAGCCGCAGCCGCTCCCGGGTGCCACCCCAGGGTGGAGAGCTGGGGCGCGGGGTACAGCTGCAGCTGCCGCGGGGCGGGAGGAGGCGGCCAGCCTCCAGGAACACCGTGACACAGGCTGGCTGCGGCCGGGGCTGCGTGGGTCACTGGCAGGCTCTCCCTGACATAACCATGGCATTGGACACGAGGCCCGGAAGACTGGGAACAGACAGAACGCAGTGGCGGCTTGACTTGTCCAAATCTGTGTGTCCCCAGCCGCCACGCGGGGACGTCTGGACTGTGGACTCTGCAAGCCGTGTGTGTGCTTAGATGTCGCAGGCAGCTCCCAGGTTGATGGAGGTTTTTCAAGGATTCGTTGCCTGAGTTTTTAAAATGAGTGATTTTAAAATGAAAAAAAGAAGTCTGTATTCACTGTCGAAGCGTGACGCACATCAGCAACGGATGTCAGCCACTAAGCACACATAAACGCCGGGCTCTGTGTCCTGATCAGACCTGTGGACTTTTCTTTTGGAAGTGGTGACATTCAGCCTTGGGAGATCCATATCACAGCCACGCGCAGAGACGATGTGGTGGCATCAGGACCTGACGCAGCCGCCGGGAGTCAGTCCGGTGCAGGGACAACAGGCACTGGAGATGAAAGGCCCTCACCACCGCTGGTGTTTGCTGGAGAATGGCTTCTAGACGCCCAGTGGGGCCGAGCCTCACACCCCTCACAGGACTGCGGGCCCCTCCCCCCAGGAGAAAAGCAGACCACCCCCCATCACAGCCCAAGGAGAGAGGAGGGCGCTCGGAGGAGCGGCGCAGGCCGCTGAGCACGGGGGGGGGGGGGGCCCACCTTGCACGGCCAGGCCCCGAATGAGGCGAGACAGGTAAACACGAGGCCAGGGACAGAGGCGTGCCGGGCTGGGCTGCTTGGCTCTGCTGAGGGTCTAGTTCAGATCCCTTGTCCTCATCTCCGAGAGGGAACAAAGCACCATCTCTTTAGCAAGTTCTGGAAAAACGAACCCCACTGATGACCAAAGATGGGCACAGAGGTTCCGATGAGTGCCCCCCCTCCCCGCCAAAGTGTAATTCTGGGAATCATTTAGCTCCATGTGTCTCAGGGAGGACAAAACATTCAAGACTCGCGGCGATGGCACCTAATGTGCCATGCCTGCACCCCAAGCGTGAGGCGTGGGGGTCCTGGCCAAACGGGGTACAGAGCAAGACTGTTTCAGGAGGAAGAGGGAGGGAGGGGAGGGGAGGGGAGGAAGCGGGAGGTTGAAAAGAGAAAGAGGAGGAGGGAGAGGAGAGAGGAAAGATGGTGTGGGGGAGGGAAACCACATGTTCTCATTCTTTTGTCCTTTCTTCCTGACCCTCCTGCCGTGTCAGCGTTTTCAGTCCACGTGCAGAGTGCTTGTTGAACGTGCCCCGCGCCACGTGGCTTCTTCACACGTTCACGGCTCAGGCTTCAGACTGAGGCGTGGAGCTTGTCACAAAGACGCCAGCCATTGTTTTTGTGCCACGCCAGAATTGAAGCGCCGTCTCTCGCAGGGCCAAGGCGGGCAGTTTGCTCCCGCAAGCAGGTAATGGGGAAGAAGAGGCTCTCCAGAAGCAAGAGTGTTGAAGTCATCCTCAAACTCGGGTCAAGTTGCTCCTGTCTGCAGCCAAGTCAGAACAAATTGTCTTTCCATTTACCAGGAAAGGACGGGGGCGAACGGCGTCTTGACAAAAGCCAGCACCAGAGGGCGCCATTCTCCTCCCTACGGAGGCCACGGAACTCGGGATGCTCCCCAGGGCCCCACAGTCGGCCGGCTTTCTAGAACATGCGGGAGGCAGGCAGGAAAGCTCTAAGAGCAACAAGGCTCTCAGTTAAGAGGCTGTCTCAGAAAGGTCTGTATAAAACACGCCCCCAAAGTGCTTTTCTTTAAATGTGTAAATGAGACGCAGGAGGGAAAACAGGCGCTTGGTTCACCTTTTCCTCCCGGGAGGAGCGGGTGTGCTGCTCGCAGTCAGGATGCCTCACCCTGCCTGCCCAGCCGGGGGAGGCGAGAATGAAAGGGGGAGCTGGTGGGGCCTCTGTAGGGGGGACCTTTTCCCGCTTGGTGCACACGCAGCTCTGCCTTGGGGTAGAGGCTTTGCAGCCACCGGATGGCTGGAGGGGAGGTAGGAGCCGGCCCTGACTGGAGCTGGATGGAGCGCTCAGTGTGGGAGAGTTGGAGGGGCGCTGGATCGCGCTCAGATCTGCACGTGTTACTACTGGCCAGCAGCAGCAGCAGCAGCAGCAGCGCCTGTCCTCTGTCGTAATTAATTTAGAAAAGGAGCCGGTGCGGCCCGGGGACCTCCGCGCCACGGGGAGGTGGGGCAGGGGGGAGGCGAGCGAGCCAGTCCTAATGGCTCCCCCGCATCCAGCTTGATTGACCGAGGCGAGAACAGCTTGTTCCATTCTTGGTGGCATGAGCGTGGGATTTGTGACAGCGTAGGTCAGCGTCTGTGTTCCTGTCTCGGGGAGCGGCCGGGGGCTGGTGGCGCACAGCCCGGCTGGTTCCCGCTGTGAGCACCGGGCAGAGCCCGCTGGTGGAGCGGTTGGAGCACGGGCGCGGCCTGTGTGTCGGCGCACACACGGCTGGAATTAGCAGACTTCTGGCTGCAGGTGGCTCGCTGGAGTTCCTACTAGGTACCTGACACTGCATTAGGCCCCAAGAACTGGAGACAAACAGGACACGCACCCCGTCCCTCCACGCCGGCCCAGGACAGAAGACGGACAAGCAATGGTTCGAACTAAGGTTCATCTAACTCACGACCCAGAGAAGGGCAGCTGTGGCCCCAAGTCCCTGCACTTCCTTATACTGACTGTGCTGATGCTCCCAAGAATCAATGTCACCTTCCTTATTCTTCATTGATCTGTTCCCTTTGCTCAGGTTTTTAGTGTCGTCCTTTAAAAATTCACCAAAGAGGGTTGTCAATGACACCAAAGTCAACATTTGACCAAAAAATTAAAACCATGACATGAACCTAAACCAATGGTGTCTTCTGGAATGCCTGACCAACCTTTAGTTCTGATTTGATTAAAAAACAACCTGGAATTAGGGAGAGAAATTAAATCAGATTCTACCCATCTCTGTTGGCAAATCACTGAAAATGGTATCCAAGTATCACACAAACAAGCGTCTTCTTCACAGCTCATCGGCACAGCTGTTTTCCCCTCATAGCCGAGTGTCTGTGTGGGTCAACTCTTCAATACAACGTGAGGAAATCCACACAAGTGCGCAACATGGCGTGTGCTCAAAACCTGCGTACAAGACCATGTCACAAACTATAGTTAAGAAGCCAAGTGGGAGATTCGGCCCTGTTCTCTGCCCAGACGGGAACTGAGTGGTCAGTGCACCCTACAGACGGGGTCTCTGTGTCTGTGGCTGTGAGTTAGCTTTCCAGCGAGGGAGACGGCCCTGAGGGCTTGCCTGCTGGGTGGAGCGTGGGGGTGCATCCCCCAGCAGCCCCCCCAGGGAAGCTTTACCATCCCCTCCTCGCTCCGTCGGGCTTTGGTGGTATGAGAAGAGTCGTACACCAGCTACAGGAGCCTCCCAGGCTGCATGGTAGTTCTCGATGTATGTCCGGCTGTCACCCGGGCCGTGGCCTGTCCTCTCAGTCACAGCCGCTGGCCCCTCGCCCCCAGCCCGCACGGCCAGTGGCAGGACTCTCTCACGGGGCTGGTGGCTTTGTCAGTGGGACCTGTGCCTTTATACAAGAGGCTGCAGAGAGCTCGCCTCTGGCCGCGGGAAAGCCGCCTTCACCAGACAGCCCCTGAGAGCCTGGCTCCCTGGAGAGCCAGCCTCCAGAACCCCGAGGAAACTGAGTCAGCACCCAGGTGTACCTGACTCCCGCCTTCTGCACGGACCAAGACACTCCCCAGCCCTCAGCCCTCCCTCCAGCCAGCTCCCTGGCCTGGTCCCTGCCCCCGAGGTGAGCACAGGGGCGTTGAAAAAGGGGCCTGCTCCTTCCTCCTCACCATCTGCAGATCTTCCACAGACCTGCCCGCCCCGGACCCGCGCTGCCACACACCGGCCTGCCACCCACCGCCCGCCGCCCGCTGGCCCCACACACGGCCCGCCACCCACCGCCATGCCGCCCGCTGGCCCCACACACGGCCTGCCACCCGCCACCCGCTGGCCCCACACACAGCCCGCCACCCGCCGCCCGCTGGCCCCACACACGGCCCGCCACCCGCCACCCGCCGCCTGCTGGCCCCACACACGGCCTGCCACCCGCCGCCCGCTGGCCCCACACCGGCTGAGGCTTGGTTATTTCAGTCATAGTGTGTGAGGTTTGCTAAGAGAGTGAGTATCTCAAATGCCCTCACCACACGCACATGTGCACACACACGGGCACACACGTGCACACACATATGAACATAACAACAGGAAAACTGGTAATTGGTTGGTGAAGGATGGGCTAATTTAACTGTTGTAATCATTTCATCATATATATATATATATGTATATGTGTATATCAAATCTATACCAAATCACTACATCATACACTTGTATATCAAATCTATATCAAATCACTACATCATACACTTGTATATCAAATCTATACCAAATCACTACATCATACACTTGTATATCAAATCTATACCAAATCACTACATCATACACTTGTATATCAAATCTATACCAAATCACTACATCATACACTTGTATATCAAATCTATATCAAATCACTACATCATACACTTGGACGGTGCACAATGCTCATTTGCCAATTACAGTGTGCTTCAATACACACGGAGAAACATTTAGGTGAAACTATGGGCACGCCCCTTTTGAGGACGGATGCAGGGGAGAGAGAAGCTATGGAGGCGAAGCATCTGGATCGGAGCCGCGGGCTCTGCAGGGCAGCGTTTGCGGCCCTCCAGGGCTGGCTTCCAGATGCTCTTCAGGCCACGTTTAGAAGCACGCAGCTTCATCTCTGTTTCTGAGCTTGTTAGAAGCACAATGTGAGCTACGTATGATCGAGTAATGGAGTTGAGTTTCAAACAAAACATCTTGACCGGGGCTGGGGCAGCCTGGGCCGCAGGTGCTCCGTCACGCCAGTCCTCCCTGGAGCCCGCGAGGTTGGACTGACATGGGTGGTTATACGGCGGGAACAAACCCGGGCTGCAGTCAAGGTTTGTTCTTGCAGAAACAGGCCGACTAATGCTGCTTCATCACCTTCAAGAAATTGGATACGGATGCTTTGTGAATGCTACAATGGTTTTGCAAAACCCGGCGACTGCCAACTCCAAGGAAATAGGATAGGAAAATCAGCCACTGCAAAAACATTGGTGCTCATGGAAGATCGTGTAAGTGCTGCTGCTGCCTCCTCTCCTCGCCCTCTCCCTGCTCCTCCTCCTCTCCCCCTCCTCCTCCTCTCCCCCCTCTCCTCCCCCCTCCTCCTCCTCTCCCCTCCTCCTCCTCTCCCCCTCCTCCTCTTCTCCCCCCTCTCCTCCCCCCTCCTCATCCTCTCCCCCTCCTCCTCTCCCCCCTCTGCTCTCCCCCTCCTCATCCTCTCCCCTCCTCCTCTCCCCCCCTCCTCTCCCCCTCCTCCTCCTCCTCCTCCTCTCCCCCTCTTCCTCCTCTCCCCCTCCTCTCCCCTCCTCCTCTCCCCTTCCTCCTCTCCCCCTCCTCTTCTTCCTCCTCCTCTCCCCCTCCTCCTCCTCTCCCCCTCCTCGCCCTCTCCCTGCTCCTCCTCTCCCCTCCTCCTCCTCTCCCCCTCCTCCTCCTCTCCCTCTCCTCCTACTCTCCCCCCTCTCCTCCCCCTCCTCATCCTCTCCCCCCTCCTCTCCCCCCCTCCTCTCCCCCTCCTCCTCTCCCCCTCCTCCTCTCCCCCCTCCTCCTCTCCCCCTCCTCCTCCTCCTCCTCCTCCTCTCCCCCTCTTCCTCCTCTCCCCCTCCTCTTCTTCCTCCTCCTCTCCCCCTCCTCATCCTCTCCCCTCCTCCTCTCCCCTTCCTCCTCTCCCCCTCCTCCTCCTCCTCATCCTCTCCCCCTCCTCCTCCTCTCTCCCTCTTCCTCCTTTCCCCCCCTCCTCCCCCCTCCTCATCCTCTCCACCCACCACGCCGCTCATGTCTTCACAGCCCAGGGAAATGGCTGGTGCTACTAGATTGTATTAGTGTTGGGCAACCCTTCTCAGTGTGGCTAACAAAAAATGTTGCTTCTTTGGAAAAAATTATATTGAACGAAGTTAGCCAGACCCAAAGAATCAGGCTGCATGTCCTCCCTCGCTGTGGGGACCAGAGTGTGCCTGTAAATCCACAAGGGAGCATGCTGGTAACTATGTGTGTATATATGCACAATACACATGCGACAACATACTAAATAAAATACATATGTATGTATATATTAAATAAATACATATATGTACACACACACTGGGGTACTGTGAGTCCAAAGAAGGATATTCATAGGAGTGGATCACAAAGGCTCAATATAAAATAATATTTTTCAAAATGAACTCTAAGTTGTTGTTGTTTGTGTTTTTTTTTCCTTTTGTTAGTTTATCTGTCTGGGGGAGGGTAAGAAATGGAGGGACAAGGGGTGAACAAGTGCGGCCACGGTACTCTCTAGACACTGTGTGGAAAACAAACTATGTAACTTGTAAGTGGGGTTGGGACGGGGAAAACTAGAGAGCGGAGGGAAGGGGTGGCGTGGTTCAAAAAGAAGTGAATTTGCTCCTGACTTCTGTAACTGTGACCCTCTCTGTCACAAGCACAGATTATAGGTTTTACAAAAACTTCTAGCTTCAGAGAAAGAAAATAGCTGGCTCTGAGTCGTTGGGGGGGATCAAGGACCGCCTTTTCAAAGTCGTCCAGGAGACCAAGCTGTGCCGTCTCATCTTCTTCAGTCTCCTGTGCTCTTCCTTTTCTCGCACACCGGCTTCCTCCATTTACTCTCTGGCTGACTGCGTTCTGCTGCCATCTCGAATCCGCACGCCAGGGCATGTTTCAGTCTCCTCACAGGTGCTATACTCTTCTACCTCTTCCCACACGCGAAAAGAAAAAAAGCTTCTTAGTAGATGGTTGCTGGGGGCGGGAGAGGGAGGCGAGGGCTGGTAAAGATGGACTGCCTTCAGATGTACATAACTGCTACGGCTCAACAGCCAAAGACTTTGTCGTACTTGGAGCAACATCCAATACTACATAAAATTACAGCTCCCTGGCAAGAGACCTCTAAACAAGGTAGGCCTGTGTCCAGTAACTTGCAGGTGAGAACTCGGATAGGATTTTATGTAAGTCTTTTTTTTTTTGGTCGGTCGTGGGGCTTGAACTCTGGGTTTGGGCGCTGTCCCTCAGCTCTTCAGCTCAAGGCAAGCGCTCTACCACTTGAGCTACAGCACCACTTCCGGTTTTCTGGTGGTTTATTGGAGATAGGAGTCTCAGAGTCTTTCCTGGCTTTGAACTGTGATCCTCAGATCTCAGCCTCCTGAGTAGCTAGGATGACAGGCGTGAGCCACCAGCGCCCGACTTTTATGTAAGTCTTTATACCATGATTTTAATTTGAATCACCCGATCAAAATCCACTCCTTAGGTTTCCCTGTGTTGTGGGCACACAGGTGTGGGCTCCTCACAGGTGCGGGATCCTCACAGGCCCCTCACAGGTGCGGGATCCTCACAGGTGCGGGATCCTCACAGGCCCCTCACAGGTGCGGGATCCTCACAGGTGCGGGATCCTCACAGGTGCGGGATCCTCACAGGCTCCTCACAGGTGCAGGCTCCTCCCACGGATGGCCTCTCACCTCTGGGCTGCCCTCCCACTCAGCTGTGACACAAAAGGAGTTAATGGAGCCACGTTGACACTTAGGCTGCCACTGCTTAGCTGTCTTCTAGGAAAGCAGCAGGAGGTTGGATGGCCGGCCACCGTGTCATTTTGGAAGGTATTTAGTCAGTGGAAGATGGGGCCATGGGTTCAAGCCATCTCTTATTCTCTGGACATCTCCCTCATGAGTAAAATGATGGCTATACAACATCGGGGTCTGCTTATGAATGCATGAAATACATGAGTAAAACAAAACGCACTACTAAGGAAAATAGACTTTTGTTGATACAGTTCCATTCAACAGACACTGGAGCTAACCCTAATAGGTTTCCAATGCACAACCGGAAATGCTACCATTTCTAAAGAACGACCAGGAAGAGAATATTCTGAAGAGATAACACTAGCAGTTGTTTGCCAAAAATGTATCTTCTAGTTGCTATACTTTGTCTTTTCTTTCTGTGTGAGAAACAAAACAGCAGATCAGTGTCTCCCTTTTTTTTAACCATGTATGCTGTTCTTCATGCGTAGATGGAGGACAGTTACAAATCCTGGAGAAGGGGCGGTATGTGCCACGGCAGGGAATGCCGGGCTCAGAGGAAACTCCCTGGAGGGTTTTTATGGAGTTGTTGAGCACAATGGCCCAGGAATTAGGGTAAGCCAGGGTTGTGAGCAGATCAGCCTTCTGATAACAGCGGTAAAAGGAGTGGGAGAGAGTCTGAGAGGAGAAGGCTTGTTTCTTACGATTCTAATTTCACATTTTTCTTGCCCAACCCATCCACCACCTTCATTTGTGGCTTGTCTGTTTAGGAAAGGTCTCTCCTTTCCTAACTTAAATTAGTCATTCTTGAAAGAAAATCAGCCTAAATTCTCAAGTGGCTATACTGGGGGTCTAAGCATCTTTAGTCGTCCCAGAAAACAGTCTTACTTTATATTCCTTTCACGGCCCTTAAAATCATACATAGTTTCCATTTTATTCTAAAGGAAAGTGCATTCTATTTTCCCAGAGAAATCTTACCTCTCTCTTCGATGCTCAGTGTCTGAGCCTCTCTTTCTTTTTGTTTTTTGTTTTTGTTGGTCGTGGGCCTGGGTGCTGTCCCTCAGCTCTTCAGCTCAAGGCTAGCACTCTACCACTTGAGCCACAGCGCCAATTCAAGCCTTTTCTGCTTATGTGGTGCTGAGGAATTGAACCCAGGGCCTCGTGCATGCAAGGCCAGGGCCTCATGCATGCAAGGCAAGCACTCTACCACTGAGCCACCTTCCCAGCCCCCAAGCCTCTCTTTCTTATGTGGGAGGTCTGTAGCGAGCAGATAACTCATTCCTGAAATCCAGACGGCTTGTGTAACTGGCCAAAAACCAATTGTAAAGACCATCATTTATGAATTTTTAGTTTGCATCAAATTTTGGATTTTTGTTTTGTTTTGTTTTAGAAACAGTGGAATGTCCACACTGTGTATGGAAATTCTGCACTGAATAAAAAGAGATTCCAATGTCTAAATGACTTACTGTTTTCAAAGAAAGACCGCAAATCCTTTCTACCCACTTTTCTCCCCTGGGGGTTTGTCTATTTCCACAATTCTAAGTATGGAGTTCAATCTGCAATAATCCTGGTGAGGCCCTGCTACCAAACACGGCTTCTGTCATTCCACTGGAGCGCTTGAAGAGGCACTGCCACCAATGCTGTGATGGTGATGACGATCATTTACTGTGTGTTGTACTCAACACTTTATGACATCCTAATAAACAGTCACAGCTGATCACCTGCCAGAGGCTATACTGATAGAAAGCCATGGAATCAAGTGAATCAGTCTCTGGAGCTTGAACGTCGCATGATGTCACAATCTCCCCAGAGGAGAATAATTCAGAGATGCACAGGGTGACAGCAAAGCTAAGCCCTAAAGTTTCCAGTGACCCAGAGTTACACAAATTTCACAGCCTCCCCAGGGGTAACCAGTGCCCCATGATGTCCCAGCAATCTCAGCTACATGGAATGCTGAGGAGGAGGATTGCAGTTCATTTGAAGTTAGCCTGAAAAAAGGGTAGCAAGATCCTATCTTAAAAACACAAGCGAGCCTGGTGGCTGAATCCAAGCTATGTGGGAGGCAAAATTAGGAAGATCATAATCCAAGGTTAGCCCTAGGAAAAAACCACAAGAGCCTTATCTCAAAAGTAAACTAAAGCAAAAAGGGCTGGAGATATCTCTCAAGTGATAGAGTACCTCCTGGCAAGCTCAGGCCCTGAATTCCAACTCAGGACTGCCCAGTGATCAAGTTACAGATCAGTACTGCCCAACGACTAAGTTCTGGATGAGTACTGCCCAACAACCAAGTTCCAGCTCAGTACTGCCCAAAGACCAAGTTCCAGCTCAGTACTGCCCAATGACCAAGTTCCAGCTCAGTACTGCCCAAAGACCAAGTTCCAGCTCAGTACTGCCCAATGACCAAGTTCCAGCTCAGTACTGCCCAATGACCAAGTTCCAGCTCAGTACTGCCCAATGACCAAGTTCCAGCTCAGTACTGCCCAATGACCAAGTTCCAGCTCAGTACTGCCCAATGACCAAGTTCCAGCTCAGTACTGCCCAATGATCAGTCAATCAGCATGGAATGCATCTGCTATAGATTTGTTTCCCCTTATTTCCAGATGGGATCTCTGACTTCAAATTCTCTCTTCAAGTCGGTGGCTAGGATAATCAGTGTATTTTCATACCATTCATCCACTAACCCATTTCTACTCGGTGGTTCTCAAGTCTGGCTCCCAAAACAGCATAAAAACCAAACCGAACCATAATACCCCTGCCCATGCCATTTCACAGACACCAAAGGAAGGTCTTTGGAAATGTAATATGGAATTTTTCTAAAGCTCCCTCTGGTGACTCACATACAGCCACATTTTGAATCATGGGCTTAAAAATAAAAGCCAAGGTTGCTTCTCACTCCAAACACCAGACCCGCCAGGACATGAGCCATCTTTCCTGTCTCAACATAGTGGTTTCTTGTGCCATGCCAAGAGAACTGAACTCTTCTATACAGTATAGTAATTTCATACTAACAATATATGGTAATAATAATCACCAGTATAGTAATTTGATGAAATTCCATTCAGGTCTTATCTGTCACAATTTAAGTTCAGGGCAGTCTAAAACCTGTGCTGTTCATTTCATACTGAGTCTCTATAGAAAGGCTTGAGGCCTGAACCACAGATCTCCATTATACGCTGTGTTTTTACGTAGCAGCAGATGGTGTAGCTACTGATCTTCCTAGAACTTTCCTTTTCTCTCTGGCTTGAAGCCGCATTGAGGAAACTCTCCCTTTCCCTACTCTTTTTCCTGGCATGCAACATTAAGATGTGCTATTTCTTCTACAAATCTAAAGTCATTATTTCTGGAATTCTTCTCTGCTCCCAGCTGTCTCTGTTGCCTTCACCTTGACTCTCTAAAGTACCTGCCTCTCGCTGATGCCAGGCACATTTTGTTTCAGACACAGAAATGCAAAAGAGCGCCAGGGATTGGGGGTGTGTGTGGTGCTTTGCCAGGCCTTCCCACAATTTGAGACTGAAATATATCCAAAAATTCATATAGAAACATAAAAGATCCCATATAACCAACACAATTCTAAGCAAAAGGGAGCAATGCCGAAGGTGTGATAGTAGCTGGCCCGGGTATGTGCTAGAATCAAAGTAAGTGAGAGCATGACGCAGTCAAAGGATGCAGAGGACAACAGAACGGAATGAAGGGCCCAGCAAAAAGCCTAGAGGTTTCAACCATCTGTTTCTCAACAAAGGTGACCACAATGTACGTTGGGGAAACAAACAACAACAAAAAGAAAACAGCCTCTTTATCAAATGGGTATTGGAAAAACTAGAAACAAACCTTCTTCCCCAGTCTGTATAAAAAATGTATCCAAGACTTTAATGTAAGACCTAAAATTATGTAACTATTAGAGAAAATATAAAGGATATACCTTTCAAGATCTAGATCTAGGCAAAGACTTGAATGACTTCCAATAACTCACTAAATAATAGCAAAAATTAAAAACTGAACTCTTCTGTACAAAAAAGAATCAGCGCAATGAGGAGACAGCCCATCGAACAGGAGAAAATATTTGTCAGTTATTCCGCTGACACTATTACTATCCAGAATGCATAAAGACCTCAGTAATTAAGCACCAGCCAGGCATGCACAAGTCCATGTGATCAACCCAGGGCACTGTAAACAGAAAGAAAAGCAACCAACAAAAGAGAAAATAGCCCATACAATCAACGGTCAAGTGATCAGAGCAGATACTTTTCAAATGAAGAAGTACAGACGGTTAATAAATACACTTTAAAATGTGCAGAACGGTTAGCCATAGCAGAAATGCAAATCAAAACTACCAATGAGGAGAGCGATGGCTTTGGGCAGAGGGCAAATCCCAGTCTGATGAGAGGACCGACAGCTGGGCACGGAAGAGGGGGATACTGAAGTTCCGGGTGTAGTACAACCTGAGGTAGCGCTTCCTCTTCTTTGGGGAGCCCTAAGAAGACCTTCAGTTGGCTGCATGATACTCTCCCACATTCCCTTCTTTATACCAAATTTACTAATTTAAATGTTAATCTCATCTTAAAAAATGATTTGGAAGAAACATCTAGAATGTCTGACCAACCATCTGGGCACTCTGACCTAGCCAACATGACACATAAAAAACAGTCACAGATGGTATTTGAGCAATTCTTTCTATGAAAGTGAAAGAATTCATGTTTACTGAGAAAATATTGAATCATGGGCCAACATACGTGGGGAAAAAGAGTGAGTGTGTGGTTTTTCTTGCATCTACTTTCTTCTTGACAACACAACCAACAGATATAGTAGAATGAAAAGAAATTGTCAACCTCCCTGTTTTTAGCATAGGTAGACCAGTTGGCCACTTGTCCTTCTTTCCTTGCGCTGAGCAAAGAGCACCTGCCTTTACTGCTTGGTTCTAGCTGCGCATGGGTTCTGGGTAGGGGTGGTTGTCAAAGGCAGTTGGAGATAGCTTGGAGAGTGAAAGACCACACACATGAAGTCAGCATGAGGAACATGACCTCACCCCTCACCACAATCACATAGTCAGCCCCCATGGAGAGTGAACAGAGACTCTTAAAGTCAGAAAGGAGTTCCCAGTGACGATGAACCATCATTTGAATGAGGCATTCACGGAACTGTGAGGAGAGTAATTTGACCTAAGTGCAGAAGGTCGGGCAATGATGCAGTGTGAGCAGACATGGGGCATCAGGAGAGGAGCAGACAGACACGGGGCATCAGGAGAGGAGCAGACAGACACGGGGCATCAGGAGAGGAGCAGACAGACACGGGGCATCAGGAGAGGAGCAGACAGACACGGGGCATCAGGAGAGGAGCGGACAGACACGGGGCATCAGGAGAGGAGCGGACAGACATGGGGCATCAGGAGACAGCAAGCACGGGGCATGAGGAAACATGAGCCCATGGGCCCTTGTAAACCAAGACGATGTTTTAACTCCATCCTCAGAGAAACAAATCTGTTCAAAGTTTTCAGCTCTGGTGTGAAAGGCAAATGAAAACAAAAGCAAAACAGCTGATATGCTTGTCAGCACACCTAGTAAGGACATCAAACTTCCCTGAAAACAACCAAGATGCTAGATAAAATACGAATAAAATGAAGGGACAGGTGGAAGGTTGACGTCAAAACTCTGTGAAGTCAGGAACTCGGACTGATACACGTAGCACAGAAACCAACTTTTGGCCTGAGTTCAGCTAAACTTGCTTTTCTTTTATTTTTTTTGTAACCTTGGTTTAAGGGAAAATGAGTCACACTGAGCAGCCAAAGTGCGGGAGTGAGAGCGGACCCTGAGTTCACAAGGCAGGCCCACCGTCCTCCTCATGCAAACCACCACCACCTTCCCTCACTGCCAAGGAACGCTCCCCGTGGCAGCGACGATGCCGAGGAGGGAACAGAGGGGGCCCAGCACAGATCTGCCGCTCAGACGCACATGTGGGGCACGCGGCGGGGCGTGTGGCCGGGAACACGGCGGGCACACGGCGGGTACATGGCGGGGTAGGCGGCGGGGCGCAGGGCGGGCACGCGACAGGCACACGGCGGGGCGTGTGGCAGGCACACAATGGGGTATGTGGCAGGCACATGGCATGCAGCGGGGCACACGGCACGCACGTGGCAGGCACATGGCCAGGTAAGGCCGCACACCTGCTGACTTCAAGTCTCCCAGGCCTCGTGGTAAGCGCCTCCAGGTTCCAGAGAAGTGACGTGAGTGAGTCTACATAGAGAAGAGATGGCTTTATCCTGTACATCAACACATTGCCACACATCACCCTACAAGGACAAGCTATTGTAGTAAACATAATAAACAAAAGTAAGGTGCCAGGGTGGGTGTGGAGGTGCATGTCTGTGATCTCTGTGTTAGAGAGTGAGGCAGGAGGACCACAAGTTGAGGCCTGGGCTGTATGGTGAAACCCTGTGCTCACACAGACACACACACTCACACTCACACACACACGCTCACACACACACACACAGAGGTACCCTGTGCTCACACAGACACACACACTCACACTCACACACACACGCTCACACACACACACACAGGTACCCTGTGCTCACGCAGATACACCCACACACGCTCACACACACACACACACACACACAGAGGTACCCTGTGCTCACACAGATACACCCCACACGCTCACACACACATACACATACACACACACACACACAGGTACCCTGTGCTCACGCAGATACACCCACACACGCTCACACACACACACAGAGGTACCCTTTGCTCACGCAGATACACCCCACACGCTCACACACACATACACATACACACACACACACAGAGGTACCCTGTGCTCACACAGATACACCCCACACGCTCACACACACATACACATACACACACACACACACAGGTACCCTGTGCTCACGCAGATACACCCACACACGCTCACACACACACACAGAGGTACCCTTTGCTCACGCAGATACACCCCACACGCTCACACACACATACACACACACACACACAGAGGTACCCTGTGCTCACACAGATACACCCCACACGCTCACACACACATACACACACACACACACAGAGGTACCCTGTGCTCACACAGATACACCCCACACGCTCACACACACATACACACACACAGGTACCCTGTGCTCACGCAGATACCCCCCCCCCCACACACACATACACACAGCTACATCAACACAGGATTTAAAACCACTGGAAACAAGCAGGAGAAACACCCACAAAGAATGCACACACATACACAAACATATGTACATACACATATCAGCTATATTTATTCTATTCAAAGTAACAGAATTAAGTTACAAATGGACAGCTAAAATTCCCTAGAAAAAGTTAAGGGATTGGATGAAAAATCAAGAAGAATATCAATAATCAGTATTTTAAATAATGACTGGATGGTGTTAATAACAGCTTAGTCAGAACTAAAGGATCTGTGAACTGGAAGTTATATCAGAAAAAGAAATAAATCCACAATGGAGAGAAAGTAGGAACATAGGAAAGGTTACTGCAAGGAGGACTGAGTAAGAGAGTCTAAGTCCAGAAAACGGGCTGGATTAGAGGTAGCATGTGAAGCAGTAATTGTGGAGAGATTTCCAAATCTAGCGAATTCACTAGTCTCACAGATTGAAGGACCGTTGAACAATTGTCAAGTTGGATGAACACAAAGCCATCTGTAGGCACTTGGGTCGTGAAAGCACTCTCCATAAAGAGATGATAAACGTTGAAGATGATGTGCGTGCCAAATTCCCTAATTCGTTGATGAGCTAATGTACATGTAAGGCAAAATAACACGCAGTACCACGTGGCGTGTCAGTGATAAAGCATAAAGCAAACCTTACGGAGCGCCTGGGGCCCGCGTGAGGGGGTGAATTTGAGAAGGCCGTGAGCCGCCAGCCCGGGGTTGGAATGCTAAGGATCTAACGGGACCCGTCTGAAACCTGGTGTCGCCACTTGACAGAATGCAGAGGGCCCCAAAGGGAGGGAAGCATCGTTCTGTCTTACACTTTGGGGGTCTAGCCCATGGTCGGCTTGCCCCCTTGGTGCAGGCCTCGGGTAAGGGGCCGGCAGCATGTGGAAAGAAACACCGTGCACTTCATGATGGCCAAGAAACAGAGAGAAGCAACGGGAGGAGTCGAGAGCGTGGTGCATAGCAGCCAGGGACTCTCCCGCCGGACCTGCCTGCCACAGCCCCCCCCCCCCCGCCCGCCCCCAGCCCCATAGCCATGGATTAAACCATTAATTAGGCAGTACCTCGTGATCTGTCTCGGGAAACAGCACTGAGGGATGGACTCTATCCATCTCAGGCAGCGCTGATTTGGTCAAATTTACAGTCAAGGCAAACCACCCAGGCCACGAGGTCCCTGTTCCTGGGAGGCTCTATGTGAGACTCTTCAGTTAGCTAGTTTGCTTGCCTTTCCTCCCTCCGTATTGTCTCTTGAGTAGTCAGCACCGTGTTGTTCTGTGAAGGGGGGTTTTACCAGGTCTTACGAGGGCTCCTTGAGCTTACAGATGAATATTCTCATCTGAGCTAAGGCCTTACATGGATCAGCTAGCACAAAGTCCTGTGCTTTACCTAGGAACAGAGATTCCAACCTAGGTCTTGCATTCAAAAGTTCCGATTCTTTTCAGGTTTTGTTTCAAATATGTTATATTTGGGTTATCAGAAAGACACCTGGAAAAAAATCTGGGTAAAATAAGTATGCCCCAACTATCAAAAAAAAAAAAAAGCCAAATACCAAATGAGATTTATTCAGAAGAGAAACTTCACCAATATGTTGTTCAACTTTATCTGTATCATTTCCTCTTATGATTCACTCTGTTTCCCATGAAACAGAGTTATACTTCTTTGCCAAACAAAGACTACTGTAGTGCAGGTAAAAAGGGGGAACTCGAGAGAGACTGTTCTTTGCAACCTACAAACTCCTGTTTCAACGTGACCCACTTGGCATTTTTTGAGTCACTTGCAGAATAGATTACAACTTTATGGAAGTCAAAAAATTTTAATCAGGAAGTGGCGCTGTGGCTCAAGTGGTAGAGCGCTAGCCTTGAGCTGAAGAGCTGAGGGACAGCGCCCAGGCCCAGAGTTCAAGCCCCACAAGTGACCAAAAAAACAACAATTAATCAAACCCTTACTGTCCTTTTAAGTCCTCCCAGCTCCCCTCCCTCCCCCGGCAGCCCCTCCGGCTAGGAATCCTTGGATCAGGGAGAACTCTTGTGTGGAGCAAACATGGGTTGGATAATCTTCATCGACTTTACCCTTCAGTGGTAAAGAAGAGTCACACGGGAGTTGTGCAGGGGGATTTCCTCTAGATGGACGCTTTACATGAATCACTGCTTAGTGCGCCCTGGGCCTCTCCACGCCTGCCTAATCCCACACAATGGAAAAATAAGTCAGCCCCGGCGCATTATTGTGCCGTGTCAGTTTTAGACAGCAAAATTGCCTGCTGCCATGTGGTGCCCGCGGTAGAGGAATGCCTTGCATGCATGGCTGCTCCTTCCTGGTGGAGCCCAAGGCGGTGCGCCCCAGCGGGAGGCCTCGGCACTCAGGCGGCGACTGCGCCAGCGCGCCACGACCGCACGGCGGCGCCTGCGGGAAACCAGCAAGACGCCCTTCACGCAACAGTTACAGCAGCAGGAAGTGGGGCCCGAGCCCTGGCCCCAGGGCTATGCCTCACCACTGGCCATCTATGAAGAAGAGGGGAGCGCGGTGGGGATGTGGGGGGAAAGCAGGCTGCCAGCTAGAACGCTAGAACGAGGTGCACACTGGCCCCGCACCCGCGTTCCCAGGCCGCTGGGGTGGCGGCAGCCTGAGCCCCAGGGTGCTGTCATTGGCGGCACAACCTGTGGTTGTCCAGAGGTCCTCAGGTTACTGGGGGTGGGGGTGGGCGCCGTTAAAGGGCTCCTTGGATCCCCTTCCTTGTGGTTTCTTTTTCGTTTGTGATGGCTGCTCCACCTCACACGCCAGCTTTGGCAAGGAAGCCCGCGGGCCGCTGGCTGGATTCTCCAAAGCCCGAGTCTCTCTACAGACCACCTGCTATGCAGGACGCTGGCCAACCTGTGCTATCTGTTTTGGGGTCTAGACCGTATTGATTTATACATTTGCTATTGCTTTTTGTCATATATATATATATTTTTTTTCAGTAGAATGGTGCAGTCTGAATTCAATAATCATGGTCATTAACTCATTTGTTAAGTATTCACAGCCCATCGGTGGAAAGGGGACATTAGACCGATCAGATCACATAGAGTCGCTGAAGCCATGATTACAGGTAATACTGTGAGTCTTCGATTCTGCTCCTTTGTCTCTCTTCATGACGCTGTGCTCATTGCCCTGATCACTGTACCTTGCCAGTGAGTTTTGAAATCAATGAGGATTTATCAAGTTTCCAACTCTGACACTGGTTTTTGGTTGCAGTTTCCTTTGTAACATCACATGAATTTTAGGACCAGCCTGTCCGTGGATGAAGGGAAAAAAGCAGAATTTTGATGGGGATTTAACAGAACTTATATGCCAGTTTGTAAAATAGTTCCAGCTTTATTCAGTCACCCAGTCCATGAACATGGGATATCTTTGCATTCATGTAGATCCTTCATTTTTCAAAAACAATGTTCTGAAGTTTTTGGTGGAGAAGCCCAGAAATTGTTTCTGTTAAATGCATTCTGAAATATTTTATTCTTTTGATGCATCCATAAATAGAATTGTTCCCTTTATTTCATTTTGAGGTAACTTATTACCTAAAGCACAAATGATTTTTTTGAATCTTAACCACTTTGCTGAATTCAATTATTCTCTCAAATAATTTTTTTCTTCAGGATTAGTCATATAACATTGCATAACATGCAAAATTTGAATGTTCCACCCATCTCCCTTTTTACCTATCTAATTGCACAAGCTTGCAATCCAGCACCACCTCCACTAAGAGGAAAGAGCAGGCTCCCCGCCTGGCTCACAGCCTCTGTTGCAGATTAATCAATATGCCAGTCATTGAGTGCTTCATGGGTACAAGCAACCACTCTATCACTAAGCCACATACACGGCCCTCCTGAAAGCTGCCGCGACTGCTCACGGTCCACCTGGAGCCCGAACGTGCTAATGTCTGAAGTACTGCAGTGTCTAAGTATATAACTGCTTGTTGACGGTGCCGACTCTGGAGTGCTGATGTGTTAGGGTCAGCTCATCTTCTGTTGGGCTTCGTCCTCTGGGACCACAGCACTGACTGGACAGTCATCACTCTGCACTGGCTCAAGATGGGACTCGTTCATTTTTGGCTAGTGCTGGCCACGTAGCCCTATGCAGGTGCTGCACAACCGTGGTCCTTCTATGGGCTCTGCAATCCTTATTTGAACCTTTGCCAACCCAAAGTGTTGTGGTAAAATTGTAAAACCAAGGTCCACTGACCGCTGGCATGATCCCAACCCTAAGTGGTCTTGGTGCCGAGGAGGAAGGGGCAGTGGACATTCACTGTTCTCATCAACATGGGATCTTGGTAGTGGCAACAGATGGGTCTGAAATGACCATCATGAGACCTATTACGTTATACACTTACACGAACAAAATCCCAAACTTGGCATCAACTACTTCTTAAAAGTACTTGCAAAGAATTACCACCAGTACGAGTGAGAAGCTAAACGTCTCTTGAAGGCTTTGTGTCGAGTCACAGTGCGAGCTGTTTGTAAGTCTCTTTGTGTCTTACCTCATAGACGGGCAGAAGAGAACGTGGGAAGATGGCTCAGAGCCTCGGAACAAAGGGAGGGCTGGATCCGTGATCCCGCCCCTGCTCCGGAGCGCCAGGGCCACTTGACATCCCAGGGACTATGCGTCCGTCCTCCGAGGGGTCTGTGGGCAGAAGCCGCCATGCTCACAGCTCCTTCTAGGGGTGGGAGAACATGTCTCCTTTTTCTACATATTGAAAAAAATGGGCTCTTGAAGCACTTTTGAAAGGTTATATTATGGGATGCGGATTACGAAACAAACATTCCCCAAGTTCTCTTCATTCCTAACAACCACTTGCATTCAAGAGGGCAAGCTTTCTTCCCCTCTCTCTCTCTCTCTCTCTCTCTCTCTCTCTCTCTCTCTCTCTCTCTGTCTGTCTTTTTAAATTGCACCTACTGGCCCTTTCAATAAAATGGAAATAGAGCTTAATCTTTCACTACAACGGGAATAGAGCCTGCAGCTGCTATGAGATCTCAGGGCAGGGAGTCGCGCCGCGGTAGTGTGGATGAGACACCGCACAAGAAGAGCATGCACACCCGGCCCACGCCCGCCTCTCCCCGTCTTTCAAGGACCCAGTCAACACAAACGAACAAAACATTTACTGCCCAAAGTTCATTACCAAGTCTGCACACTTCTCTGAGCCTCTATTTACTTACATAGAAGAAAGTGAAACCCAACGAGCCTATAAGAATCCCCTCACCTCCCGCCCCCGCCGCCCCGGCAGTGTTGCAGTTGAAAACTCGGCCTTGTTGCTGGAACAGGACGATGAATCTGAATGCCAGCACACAGGGTGGACCGGGCTCTCACCGGAAAACCTCACGCCCTGGGGTACAGCGCAGGGTGGAGAAGCCTTCCCAGAAAGAGCGCTTGGGATCCATCCTCATTCTCCCTTCTGGCTGTGGGGTAATACGACGATCAGACTACCTGGCTTCTTAAAGACCACCTTTTAAGAGCACATGGTCTAATCGTGGGGAGAAGCCTGTCACCTCCATGTGCGGCCATCACAAAGCAGAGCCGGCTTCGTTCCTGCTCGGCGGGTCATGAGATGCGCCAGACCTGGGCCGGTAGGAACTGATGACAGAAAAATTCCAGACCACCGATGGTGGTGCTGTCCTACGATGGCCCCATTCAAACTGCTCATAATGTGCCCAGAAGTCATTAGCCAAGGAGCTGAGTGAGCTCCACCAAGTCACAAGTCACAGGCCAGGCGGTGGAGATGCTGGGCAGCGCCCGGCCCCCACCCCCGAGTCTCCACACTGCGCTCCTTACACAGCACCACGGCGCGGAGCCCGGACAGCGGCAAGCCACAGGCGCTCGGCCTGGCATTCCGGCAAGCAAGCAGCGCAAAGAAGGAGCCGTCAGCACTGGAGCACTGGTGCATCTTTCTCCCTTCTGCGGCTGTTTGGTTATTCATCACTTGCAACAGCCCCTTTCACTGCAGAGAGGCACACCGCGAGGTTTGTGCTTAAATAGTGAACTGACGGAGAGCCTAGACCTACAAGGCGGTCACTGTGCACCATTCCCCAGGGGCCACTGTCCCTGCGGGAATGGACGCGAGTCCTGCTTCTCAAACTTGGAGAATCAGAGGGCAAAACTTCAGAGTATGTAACTACAGTAACATGTGCGCATTTTCCCCAGACAGAGCCAGACCTCCCATACAGGGTTTCTTCCACCTCCCCCCCCCCCTTTCTTAATGTTAGGTTCTAATCCAGTGAGCTCTGCCATTCAGGTCAGTTTGGCTCGGCCAGCAATCTGTTAGGTCTTCCATCGGAAGGCACTGAGCAGATGGAGGCCTGGAGCCTTTTGAGATGTGGCTTAGTTTTCTCCTAGTTTAAAAAATTCTTTCGCTGAGACTGTTGATCCTCCAACTTGAGTGCCCCAAATGCATAACCAAACACTTACATGCATGGGACACCCACAAAATGTATGTTGGACTTATACCCTTTTCCCCTTTTCTTCTCTTCCCTCCTTCTCTCCCTCCTTCCCTTCCTTTCCTTTCCCTCCTTCCTTCCCTTTTTCCCTCCTTCCCTCCCTCCCTCTCTCCCTCCCTTCATCATCTCCTTCCTTTTCTTTTTTGGAAAGAGTGATTTTTATTCCTTCAAGCCTCTCAGCTCTTTTGGCAGGAGTCAGATCTGTGTCCATCTGGCTTGTGGTTCTAAGCATGTAGTGCATGTATCTGGCATTTAATGCACATTTGTTTTATTAAATTCTCATGTTCTTCGTTCCTTGTAAGTTAAACAACTTATCCTAATTTTTCAGTAACTTTCTTTCCGTGAACCCCTCCCCCCTCCAATGACCCAGGCAAATGGAGAGCTGGTTCTTCTACTGTGGCCGGTCAGTTTGTGAACTGTCTCCTGAGAATTTGTACGTGACGTTCTGCTGGGTCCCCGGTCAATTTAAGTATCTTTCTCCTGATATTTCTTCTAGACGCTAACTGAAACGCTCTCAGAAAGAGATTGTTTTTCCAGCCTCTTTGCAAATATCTACTAATATTACCCTCATATGACTGGAGTTATCTCGAAGAATCTTTTATCTGGCAGAAAATAAATTCCTTGTCATTAAAATCTGACTCACAGCCCTGCTAAAGTGACCGATGGTGGGGTGGTGGGAAGGGAGAGGAGCATCGTGACCCAGAGAGTCCTGCAAGGTCAGGCGAGTCTCACAAAACATCAAAGTGGAGAGAGCCATTTCCCCTGCGTGCACCATGGTCCTGCATCTTGTAACCCTGCTTTGATGTCGTGGAACGGGCAGTTCCATTTTTTTTTCTTGTTGGCTTTTGTTTTACATCTAGAGGTGTGGTGGTAAACGCTGGAGAAGGCAACCGTGATTCGTAGATGATTTTGTGTCCACTAGTTTGAGCTAAGGTCCCCTCTACCCCCATCCTGGCTAAGTAGTGCACTTTCCTCTCTGCAGGCCCAACAGTTCCAGAGGTTTCCACGCATGCCCATCTCCTCGCCACAGAGAATGGCAGTAAATCGCCAGGCACCTGGCTCTCATTTTTGTGTTCATTTGTGTACGTGGTATGCTCAAACAAACGAGATGTTCAGAAATAAAACCATTCTTCTGGATTTCTTCATGGATTTTTGGGGATTTCTATCATGAGTAGTAGATTTGCCACTTGTTTCTTAGCTTCCTGCCGAGCCAGCCGATGGTGCAGTAAGCACACTGTCTTCTGCTGGTGGCGTGCGTGGTGCTTCCTGGTTTTGGCACAGCGGCGGGTACCCTAATCATCGCTGTATTGAAGAGCATGTGGCTTTTTGGAGAGGAAATTGGCAGCATCTGTAAGTACCTACTCCCTATCCAGTGCCACGTCCTGCCCTGACTCCCAACCCCCCAAGGAACGGGGGTTTACCATGAGGACACCTGAGCCATCCCTCCCGTCCTTTTTCAGACATTGCTTTATGCTTTTGGCCTGTATCAGTCTCAGACCACGATCCTCTTATTTATGCCTTCCACATTTCAGGTATGCTAGATGCCGACCACCATCCCTACTTTGTTGGAATAGCGTCTAAATAACTTTTTATCTCAAACCACCGCCTCCGACCCCCATCTCCTAAGTGGCTGGGGTAACAGGTTTTGACTACCACAATTAGCACATCGACTGACTGAGTCTAACTGAGTCGCACTGGCCTGCTGCCTAGGCTGGCCTCAAACCACGGTCCTCCCAATCTCTGCCTCCTGAGTCACTAGGATTACAGGCATAAGCTACTGTACCCAGCTCCTAGATAGTACTAATCCTTAGAAAACTGCCAGTCTGGGAGGGGAAGATACGCTGTGATTTAAATGTCACTATAATGTTAGTTTGTGGGGCAAATTTCATTCGCTAGTTCAACACCCCTGCTGGAGGTAAAAGTATGAGTGGAGGCAGAGCCACAGGTCCTGCTCCCGAGACTTAGACACACACATACACATGCACACACACCACACACACACGCACGTGCACACACACACATACCCCCGCGCACACACACACGCACACATACAAGCAGTCTCAAGGGAACAGATCACCCGCTAATAAATGAACATGTATGTCAGGTGCTCCGAAACGCTGCGGGCCACTGTCAGGAACAGAAGAACGTGGGGGTGGTGCCATTGCTGAGCATCACGGCAGAAGGCGTCCGCGAGAGGGGGCAGGAGAGCCAGCGGGGAGCAAGTGGTGCAGTCCCCGTGCTCCCCGCAGAGTCCTGCGCAGTGCACAGCGGCTGCCGCCCCTCCGGCCCCGGCCCCGGCCCCGCCCTCCTCCTCCGCTGGGGACACACAGACGGACAGACTTCCGTGTGGTAGACAGTCATTCTTTCATTTTTATACTGCAAATATTTTCTTCAAATTTTTTTTCTACAAGAATTCCATTCAGTTTTTTTTTTAAATTTTAACTTGCTCTTGTGAAGAGAAATTTCTCAGGTGTCTTGTAATGAAAAGACTCCTTTCTGGAGAGGTCGCTTTGACTTCCTCCAGACTCATTCCAGATGTCTCTGTTCTCATGGGTTCCTGGCCCTCCCTCTCCAGGAGCCCGGCTTCCCGCCCGGCCCCAGGAGCTTCAGGAAAGGCAGCAGCTGCCCAAGGCCTGTCGGATGCAGCCTCCTTTATCCGCCGCAGCCCTGGGCTGGGAACGCGGTGGCCGCCGGCTGAGTGTGGGTGGCCCTGGGCTGGGTGCTGGGGGAGCGGGCCTCGGCTGGGGGGGGACTTTCCTTCAGGGCACCAGAGGAGCCTGGGAGGCATGCACTGGCGAGCCATCGGAGTGTGGATTCGAAGCGCTTTGGAGGGTGACTTGGTGACGAAGTCTCTCTGCTCACAGAGAACGATGGCTGGGAGCACAGGATGGGGTGCCCGGCACAGAGGGGTTTGTCCCCAAATCTACAGTGGGCGTCAGGCCAGAAGCGTGGCCGGGAACGTGGCCCGCTCCACGCCTCAGTCCCCAAGGCCCAGGCCCAGGTCCTGGCTGAGCGCCGGAAACCTCTGTCTGGTTTTCTGAAAACACCATCCTTGGACTTAAAAACCCAAGTGCACCCCACACAGACACCTGTCAGCTCTCCGTGTGTGACAGCCCCGCCCCCGCTCTTCACCCCCAGCACCCCCGCACTTCCTGGGCTTGGATATTGAGTGCTCACTCACTGTCAGAACTCGAGAGGCAACACCGTAGGAAATCAAGTGTATGTGCTGTTCATGACACACACACACACACACACACACACGTGTCATACATGTACACGTGCACATTTAGTTTGGGGACGATGAGACACTAAGTTTGCCCGCACAGCATGAAGGCATCTGGAGAGTCACGCTTGCACATGGCCTCCTGCAAATTTTGAGGCTTCGGTTTTGAATGTGGGATGTTAATTTGTTTTTCTTCTCTGTCTTTCCAATCCCTTGATATCCTGTAGGACTCATTTCTACTTTCCCATTGTTATATCCAAGAACAGTATTGGAAGAAAAAACATGGTTTATAAACATATACTATCTGACCCAATGCTCCAAAAATCAGGAGACTTCATAAATCACAATCTGTTTTTAAGAGCTGGTTGTGTAAACAATATAATTAGGTTCTCTATGTACTATCCATAAAAGATATCTCATTAATTAACAGTGATCATAAAACGGATGACAACTCTAGAGTAAAAATAAAATAACAGACTTACATTGCATAAAGTCCTAAACAACAGAGAGGGTATGAAATGGGTAAGTTTAGGAAATGCATCTGGAAATTCCAACCCCGAACTCAGAAGTGCAGTGACTTCTCCCTGCCGACGGCGCTGGCAGGGATGGGGTGCGCAGGAGGCCCGCACGGCCCTCGGCTCCAGCCGCTTTCTCTGTTTTATGGCCCTGTAACATCCCTGCAGGAGTATGTCATTCCAACCCCAGTCACAAGACAGAGAAACCCTCTCCCGCGACCTCAGATGCCTGCCAGCCAACTTTATGGTTCTTTCAGGAATCCGTGATTCACTCCGGACGCATGAGTGGCCAACGCAGCCCTGTGAGCCGCCTCGAAGCAGAGCAGCCCTGAGCGCAGACCTCCGCCGGAGGGACCGACTGCGTGTGACCCCCGCGGAGAACCGGCCCCAGCCCTGTGCCACACACTCACACACACGCACACACACGCACACGCGCACACACACACACACACGCACACAGACTTTACCCCAGCCGTGTTGGTGCCAACTTCCCCCCCAGCCTCCTTTGGAGTTCGCACCTGTCAGTTTTCGGTGCAGGACATGGGAGGGAGGATGGAGGACTGAGGGGTGCGGGACCCGTCCCGCCTGCAGCCGTGTCCCCGGACAGGAGCTGCACTGGCCCGGGATGGCCGCAGAGCCGTCCCCAGGGGAGAGGCCAGGGCTGAGTTTTACCATCGTCACCTGCCCTGTGGGACCCTGTTCTGTCTCTGGGCTGCCCCCTGCACCCCAGGCCCTGCTCTGCTCCCGAGGAGCCCCATTGGATTTGGGCTGTAGGAAGGATGCTGGGAATTCCAGGCCTCGGGGGAGGCTATGACGCAAGCCTTTCAGGCGTCAGTCCTTCTTTGTCTCTTTGGAATATGTCTCTACCTGGAAAGGCCAGCTTACCCCATCGCGAAGACCCTCTGAGCCCCTTCCTTCCCCCTCCCACCGTCTCCCTCACCCCCCTGGGCCTCCCTCACCCCCCCCCCCGGCCTCCCTCACCCCCCTGGGCCTCCCTCACGCCCCCCCGGGCCTCCCTCACGCCCCCCGGTCTCCCTCACCCCCCCCGGGGCCTCCCTCACCCCCCCCGCCTCCCTCACGCCCCCCCGGGGCCTCCCTCACCCCCCCCGGGGCCTCCCTCACCCCCCCCCGGGGCCTCCCTCACCCCCCCGGGCCTCCCTCACCCCCCCCGGGCCTCCCTCACCCCCCCTGGGCCTCCCTCATCCCCCCCCCGGCCTCCCTCATCCCCCCCCCCGGCCTCCCTCATGCCCCCCCCCGGCCTCCCTCATGCCCCCCCCGGCCTCCCTCCCCCCCCCTCCAGGGCCTGCGTCCAGCCATGCTCCGCGCTCTGTGTCAAGCAGCCCATATGGGTCACAGCTCGGATTCTTCTGAGATCGCCCAGGTCCTCCTGCCCTCACTCCTAAATCTGATCTTGGTCTTGGTGTCTTGGAGTCTCTGTGAGACTCCCCTGCCCCGTCCCCCAAGGATTCTGCAAACCTCTGCACAGTCTCTAGCTGCCATACACTAAAAGCCCACCGGGGCTGTGGGATCCATCTACTCTAGTCCTTTCTAAATGCCCCAAATTGACTGTCATATCTGACACACAACGTAAGTATGATTTTAAATTTAAAAAAAAACAAAGTGAATGTGTGAATGGCAGCAAAACGGGAAATATAGTGGGTGTGGCTGTGTATCACGTGACACCTAGGAGGGGCGGGTGTGACACAAGGCAAGGGGTCACGTCTCTTAAAATCTGGGTGACCGCTCACCCCCACTCCCGATCCCTCGGTGTGCTTATCTTCCCCAAACCCACATGTGTTGCGTCTGGGAAGACCTTGCGTTATGACCACTACACTGTTTGCCGATTTTAATTCCTGCCTTTATTCCAGAACCCCAGCCCAGGGCTTGCAGCCCAGAGATGCTCCAGAAATGAGGCAGGGAGGATGCTTTGGAGCTCAGCCCTACCGCAGCGTAAATTATCGAGGGACACGTGGGCGCCCGGCCCCCCTGGCCGCCCCGCCGCGGCCTCTCCTCCACCCGCAGGCCCTTACCCACAGCGGCTACCTGCTCTGGGCCCCGGTGTCTGCCAGAGCTCTAGGCCGACTGGCTCCGGCTTTCCCAGACTCCCCGGCTCTTGTTGACATTCTTCTCCAAGGATTTCATAAAACTGCAAAACCACAGGGCGGGGTCAGCCCTGCTCCCGCACTGGGAACGCTCACAGATAAAAGACCCAGTGCCCCGAGCATAACCGACATCCAACATGGTCCCTGGAACTTTTTAATCAGTCCCTATCCCAAAGAGGGATGGAACCAAAAATCAATCAATCAATACATCAATGCATCGATCAAAGCCTTGCGTCATTCCCTGCAGCTGGGACCTGGGGCTGCTGGCGGGCAGCGAAGGCACCTTCACAAACAGCCCCAGAGTGGAAGGGTAACGTGCGCTTAGTGGAAGGGTAACGTGCGCTTAGTGGAAGGGTAATGTGCGCTTAGTGGAAGGGTAATGTGCGCTTAGCATTCACGGCCACAGCCATTGTCTTCCCTAACCTGTGACCACAACGGGACATGGCTTCCCACTTAGAAACCATGAGGACTTGTGTCCTGCTAAAATGTGCTACTTATTAGAAAAGGACAGTGGCGGCCCAGGGCATCTCTTCAGGCCTCCCCCGGGAGCCAGCCAGGGGCCACACATCTCACCCTCTACTGCAGAGAATTCACATCCTGCCGGGCACAGTGGCTCACGCCTCTAATCCCAGCTACTGGGGAGGTGAGAATCAGGAGGATCACCATTCAAGGCCAGCTTCCCTTACACCATATGTTAGCCAGACGTCATCCCAATCCAATATCCAGATGTGGTGATTCATGCTCGGGATCCCAGACAAGGACAACCGAGTAGCCAACCTGCCGGTACCGGAGGCAGCCTGGGCGGAGGCCTCCCCGGGGAGCACCTTCGGAATCCTGCCTCAGAGGATTCTTGTGGGTTTTGTCTCTGCTGCACTAGTTAGTGTCATGTCTGCCTGGGCTGCTGTAATAAATACTTCTCTCCCCACGGTATGGCTCTTGGGAGTCCAAGGTGAACTGGCCCTCCAGGAGCAAAGGGGAGAACATCACTTCCCTAGTGGCAGCTGGACTCCATGCTGCAGGGCTCAGGGAAGCCCGGTCCTCCTTGTCCCTGGCCCTTCCTCCCAGCCCATGGCTACTGCCTGCCTCTCCTCCGCTCCAATGGCCTGTCAGAGCGAGGAGAGGGATGGGCTGCTCAGGCCACGCTCAGGGCGCGTGCTCCTGTTCTCTTCAGGCTCAGCCCGCATTTGCCCATGCCTTGCTGCTGGGTCATTTCCCTGCCCGCCCGCTCGCTCGTGAGCACAGCTCACCGCCTTGTGACTAGATCATGGATCTGTGCCTGTCTCTCCTGCTCTGCGTGCGAGATCAGTCCCCGGCCTCGCAGTGCCACGGAGCTCACCTCAGCACACGGCCTGTTCGCACAGCCCTGCCATGTAGGCCTGACGCAGGTCCTGTGACGGATGGTTTTTTCCTATTGACTCCTTTGATGACTATAAATTCTGGAGACACAGCCAAATACTTTGGGGACCAACAATATAGAAAAAAGCAAAAGGAAATCAATATAACTATGTACGTTGTACTTTGTAGCTGAGCAGCAAGACCGTATCACAGGCCAGCTTTCATCTGGTCTGCTTAGGCTTCGTCTCCCTTTATGCATGTGGAGTGTATGTGTGACCAGAACACACACACACACACACACACACACACACACACACCACACACACACACACACACACACACACACACACCAGGTTATTCAACCGTAAAGAAGATGGATACAGGGGAATATACGGGCGCAGGAGAGTTTATGGTAACTGTTGACTTGGGCACCATGCTTTGAAGATCTTTCTGTATTGTGCCGTGGCTAAATTGAGTTGATGAATTCACTATGGCTTTTTATAAGCAAATACGTGTACACACACACACACATACAAGCACATCTGTATACACATGTTTACACACACGTACACACATGCAAGTGTAACTACATGTACACATGCACACACATTTTTTCATAGATTTCTTTAGCTTCGATGTCAATCAAATGTCCTATGTCCCTTAATGAACTAAGAGGAGAGAATGAAAAAGGCTTGAGGCAAGATTTAGGAGAAGCCAAAATTATTGGCTGGAATAGAAAAGCAGGAATAAACAGAGAAGGTCACAGGTCATCAGGCAGGTAGTTGGGCGGACAGTGGAATGAGGTGAGATGGTTGTAGGTCAGGAAACAAGCAGCTGAGCCGGGCAATGGGGTCCAGAGCTTACCCTTTCATTTTTTGCCCAGAGAATCCTATTAGATGCCACAAATTGTAAGAAAGCAGCTTTATCACAAAGCTGATTTAGATGGAATTACTTCTTCTAGGCAACCAATTGCCTGACAGCCGCTCTGCTCTGGACCCCCCCCCGCCCCGTCCCCGTCCCCCCGTCAAAGGCCTTCTGAGGTGTGGGAGGGGAATCGCGCACTGTCCTCTCTAGATCTTGATGTTTGAGAGGAGGACTGGGGCTTGGGGAAGGGTGTTAGAGTTAGTTGAACAACTAGGTTCTCCACGGCTTCACTGTAAGGCTTTCTTAACACCTGTTAAGATGCTCGGAGACTTGGGTGATGAGCTACTAATCTTTCTGCCACTAAAAGACCACAACTGGAGGGAGCAGGCACAGTGCTGGCGTCTGTAATCCCAGCTGTTTGGAGGCAGAGACTCGGAGGATCTTGGTTCAAGGATAGCCCTGATCAAAAGTTAGCTAGGCATCACGTGAACAGAACGTCCGGTGTCATCCTGGCCGGCCTGAGCGGAAAGCGCGGGAATCTACCTGAAAAACTAGGGGAGTACAAAAGGGTGTGGCACAAGGCTGGTCTAGTGAGCATGAGGCCTGAGGACAAACCCAGCCGGGACACGGTCACGTGTGAGGCCCAGGAACCAGCCCCCTTTCAGCCCCACACGGCCCGCGAGACCAGGCCTGCCCGGTCCCCAAGTCCGTCCACTGTACCACATCTCCTCTTTCACATCGTCTTGCTTGTCTTTGTGTCTATGTAATGGTCCAAGAGCTGAGCAAGTCAAAGTTTAATAACTAGGTTCTACATGCGCATCTCTTCTCTCAGAGATGTTCCTGATTTCACTCTTCTGAATGTAGACATTCCCCCCCATCCCGACATGAACACCTCCTGACACACCAAGTGCACTCCGGTGAGGCTGCTATCCACGGTTCCTCGCACACCCCAGCTGTGCAAATCTGTTTCTTTTCCTGTGCTTCTCAGACTGGGAAAGGGCCCTTTGTTAACTCTGTATCCCTTAACATCACCCCTGCTCTTCCTTTCTTCCCCGGCCACACGTGTCCCAGGTCCACGCTCTGCTTGTTCAGCCCCTCAGTCATGTCCTGGGTGTGTGATGGCATCGAGTCTCCTGGACCCATGTTCCCTCCTTTCCACAGTTCTAATAAAGCAGGTGACTTCCTGTTAGAGTGCTCGTGTGCCGGCCCAAGGGTGGTACCCACGTTCTTTGTCGTGGGGCATACCACACCAGCCCCTGGTGCATTTCTAATAAATATTTAGTCAGTGGACCAACAAGTGACTGGATGAGCAAGGGCCACATGCTTCCAGCACGTGCACACATGAATTCTCCTTGGGCTTCAGAGACTCCCACCCAGGAGCAAAAGGGCCTTGAAGCTCTGTGATAGACAAGACTCGGTGGGTATGGCTTAAGCAGTAGAGCGCCTGTCTGACCAGTGTGGAGCTCTGAGTTCAATCCTGGTACCCACACACACAACAAAAGGCTGGCAGGGCCGGGGCGGGGCGGGGTGGGGGGAGGCTCTGGGCCGTGGCTACCTTGGTCAGAGCCACCTCAGTCCACCTCTCAGTTCTATCTCTGGAGATGAGATGGGGTGTGGCCCCAGGTCAGCCATGGCTCTCGGGTCACAGAGGACAAGGCCTACAAAGCTGACCAGGCTCCCTCCCTGCTGTCCTCCCAAGCACCGGGAAGCTCCCAGCCGAGGAGCGGGGTTACAGGGGCGCCCCTTTTCCAGCACAGAGGGAGGAGGCCACCCCAGGCTCCTCACGCATGTCTGCCCCCACCAGCGTCTGGATGGGCCGGGGCTTTATGTTCTTGCACGATTTCTGACTTTTACAGAATCAACTCCGTTTCCAAGGGAACCGCGCAGCTAACACAGAGCAAGAGAGCACCTTCTAGCCAGCCCCTAGCAGAAGAGTAAAGGCGCCTATTCATCTGCCCACTCGCCTATCTGTTCTGAAACCTCTCAGCCTTCCACTGATCTGCAAGCCAGCCTCCCCCTGCACGCAGCCAGCCGGGAGGGGTGCGACCTCTCAGCCTCCCCCCTGCAGCCAGCAGGGAGGGGTGGGACCTCTCAGACTCCCCCATGCAGCCAACAGGGAGGGGTGTGACCTCTCAGACTCCTCCCTCCATGCAGCCAGCAGGGAGGGGTGGGACCTCTCAGCCTCCCCCCTGCAGTAGGGAGGGGTGCGGCCTCTCAGCCTCCCCCTGCATGCAGCCAGCAGGGAGGGGTGGGACCTCTCAGCCTCCCCCCTGCATTCAGCCAGCAGGGACGGGTATGATCTCTTCCGTGGAGAGGGTGTGCAGGGTGCCTTGACATTAGGAGGTAAATTACGTCCTCGTGGATACCGAATGGTACCAGGAAAAAGTCATTTACCTTCTCAGGCTCCACACGCCGGAGGACAAAGCACTCACCTAGACAAGCAAATTGCTTTCCCCTCCCGTTCTGAAATGCCATCCTGACGTGGCATTCTCTCTCTTTGCCAGGGCCATGGGCCGGCTGCCTTCTAGCATTCATTTCGATGCTCTTTCTCTCCCTTTCTGCATGCTAGAGAGCACGGGACAGAGCGAGTCTGGCTTTGCTGAAAGCGGTGGCCCCACCATTCTGGCTCTGTTACCCCTGGGTCCGCGTGGCTCAGGCATGGGCGTGTCCACGTCTACAGGAAACAGTGCATTTCCAGGCTGAGCACAGCCTTGAGACACACACACACACACACACACACACACACACACACACACACACACACACACACACACACACACACACACACACACACACACACACACACACACACACACACACACACAGGTTCATCCCCTCATGTACAGCCAGCTTCAAACAGCCCGGACCAAGTAGAGATGGGGTCTCTTACAACAACTGGCACAGCTGCATTCTGGAAGTCTTGGGGCTGACCCCAGGGGCCACTGAGAGATGGCTCTATCCCTCCTCCCGACAAGAGGTTGCACACGTCCCTGCTGTACGCCGGGGACAGCAAGCCACGTCCTCAGAGACCCACCGTCACACTTGAGCCCATGCACTAGGGGCTCATGGGACCGGTTGTGTCATGAGAGACACAGGTGCGGCACAGGCCTATGACATGGAAAAGAAGCAAATGTTTACAGAATTACAGGCAGGAGCAAACATTAGACACGGATCAAGATGGGCAGGTATAAAAATACACAAGGCTGTCCTGACGCATCATGGTTTTCATGGAAGAATTAACTTCAAAAAGGCCGGGATGTTTGTGGTTTGTTGTATTTCATTTTCTGGGAATGCTACTATATTAATTGAGAGAAATAAAGCATAGACCACAAGGCTTCACAGGGACACTTATTAATTTCCTAATATGAGTTTGCCCTGAGCTTTATTTAGTTTTCAACAAGGCTTGAGTTGGCAGACGTGGGAAACTGGCATTGAAAAAGTCACAAATGTGGCATTTAAAAGGTGGAATGCTTCTAAACTATATCTATCTTAATCTTTTGGAAGAACACCTCCCGGCCCAGGATCTCTGGAGAAAACACGGAACAGGACTATTAGGTGAGGAACACCAGACAGTGGGGACACGAGATGAGCCTAAAGTTGACTGCCTGCATTTAATTTCTAGGATGCAAGAGACGGACAGGCAGGCAGGCGGCAGGCCCGCCCCTGGGCACAGCCTGGTAGACTTCTGTAGTCATGCCATCCTAGGTTGTAGAGAGTCTGAGATCAGGAGGATCACAGTTCAGATCATCCACGGCCAAAAGGCTCTCACAGCTGCACTGAAGGAGTGGCCCCTGTGAGCAGCGCGAAGCCCTTCCTGGAGGATCTGAGAATCCAGACACAGCAGTAGGTGCAACTGGCAAGCCAGGCTGGGGGTGGGGCGGAGAAGCTGCAGGGCAACCGCTAACGGGCCCCACAGCGCCCCTTGGCCATCTAGCCCAGTCTTGACATGGTCTCTTTGTCAGAAGACCAGCCAAGGCCAAGGAGAAAAAGAAACGCAAGGTCACGCTTGGGCATGCTAATTATTGCTCTGATTTGATTATTAGGCATTCATTGTGCACAGGTATCAAAGGATCACACTGTATGCCTCAAAAATACTTCAAATGATCCACTGCTAGTCAAAATTATAAAAAATAAAATAAGGTGAAAACACAGTTTTAAGGTACAGAAATAGAGCATTACCTACTCGAGTCTCATTTGTTAATGGCCAATGAAGCGCATACACATCAACTGTAAGACACACGAGGCCATATTTTCCAAACCTGGAAAAAAGTGTTGGCCAGAGAGAGAGAGAAAATAATCCAACACATGGAGTGTGGCAGACAGGCTGACGGAAGTGTGAGCAGTCTGGCCGGCTCCGCGCTGGGAAGGGGCTCCGCGCTCTCTGGCTGGGGCGGAGGGTCGGGGTCTCATCCCAGAGCGGAGCACAGAGCCCCCAGCTCCTCATGCCGCTGCCGCGGACCCTGGCCATGCGCTCGCCCGTGTGGCTCTCAACCCGGGTCGCGGGGAATGCTGGGGAGCCCCACCTCAGGGACCAAGGCGTGACACAGGGAGTGCAGAAGAGGGGTCGGACGGAGAGAAGGTGCCAGCTGGCCAAGCAGGGCACTGGCCAGGGCCACCTGAAACCAAGCACGGCGCTGGCCGGGGCCGCCTGACGCCAAGCACGGGCGCTGGTGCGGGTCCCTTCCACAACCCCCACGGCATCATTTTACACCAGGAATGAACAAAAGCCACAGCACACAGAAGCCTGCAGATGCCCTCCACACACACCCCTACCCTCCACACACACCCCACCCTCCACATACACCCCACCCTCCACACACACCCCTACCCTCCACACACACCCCACCCTCCACACACACCCCTACCATCCACACCCCCCTGTGCCCTCCACACACCCCCGCGCCCTCCACATACACCCCTACCCTCCATGCACCCCCATGCCCTCCACATACACCCCTACCCTCCACACACACCCCTACCCTCCACATACACCCCTACCCTCCATGCACCCCCATGCCCTCCACACACACCCCTACCCTCCACATACACCCCTACCCTCCACACACACCCCTACCCTCCACACACACCCCACCCTCCATATACACCCTACCCTCCACACACACCCCTACCCTCCACACACACCCCACCCTCCATATACACCCTACCCTCCACACACACCCCTACCCTCCACACACACCCCACCCTCCACACACACCCCACGCCCTCCACATACACCCCTACCCTCCATGCACCCCCATGCCCTCCACATACACCCCTATCCTCCACACACACCCCTACCCTCCACACACACCCTTACCCTCCACACACACCCCAAGCCCTCCACACACACACCCTCCCCGCACCCTCCACACACACACACCCCGCGCCCTCCACATACACCCCTACCCTCCACACACCCCGTGCCCTCCACTCACACCCTTACCCTCCACACATACCCCTACCCTCCACACACACCCCTACCCTCCACACACCCCCCACCCTCCACATACACCCCACCCTCCACACACACCCCTACCCTCCACATACACCCCTACCCTCCACACACACCCCACGCCCTCCACATACACCCCTACCCTCCATGCACCCCCCCATGCCCTCCACATACACCCCTACCCTCCACACACACCCCTACCCTCCACATACACCCCTACCCTCCACATACACCCCTACCCTCCACACACACCCCAAGCCCTCCACTCACACCCCTACCCTCCACACACACCCCATGCCCTCCACACACACCCCTACCCTCCACACACACCCCTACCCTCCACACACACCCCTACCCTCCACATACACCCCTACCCTCCACACACACCCCACGCCCTCCACATACACCCCTACCCTCCATGCACCCCCCCATGCCCTCCACATACACCCCTACCCTCCACATACACCCCTACCCTCCACACAACCCCACACCCTCCACATACACCCCTACCCTCCACACACACCTCACGCCCTCCACATACACCCCTACCCTCCATGCACCCCCCCATGCCCTCCACATACACCCCTACCCTCCACACACACCCCGCGCCCTCCACACACACCCCACACCCTCCACATACACCCCTACCCTCCACACACACCCCGCGCCCTCCACACACACCCCACACCCTCCACATACACCCCTACCCTCCACACACACCCCACGCCCTCCACATACACCCCTACCCTCCACACACACCCCACGCCCTCCACACACACCCCCTCCCCGCACCCTCCACACACACCCCGTGCCCTCCACATGCACCCCACGCCCTCCACATGCACCCCTACCCTCCACACACACCCCTACCCTCCACACACCCCGCGCCCTCCACATACACCCCTACCCTCCACACACACCCCATGCCCTCCACACACACCCCCTCCCCGCACCCTCCACACACACCCCGCGCCCTCCACCCCCCCGCCCCCCTGCACCCTAGGTTTCAGCCCTGAGAATACAAAGACAACCCCGGACAATACAAGGACGATGCCCCGTCCCCCGGACGCTGCAGTCCCCGTGTGCAGCCATGTGACAGTCACTTGTCCCACGTCATGGGTGGAGAGGAGGGGGGGGTCTCCGCCTGAGGGCCGGGGGAACACGGCCAGTGAGCGGCTCCTCCTCCCCCAAGGCCACGGCCGCCGCTCTAAGGGCAGAAGTGTGGCGTGGCTCAGGTGGGAGAGTACCAGACTTGAGCAAAAAGCTAAAGGACAGCACCGAGGCCCTGAATTCAAGCCCCAGTTGCTGGCATAAAAACAAATAAACAAAACAGTAAGGAAACAGTGCTACTCTGTTGCTTTGTATTGGCAACTAGTATTTTCCAAAAGTCTAGAATACTCCTATCCAAAGTAAGTTTTCGTGGACAGTCCAGTCTTTCATTTATCTTGTTCTTCTCATGTTGGCTAGTAGCAACTTGCCATATAGAAATTTCTAGAAGTTACTTGCTGTATTCTCTGTCTGTGCTTTCATGCCAATTGTGGATTGGGGCTTTTTTCAACGTACCCAACGCCATGTGCTAAAAATTACAAACGCGTAGAATGACCTCTCATTCTGCCTTTCAAGTTCAGAATGACTTCACAGCTTGTGTCTGGCTGGAAGTCAGAGGACTGAGCTCCCGCCATGAGACCCACAGAGCCGTTCGTCCAATATCATAAAAATTTCATCTCTCTAATAAAAACAGCTTGTTAAATGTGTCATCAGATGTGGCTTAAAAAAGTCTGTGCCTTGTCACCGTTTTCACTCAATACATCTGCGCGTGGCGCAGCTCTCAATTCAAGGCTGAGAGCCGCAGACACCAGGTCCTACCTGGCTGGGCCCGCGGGCCGCCTCCCGTCTCGGGGTGTCCTCCGGCGATCCCCAGCCTCCTGCCCGCGCACAGCGGGGGCACCAGTGCGCGCGCGCACTCTCGAGGTCTCCCTGCTTTTCCTTGGAACACTGTCATGCTGCTCTTCCTGCTGAAAAAAATTCAAGAGTGAGTTCTATCATCCTCGCTCAGTGTTTCATAGAGTCTCTTTGCAAACCAGCAGCTGTATTGCTTTCTCATGCATGTCCAAACACCATTTTTTAAATATAAATTAACTTCTCAGCAAAGCAAGGATTAGGCTACTCTGAATTTAAGTTCTGGTAGAGTCTTTCTTCCCCTTCTCAACTTCTTGGCCATCTTAGTTATCTTTTCAGTGTGGCCACAAGCGCTTTGGACTCTACCCTTCAAATCCAAACCCTTTCCAAAGTAATTTCCAAGAGAACATGCCCTGCCTTTGGCAGGTGACCTTTTAGCTTTTGTGTAAGACTGGAGAGGTCCGCTCTTTGCAGAGCTAAGCCTGGCTTCACCAGAGCCCTTCTTGTGGACGGACAGCATACGGCTGACCAGGCCGCGGGCTGCTGAATGAAAGATGTACTAATCTGCTTCCTGTCCTGCTAGCTAATACAAAGAAAATGCCTGTTTTTTAGCTTGGAATTCTGAAGGGAATTTGAAGATAAATACAAGTACTAATCTTGCTTACACTAAAAAGGCACAGTAGGAGGTTGTAGTGATTCTAGAGGCTATTGACTTGCATTACCTATTTCTAGTTCTCAAACCAAAGAACTGTAATGCTGTTAATTTTTCCACAAGTGCAGCCCCGAACCACCCAGGTTCAGAAAGCTGCTTCCAGACCCTGGGTGCTGGGCCTCATCCCTGGGGTGTACATCCTAGACCTCTGGGCGGGGCGTGAAGTCTAAGAGCGGGAGATGAGCTGGTCAATCATGCCAGTACACGTGTGAAATTCTACAATGCATGTCCAGACAGACAAAGGCTTCAGGGCCCATGCTGATGCTCTGCTCATTTCCTGTGGAGAAGATCAGCCCCCTCCCCTCCCCTGCAGTGCGCCCCTCCCCCCCCACGCATGTACCCGCATTGCCTCTGCAGGTAGAGTGCATGTCCTGCTGGACTTAGATGCGAGGGTTTTGCGCCTGTGTTTTGGGATGCCACTGGGTCTTGGCCTAAGACTTTAGGAATGTTATGTAATCGTGACAAGCTAGTTTTATGGAACGCTTAAGAATATTTCATGGTAGCGATTGTTAATTGAAAATTACAGGTTCCATTAGAATGACATTCTCATTACAACCATGGGAAACAGTGAGGCCTGTGGGCTGAAGATCTGAAGTCTGTGAAACTACAGCTAGTTTCTAGATGCTCTCAAATGTTCCTGAAACGGCAAAGATGAAAGACAGAGCCCGCATGCCACAGCAGCCAGCTGCCACTCATGCCAGTTCCCCTTAAGCCCAGCTTTGTCTTTCTATTGTTTGAATTTTCTGCAGTCAGCCTGGGTTCAGAATTGTTACATGGAACATTCTAGAAAGAAACAATTCCTAAGTGTAGCATCATGTTGTTTGGGGTAGTGGGCTGAAACCTAGGCTCACGTCGGATGTGAATCATTTCTTCACCTACAGCATCCGTGCTGTATGTCAGCTGCCTAACGGCGGCCTCAGCCAGCATCCTGCAGCAGCGAGTGTGTGGGGCCCAAGCTCCCGCCTTCTGGTGCCCCAGCATCCGACACCACAAAACGAAGGACCTCCTTCCACCCAACAAGGTATTTTGAGACACAGAACTTGGATGGCGGTGTATTGTTCTGATGGTTCTGTTTTATTACTGCTGTTAATTTCTTTCTGTATCTGATGCCAACTGGGTAGACACAGCTTGAAAAATATTTAAACAAAACTTGAAGTTTCCATTTGGAAACCACAGAACAACACATCCCCTCCATTTTCTTGGGCTTGACATTAAATGTCAAAATCCTTAACTTGGCCAAATTGTACGTGTGCTTCAAACCAGTAAGTGAAGAAAGCCATGACTTCATGGCACAAGAGTTTGAACTCACTGGTGTATGAGGAGACTGTCCAGACACTTCCCAGGGCAGGCTGGCTTTCTGATTCACTCACGTTTATACATCTTGACCTGAATTGTGGTAACCAAAGCAGGTCTTGACCCTCTATTCAACCCTACATCCAACCCCAGGGAGCCGGTTCAAGCAGAAAACCTTTCTTTGGCCTTCCTCTTATATCAGATTCTAGCACTACTTTTAGTGTACTTAGACCGTGTGAAGGGTCTCAGGGGCAGCACCACGTCTAGACTCCCTGACATGGGAGCGTCTGTGAAAGTCTCTAGGAAGAGGTAGTTAGGTTGGAGTGGCCAGGTGTCATTTTCTAGCCAGCGTTAGGAATTTTGAGTATTTCTCCTGAGGCACTGAAGCGCCGGGCTGGGCAGACGGCGCTGGAGAATGCCCACAGGTGAGTGTCACGGTGACCCAGCCGGCGTGCGCGGCGGGTGAACCGGCCGTGCTGCAAGCCAGCCGGCTCTGGGGAGCGCAAGCCCCAGCTCACCACACCCCCTCGCTCTCCTGGCACCTCTCCTCCCTCCCACGGTCTCTCCACCAGCGCTGAGCTTTCAGCCATCACTCCTGCTCTCGTTCCTCGCTCACTACCACCCCAGCCTTTCTTTCCAGACAGTGATCACCTGGGAGGGATGCGGGGAAGTCACCGAAGTCGGTGTGCACGCCTGAAGTAGTGCGATAGCTATCCCGATACACACGAAGAGTCTGTCCAGCCTCACTCCCCTTACACTGCATCAGGTTCCAGCCGAAAAGCTTTGGAGATTGCCTGGAAATCTCCAGCAGAGAGTAAGCTTCCAGAGAACAGAGACTTTGTTTATCTGCCTTGATGCCACACACTGTAACTCACCCAGCAAAGACACAGGTGGAGGACAAGCCATCGGTCATCCCAGCAAAGTCGGCCTCCAGCAAACAGCCAGGACAAGAAACCTCCAGCGGGGCTCGTTTGCACACCTGTTGGGCTGCATTTTCCTCTCCGCACTTTTCATATCTCTTCTCTCTAGGTTGTCATTAGACATAGAGCCTCATTTCTTCTCGTTTGAACCTATAAAACAGAGCCCTAACGTTGCTGGCTTGTGACATCACTTACCTCCTTACATCTGATCCGTTTCCTTTGTGTAGACAGAACGCCTCTCCCTCATGGAGCATATGACTAAAGCAACATCACCACAGGACTTTGAAATGTAGCGATTTGTCAAGACAAAGCACATTCAAAACACACGCTAGTAGCTCCCATCATTTCCCACAACTTTAACGTTGCTTATCCGAAGCTAGAACTTTCAGGACATCGGGCCCACTATTTAACATTGAGAAATGCATACATTTTTTGCTGTTAAGCTCTTGAAATGCCAGCTTAAAATTTAATCTTGGAGAACATGCCTCCTCCAATATATATATATATATATACACACATATAAATATATACACACACATATACATATATATACACACACATATATATATACATATATATATACAATAAACTGTGTGTATATATATATGTATATATATACACACAGTTTATTGTTTTCCTTTCATTTTGAAAGCAACTTACTTTCTAAACACTCTGGGAATTTTACTGTCGCACATTTCAGTCCCACTACTGCCTTTACCCAGGCAGAGGCAGGGACAGGTCTTTGGTGTAAGAGGCCATGTGGCTAGATGGCTGAATTATATTCTCAGATGATAAGGATTTCAGCTGTAACAGGTTTGCAGGGCAGCAATGACAGATTTCATATTGCCAATGGTCAGTTCCAGACCTCTGTAAGTGTCAGATTTTACCACGTCACAGCTGAGTAGGGAAGGCTGAATTCAGGAATGAGGGTCTGCTAGAGCCAAACATTTAAATATGTAAGGACAGATGAATTCAAAGCCATGAGACAGGAAGGGATAATGTAAGGAAGCCAAGCACTGGACAACTCCTCCACCAACAAGAATTAGCCAGCGAGTGCAACTGCAAAGAAAACAAAAATATGATTTAAGGAAAAGCACCAGCGAGACGCAAAAAAAAAAAAACTATAAAAACAAACCAAACAGGCCACAGAGGTGATGAATGGATTTCAAGGCGAGCGTGTTGCAATGGTGGAGAGTAGATTAAATGAGAACGAGAAAGGAACCACCATAGTTCTCCCAAAGTAGAATTTGGTCCTCTCTCCCCCTCCCCAGGCGGGCCCCCTTGGGGACAGTGTTGGAAGGTGGAACCACTGTGCTCAGCCTGCATTTCCTGGTCCTCAGGTCTGCTCAGGCCCCTGCTCGGGGACTGGACTCTGCCTGTCCAGCCGTCACGTCCTGCCACATCAAGTGTTCGTGGGCTCTCCCAAGCATTCTGCTCTCCTGGTCCTTGCTTGGTCCTCATTCCTGCAGATTTACTGACTATTTTGCCCACACTGACGACTCCCATCTATAAGCTTCTCCTGGCTAGCAATATGTGACTAACTTCATCAAGGAAGGATACAACATGCCTGCTTTATTATGGGAACTGATATACACCGACCTTACATTTCCAGATCTACTTCCATCCGCACCTTGTTACAACACGACACAGACCATGACTAATCCCCGAGGATGAATATGCCTTTTGGCTTTCTTGGTCAAGGTGTTAATGGTGCAAGTTTCTTTTCAGAAGCCTTACCTTTCACATCTTCTCCATTTCTTCTCAGCCCCAAAGAACACGAGACACACAGAGGCGATGCATCCTCGAGCGTCACCCGGGAAACGGCGTCACAACACCCTTCAGGAAATTGGACACCTGTTGCTTCTCGTTCTCTCGTGAAACTTCCTAGAAGATAAAGAAAGAAAGAAGCATCACTGCATGGCACCAGTCCTTGTTTTCACCCACATAAAATGATCCTAGAAATGTAGATATTAACAACATTTTCACTGACAGTGTGCTACGTATAGCACCATCCAATAATTTTCTGCACTTTCCAGGTACAGAATGGTGAGACAATCTTTGTAAATTCTCATTCCAAGCGCGCGTCCTTCACATGATGTATAATTATGCTCATTTCCTAGAGGCAACTGCCACTTATTTCTTAGGCAAGGGGCTTTTCCTTCTATCTATCTATCATCTCCTCATTTCTACCTTGCAACAAGGCAATGTAGCAATCACCCCTATTTATAGCTGGAGAAACTCAGTGCTATTAAGTGATTTAGCAAAAGGGGCCCCACGAGAAACCATCCACAGGTCTCAGGAGCTCACGAATCCATCAGAGCTCAAAGGAAAATTTCTACTGGATGTTTAAGATTAAAAATAACAAAGTCATTCCCCAGGATGAAGGCACTGAGATAATGAACTTCCAGCTCCTCGCATGGAAGAAGACCGTGGGGCTTGGCGTGTGACAGCACATGGCTCAGAGGCAGAGCACTGTGGTTTAGATCGGGCCTACTTTGTAAGGGAATGCCAGGAAAGCCCCTGTGCCTGTTTCCTCATCTACAGAATCCACACACTAACAGCACTTCTATCCTGAGCGTTGTGTGAATTGTGAGGTGCTCACCATATGGGTAACCTTTGGTCAGCTTTCAGGACAGACCTGATTCCTGGTATTTTCTTCAGTGCAACCCCCTTTGTTGTAATTGGCGATGCATATATGGAGAGCGCTGTGGTGGCTCAATGATCTCATTTGTGTTCCAAGTGTTTGGTCTTGCAATAAATACTGTCCGTCGCATGGTGCAGATAAGATGCTGAAGTGACCCGTGTAACAGCAGCAAGCCCAATCTTTCCCTTTTTATTTTTTTTATAAACTGTGAAGTATTCTGCTTAGATTTGTCTAGCTTAGCCCTTGTTCCTCCTCCTCTGCTGCTTTGGCTGGACAGATGGCCTGGGTTTCACACAGGCCTGCGTCCGTGCCAGCTTCCTGCAGCGGTGGACCCCATCCCCAGGCAGTGGAGACAGGACTCCCCAGCGTGGGACTGAAGAGCACTGATGCTCAGCCAATACACAAACAAATCCCTGCCGCGGTGGGTCATGCACTGGCCCACGAGGTACACGCTGCTCAGCCACTCTGAGCTCTGAGAAAGTGCCATGAGCCACCGCTGTGCCTGCTCCCGGCTGAGAAAGATCAGCCTGAGAGAGAATGTAAACCAAGCGGAGAACGGGAGGCCCGCAGCCCATCACCTAACCCGTGCCTGGGAAGGACAGGGTCTAATTAGCAGCCCTCTCTTTAGTGACCAAAGCCTCCATGTACCTGGCGAAAGGCCTGAAGACTATGGGAAAAATATCACATGTGGAGATGGCAGGATGCTGGGCGTGAGGTTTTCGGGGTGCAGGGGCAGATGGGAGGCAGTGCCAGCTTCCGGGGACAGGGTTGGAGGATAAGATTACAGGTGTAGGAATCCTACAGCACGTACGTGTGCCTGCGCAGCACAGAGCTTTCTACTGTTCCTCTTCACGGTCCTGTCTTACACGCATGTAGGAGCTCAGCTTAGTCTTATTTGCACCTTCCACTGTAGCAGCCAGGGGGCTCGGCTTGGGGCCTGGGAGCTACAGGGAGCCACCTGAACCCCGTCCCTCTCAGAGCGAGCCCGGGAAGGTCTCTGCTCTGTGCGTGGGGAAGGAAGGACTTTGTCTCCCTGTCTGAGGCTGAGGCAGAGCGGCCAGCCCGTTTTCTGCAGTGCCATCGTGTCAGGCTGACCCATTTCTCTGCCAGGCAGGAGGTTTTTTTTCCTTCCTCCACAGCAGGTTGTACTGGGCGTCCACCACCGGGCTGCAGCTGCAGCAGGAGGGGCTCCGGGCGGGAGGGGGGGAGGGGGAGGCTGGGCAGGGGGGAGGAGCGGGGGAGGGCAGCGCCCCATGGCCGGCACTGGAAGCTTCATCTGGCTTCTCATCTGCCCAGGCTCATGATTGGATCTGCCGTCTCATTCCTCGGAGGCACTGGCTGTGCCAGCCCAGGTGACTCATGCACCTGAACACCAGTGAAACGCGTCTAATAATCAGCAATTTTGGCCACATGATCATATAGTGCTGCAGAATCAGGCATTTTCTTCTCTCTCCTCCCTCTCTTCCTCTTCTCCTCCCTCTTTTCTTCATGGTACTGGGTTTGAACTCAGGGACCCCTGCTTGCTAGGCAAGTGCTCTACCATGTGAACCATGCCTCCAGCTCTTTTTAAATTGGGGGTGGGTGTCTCATGTGTCTGGTGTCTGATGGCTGTGATTTATAAACCTGCACCTCAAGTCTGCCCCACACGGATTAAGCCAGTACCGTGAGCGGCGATGATGGACAGATGCCTGACCGCGCCCACTTTCTCAGCGTCGGTCACGTAGGAGAAAATGGAAACCTTAGTTTAAGTGCCCCTGTTAGTTGTACGAGCCCCTCATGCCAGTGGCTTCTGCCCGCTGGCCACCGATGCCCACACTCGCTTGCAGGGCGCTGCAGGGCGGTCCTCTTTGGATTCAAGCCATGAGTGGGCTCTGAGAAGACTGTGTTCTCCCGCAGTGTTTTGCCACTAGTCCCAGCTCACACATTTAGTGCGGGACAGACCACATTTAGTGCCACACACAGACAACTCTGACTCCAAACATATGCTCTTCCCCAAAGCACACACTGACGCAGCCAAGGGGGTGGCGACACGGTCCTCCCCAGGAACGTTTTAAAGGGTGGCCAGTTCCTTTTGTATCTAATCTTGGTTAAACCCGCATTACACAGACCACATTTAGTGCCACACACAGACAACTCTGACTCCAAACATATGCTCTTCCCCAAAGCACACACTGACGCAGCCAAGGGGGTGGCGACACGGTCCTCCCCAGGAACGTTTTAAAGGGTGGCCAGTTCCTTTTGTATCTAATCTTGGTTAAACCCGCATTACGTCTCTGTCCAATGCGAAGTTACTTTTCTCCCTCTAGAAACCCTGGGCTTCTGATGAGCTTGCTCATCTATCCAGTCATTAAATACCAAGCTTTTGAGCCAGACTCGTGTTTCGCACACAGTTTCAGAAAGTGTGGAAGTAACAGTGAGGACCTGCAGGGACTTTGCAGTCTAACTGGAGAACAGACATGCAAACAAACAAAAACTCAGAGGCAATAGTAATTAGAAAAGAGATAATGAAATAAGAGTTATAGTGGGTGTCAGTGGCCTGTAATCCTAGCTATGGAGAGGCTGAGATCTGAGGATCATGGTTCAAGGCCAGCCTAGGAGGGAAAGTCCATCTTATCTCCAATTAACCACCAGAAAACCAACAGTGGCGCTGTGGCTCAAAGTAGTAGAGCGCTAGCCTTGAGCTGAAGAGCCCAGGGACAGCGCCCAGGCCCTGAGTTCGAGCCCACAACCAACCAACAACAACATCAACAACAAACCAGTTATATCCAGCTGGTTGGCAATGTCATGCTCCTCCATGGAGGCAGAGGTGAAGTAGTAGAGACAATACTAGGGTTCATTTTAGAGATGCTATGTTTGAAACGTCTGTGTGACAACCAAGCACAGATATGGAAGTTGGCTACAACAGGTTTAGAGCTGGGAGACAAGTCTCCAATCGAGAAACCTCTGGAAGTTTCCATAGCCAGAATAACAAATCTAAACTGAAAGGTCTCTGGGCACAGAGTTTCACGATCTGGACACCAGATCTCATCCCTCCAGTCACAGTGGGCCACAGCACATGGACTGTGACCATTCGCAGGCCAACCTGAAGCGGGGAGGCGGCGGCAGGAGGCCGTGTGCCGGCCGTGGGTCTGAAGAGGAGATATGGGCCTGAGCAGGCAGCTGCTTCCTCGGTCTATGAGTTTCCTGGCAAATTTCATGAAAACCATCGATCCTCCCCCAGAATGAAGAAGAAACACATTTTTCGAGTGACTGTGGAGTTCTAGGCCCTCTGTGACGGCTCAGAGGTTAAGAATCCCTGGTGAAGATGAGTGATGCTTATATCTCTCATCCCTGGCATTCGTGTAAGCAGAGTTGTTTGGTAGCGCATGAGCTGGTGAAGATGGTGCTCGCTGCCATGGTAGCAATGGCAGCCCGGCATTAAGATGAATTCTGCTGCAGTGCATGCGCCCGGCTGTACCAGACTGTGGGGAAATTTGCAGTGAAACAAGAGGGAACTAACCCACCTTGTTCCAGTTCCTAGAAATGGATACAAAAGAGATTAAGGTTTCTTTTCTTCTTCTTTCCATCTGTTTTCTTGGCTTTGTGTCTGTGTGACAAGTCTCACAGCTTTTTGTAAAGTTACGATGCCTTCCAGACTCTGTGTGAGCGGTCTGGTGGCAGTCTCGTAAGGCCGAGGATATTGAACTTGACCTTCGGTGTGGACGAAGACATTGAATGCCCATTGAGAAAAATGACAGGGGTGGCCTGGGTGATGGTGATACAAACAGCTCAGTTTGGTCACGAATGGGTGAAAGCCCTCTGGACGAGACCTGCTCCTCTCATTCTCGAGACTGGCCGTCAGGGATGGATGGGTAGGATGCTCCATCCAGCAAACTTGATTACAAGCCTTATTTGATTATTTAAAACATTTCCCACATTCCAATTTAATTCTAAAGTCCTGACTTTCTCACTTTCCCCCTCTCTTTCCATCTGACATTAGTTTTCCAACAAAATCTAAGACATCTCTAGCTTTTGATATTAATTTGTCTCTGTACAAAGATAATTAGATTGAAAACAATACCTAGGATCAAATCACACTCTAACCCACAACTGTGTGTATGCACTGGAATTAAGTTCCCAAAGTGCAGCCCATGCTTTTCTAGAATCAGCTTCCAAAACACCCACCCCAGTCTAGATCAAGCCCTCTGAACTCCACTCCCCGGCTCACAGAAATACTCTCAGCAATAAGCACCTTTCTTTGATAAGAAAACAGCATGCAGCTACACAGTCAGCTTCGCAACAAACAAGCAAGGAAACACCTTAGGCAGTGAAAGTCCAATGAAAATGTCTTTGTAGATTTTATCTAGACATAAGTTGGATTTTCTATTTGGTTATCTACGGCTGATTCCGTTCCATATCCAGCTTCTTCCACTATTGCTCAAGGCCATGTCCCAGTTCCCGGGTCATGTGGTGTCATATGCATATCTTTAAGAATATGCTTCTTGACAGGTTATACTTCTTTTTTATATCCCAAAATCCGTGATAGGCAGAGTTTTGGTTTTCCAAAGCTTTAGAGGAGCCCCACTTACGAGTGGGGCCGGGGGAGTCTACAGATCATGCAGCACAAATGTAGCCTGCACAAAGGAGGCCTGTCCTGGAGGGGCTGCAAGCCCTCCCCAAGATGACAGAGGCTCGCACACACGCAAAGCGAGTGCTTGCGTCTTCGTCTTCGAAGGAGGACTACGGGGATCAAGCTGGTGTGGTGCTCTGCTTGTATGTGGCGGGAGCCTGTGGGACGGTGTGCCATGCCATGGACCGCAGCTGGTCAGTCCACCACAGGAACGCCCAAGATGGACGTTCACCAGCACGATCAAACTAGGCAGAAACTCGGGGTATTTGGTTGTTTTTCAGTGATTTCCACTTTATACTAGTAAACAACTGTAAAAAGAGAAAACGGGCCAGGCACCAGTGGCTTACGCCTGTAATCCTACTCAAGAGGCTGAGATCTGAGGATTGCGGTTCAAAGCCAGCCTGTGCAGGAGACTGTGAGATTCTTATCTCCAATAAAGCACCAGAAAACCAGCAGTAGCAGTGTGGCTCAAGGGGTAGAGTGCTTGCCTTGAACTGAAGAGCTAACCCAGGGCGAGAGTTCAAGCCCTGCGACTGAAGAGAGAGAGGGGGGGAGATAGATAGAGAGAGAGAGACTAAGGAAACAATCATGTTCGGGAGAGATTAGGCAGCTCAAGGTGACATTCTGGGGGCTGGGAAGGTGGCTCAGTGGTAGAGCGCTTGCCTTGCATGCACAAGGCCCTGGGTTTGATTCCTCAGCACCACACAAGCAGAAAAAGCCAGAAGTGGTGCTGTGTGGCTCTAGTGGTAGAGCGCTTGCCTTGGGCTGAAGAGCTGAGGGACAGTACCCAGGCCCAGAGTTCAGGCTGAAGAGCTGAGGGACAGCGCCCAGGCCCAGAGTTCAGGCCCCACGACCGACAAAAAACCCCAAAAACATGATTCTGGCTTCCTCTGCATGTTTGACAGCCTCATCATCAGGCTGCTCTGTGGTATTTTGAAGGCCAGCTGTCCTTACGTCCAGTAAAGCCAAGTGAGTCAAGCAGAGTATAGGTTCTAAAGGAGGAGAAGCAGAATGGACCAGAGCCACGGCCAGTACACAGCCAACACTAATAATAAACAAGAATAATGACATGGACATCTAGGAGCTGGTTCACCAGCCTCCACAGTGAAGAATGGCTTTGTCTAAATAAGGCATCGTAAACCTAACCACATGCTGAGTTTCGCAAGAGCAAACACATTTACTTTACTTTCAGAATATTCATTTTTTTAATTTCAGTTATCTATTTCTAAATCTCAAACGTTGAACTGACAACTGATTCCCCATTTCCATGGTAGAACTCCTATGCATTGTTTGCTGCCTTCTGTATGTAGTTTTTTACTGTGATCCCATCAGCAGAGCCATAAATCCACCATGAACTAGAGGAGTTTATTGAGAAACATTATGGCATTTCATATCAAGATCTTGGGTCTAACCAGCTAACTTGGGTTGTAAGAAAAGTCAGTGTAATTTCGGGCTTTATGGAATCTTACAAATATTTCTGGTAAATCAGAAATACCAGCTTCCCAGATCCCTGAAAAGATCTAGAAGTAATTCAGTCAATCAGAAATCTTTAAATTCACTCTAGATTTTAAAAATAAGACTTGAAAAATGTCTATCAGAGTGATTATTTTTAAAACTTCAGCTTCAACAGGGAGAAGATAAGAATCAATGAAAATGCATACTGTGGACAAAGTTTTTAAAAAGAAAGAAGTCATGGATCAAAGATTAAGAAGAATACTCTTTGTTTCTGGGCCATTGTACACACCAAATCACAGCAATTAAACTGATTAAAAATATAAATTGCTTTTTTTCATTCTCACCCTCTTTTAGACCCTTGCCATTCCCTTTTTATGTTAACCATCACGGAGCAATTGAAACTTTCCTAACCATTCCCTGACAGATTCAGCACTCATCAGAAAATGCAATCACGTATGATAGATAATATTACAGACAGTAAGCTCACTGTCACTATACTTAATAGTACAGTTCAGTTTCTTCATGACTACCAGAAATCTAGGAAGCCTGTGTAGATGACAAATGGCAAGTTCATGTTGGGAGAAACGCTCCCACAGCTTCAGCCATTTGTAACTTCCTGTTCCCCCAGGATATGATCTCAGAATGTTTGTCAAAACCTATTTGAGTTTTGTGTTCTCCCTTAGCATCAAGAAATCTAAAATGTCATCTTTTGTTTGTTTGTTTGTTTTTCCGGTTGTAGGGACTGAACTCTGGGCCTGGGCGCTGCCCCTCAGCTCTTCAGCTCAAGGCAAGCGCTCTACCACTTGAGCCACAGCGCCACTTCCGGCTTTTTCTGCTTGTGTGGTGCTGAGGAATCAAACCTCATGCATGCAAGGCAAGCGCTCTACCACCAAGCCACCTTCCCAGCGCCCAGAATCATTTAAAAATTTAAATCATTTAAAAATCACTAAAAATATCTATGTAAGGATAAGGAATTTTTGGAGATGAAACTAGCCAGACGTTTGTTGGGTAAGGAACATGTAACATACCTTTGGAATTATCTTAAGAGTGTGAGAAGAAAAAAGGTCAACAAAAAGCCTCCTGAGATTCTCTGACAGGCAATTGTCAGCACTCAAACATCACATGGGGAGTAAAGAATTACTTCAAGCACGACTTGAAAGAGTCTAGCCATGAAACAAAATCCAGAATACACTGGACTAATTTCTAAAGTGGCAGCTCATCCTTTCTTTTGCTGATCTGTGAAATATATTTTAGGGAAAAGGAAAACAATGTTGATTAAACTATGAGTAAGTTGAACAAGTAGCAGGAGGACACAGAGGCAGGAGACAAGGCTAGGAGGTGGACTGAGCCTTCCCTCATTTGGAGTTGCCTTGCCCATGTACTGTACTTTTTCACAGCAAAGGACAGCTCACACCAGCAGGGCAAGTGTGTCCAAGCCACCACTCTCCGGCAAGATGAAAAAGAAAGGTCAGAGTACTAACGAGGGGATGATGAGGAATGGGCCACTGCGGGCCATTTGAAGGACTTTGACCTTTACTGAAAGTATAAATCCTGAGCCAGAAAAATGACCTTTTCCTATTCAGTGGTTGGAGAGATGCATTATTAGTATATGCATCATATTATTATATATTATACATTAGTATCTATTGCTATATGCATCATTAGCATATGCTAGTGTACATTCAAAACTCTTGGATCATATTGTGCCCCTATTTTCCCACCATTTCTAAACTTCAGATGGGAAAGATGGCCAAGATAGTAAGAACACAACTTCATTAATGCAGAATTATAATTTAAAATGGCTCTAAGCTGGGCACTAGTGGCTCACACCTGTCATCCTAGCTACTCAGGAGGCTGAAATCTGAGGATCACAGTTCAGAGCCAGCTCAGGCAGTAAGTCTATGAGACTTATCTCCAATTAACCACCAGAAAACCAGAAGTGGTGCTATGGCTCACGTAGTAGAGCACTTGCCTTGAGCTGAAGAACCCAGGGACAGTGCCCACACCCAGAGTTCAAGCCTCATGATTGACAAAAAAGGGAGGGGGGCTCTAAATATAATAACTTAGAGATCTTAAATTATAAGGAAGGGAAGAACACATGTTCACTTAAAAGGATCATATGGGAAACCATAACTAGAACTGATTCACTGTGATAGGGGAAAAAGTGCGTTATGTGGAATTTGTAAATATTCTACACATGAAGTCAAATGGTACGATGTGAATCTACGCTCAGAATTTGTAAATATTCTATACATGAAGTCAAATGGTATGATGTGAATCTACACTCAGACGCTGCAGTCAGATAATACGACCAGACACAAAGCTCTCACCTCTGTAGGGATCTGAGGAAAATCACAAAGCTTCTGAGCACCAGCTCCTCCCGTCAGTTTTGCGTCTGTCCAGATTTCCACAAAGACTGGAGGGACAGTGGGAAGAGCCCCCTCTGGATGGCTTAGTGACTTCTGGCCACCCTGGCCACACCATGACAAAAATGGAAAAGTTCTTAGATTTTTCTGGCCTCCTCTACCCAACGAAATACTAATTCTAAGGGACAGTCATTTGCTAGTCACAGTATAGCTACATTCAGCTGTGCTAGAATCCTAGAGCCTGAATCATGGTGGTAATTTAAACTTCCAAAGTGAAGGAGCATGGGCATCTACTTAAGCATTAACTAAGATGTTGGAGTCCCTGATAAGCCAATTTTCTTTTCTTTTCTTTCTACTTATTTTAAAAATTTGTGTCAGAAAATCTTAGAAATGCTTTGAAGCAACTCACAGTTATATTCTTTTTTTTTTTTTTTTTTTTGGGTCCGGTCGTGGGGCCTGAACTCTGGGCATGGCGCTGTCCCTCAGCTCTTCAGCTCAAGGCTAGCGCTCTACCACTTGAGCCACAGAGCCACTTCCGGCTTTTTTTTTCTTTTTGCTTATGTGGTGCTGAGGAATCGAACCCAGGGCCTCAGGCATGCAAGGCAAGCGCTCTACCACTGAGCCACCTTCCCAGCCCCACAGTTATATTCTTGTGTCTGAACATCAGGTATGTTTCTATTCCTTTGTGTCATCTCCTCCTGCACTGGCTAGCTCGCCCCTTTTTGCCCCACCTGGTAACATTTTACCCATTCCTCCAATCCAGCTGAAATAGTTATCTTTGACAACTATTTCACCTGGGCACTAGCCCTTTGTTATTATTTAATAAGATCTTGGAGAGAGAAAGCAGCTCTAGAATTTAAGATTCTAAATGAGATCAGCGATGTTTATCACCACGAATCATATTTCACTAAATATTTGAGCACTGTATACAAGTACATTCACAATGTACAATAGGGAACGCAGTTCAAGCTCAATGTGCTGTGTGGAAAAGCCAGAATCCTGGAGCCAAACGGTTGGATCAGAATCTAGGGAGGGACATCTACTGATTGTGGGAAGTTAAGCAACTTGCATCTCCGTTTTAGTTTCCTGAAATTGAGGGCAGTACGACTATTGGCACCTTCTCCCATGTGTAAGGAAAATTAAACAGCAGGCGTGAGGAGGTGGTCTCTGCCGTAATGGGTGAAAACAGTTAAGCAATGGCCCATGGGCAATGTGTGCTGCCACCCCTCCAGTGTCACAGTACCCAGACTTTCTCAAATTTTGGGCAGTCCTTTCACCTCGGACTTCAACAGCAAAGTCACTTTTCCTGCCCCCGAATTAACGTCTCAAATAGAATTACAGAATGCTACCTGAGTGAGACACAGCATCGGTGACCGAGTGCTGCATGAAGTAAGCAGGAGGAGGCCCTTTGTGAGCAGCTAATGCCAGGCACTTGCATGGAGCGCCATGCATATTGGCAGTGCTCCCAGGACAAACGCGAGTGAGTTTCTAAGCTGAACTTGAAGGCGATGAAGAGATTAACAATCTTTTTTAGCAAATAACTTTTATGGTAAATCCCGACTTCCAGCACATTCGTCAGCCATGTGCTCACCTAAAACTCCAGTCCCTGCAGGTCCCCAGAGTTCAGCGACGGCAGGTATACCCAAGAAGCTTGGCAGAGAAAGGGAAAACTGGAAGAACTTGATTAACAAGAATGGGGTAATGATATGAGCCAGGTACACCTATCTTCTTCTTCTCTTTTTTTTAAACACACACATACTTTGGTTGGGCTAGCCTCTGGCCGATGACGGGATGCTCACTGAACAGAACTGGTCTTTTCACTTTTCTGTTAGCATATATTGGTTGTAGGAGGGAATTTCAATGTACTGTTTCCATCCATGCTGGCAATGTCCTTTGCTCAAACTCACCCCCTCCATCTTCCCTCCCCTCCCCCTTCCACACTTCGTAGAACAATTTCTCCCGAGTTGCCTTGTAAACTTTAAGTGTTGTTTTCACTGGTGAATACTTTCCCCAATGATTGTTATATATTGCTCTCTGGACAATGTGTAGCAACGTATAAAAGTCGGTAGCAATATGTCATACAACAATAGACAAGTCTGCGTACCCCTTCCAGTCCCAGTACCTGCACCCAGAATAGAGACATCACATTGCTAATGTAGCTACAGAAAATAGTCTGGGAAACAATTTTTTCATCTACAAAGTCCTTCAAAGTTCTTAAAATAACTAGGGGAAAAATGAAACATTACTGAGGACTATGATTTAGGCACATCCACGCATGCTCTTCTATGCTACTAGCATGGGTCACGTATCTCCCCCCAAGTTCCCACGTGATCTAGGGTATGTCATCTTTATTGTTAGCATTAGGCTTTAAACACAGGCTGTATGTAAAACTAAAGACTGAAAAAGATTTCTTCTAAAAAGTCAGGGTCTGTAAAAAGGAAAGAAAACAATTTGGGACTTGCTGGTAGCATGCCAGGACTCTTCAGTAGGACACTGTGACCCAGGGCGTTGAGAGACAGAAATACTTTAGGCAATTTCTGGTTTTTTTTTTTTTTTAAATCACCAGCTTGTTTGAGGCTGATGCTCCTCCAACCTTACTTCATCCAAATAAGTAACACAAAGGAAAAAAGATTGTAAAATAGGTTAGAAGAAGATTCAAATGAGTTTTAGTAGAATATTATGTGCCGAAATCAAAAGGGGTCTAAATTGTAGCTTAAAAATGTCTGCTCCCCACACATCCCAGGATGGAAGAATCTTTTTTTGGAGGGAGGGGCTGTTCACATCAGCATATTTCCTCCCAATCCTTGACCAGATGAACTACTTGTTCCAGGTCATCAAACCCTTTAACGATTTAAACTCTCAAAGTCAGAGAATGGGTATGGCTGGCCACACATTGCTGTCAGTTCAGATGGCAGAGAAAAGTAAAGCAAAGCACGCACAGACAGACGCATACAGACACACAGATGCGCACATGTGCATACCACACACATGAACAATTCCTTCAAAAGCTCAGATTGAGACTCTTTTCAACTAAAAGCAATAAAAATATAATTTAAAAATATATAGAAATGATCCAGTCACTTAAGCCTTCACACATGAAAAGACTCTAGAATCCAGCTTATCCAATCCATGAAGAGACTCTAGAATCTCACTATCCAATCAATGTAAAGACTCTAGAATCTCACTATCCAATCAATGTAAGGACTCTAGAATCCAGCTATCCAATCCATGAAGAGACTCTAGAAATCCAGCCTTCCAATAAGGTCTGTGTTATCACCACCAGCCTTTCCAAAGAGCTCGTTTACAATGCATCACAGACGCCCTCCACCAACTGCCGTTGAGCTCATGGACAGAGGGTGGACCTCATCTGACCTTGACTTGTGTCCAGTCTGGCCATGCCACACACCGGCCATCTCAGCAGATGCTGGAAAGAGCAGACTGTGTCCACAACAGCTCAGGAAAAGGCTATGAAGACGCAGGCCAGGAGACAGGCTTGGAGTTCTTCTGGAGGGAGAGAACGGACATAGCGGCTAGCTCTACACTGCAGACAGGTTTTCTCTTCCATTGCTGGTGACATATGACTTTGTGTAGTCACTTTGTACTACACGGAGTACAAACGTTCAAGTGTCACTTTCCACTGCAAGTTAAATTTGGTATTTAGGGACAGGAGTACAGCTGTGCGTCACATCCCAGACACATCTGTGCTTCAGGATGAATTGTGTCCTGAGTGCAACAAGCCATGTGAGAATGTCAGGCTCCGATGAACAACTCTGGTGGGGGCCCGCTGGTTTGGAGGCCTCGCCCAGGGGTTGGAGAGAGCGCTGAGGAGCGCTGATATCTGTGCCATGAGCCAGCCCATTGGGTGCTCGCTCACATGGAAGAGAGGTTCCAGGTGAAGTGCCAAGGTCACAGCCGCAGATGGCTCATTGTGATCATACAGAATGCCCGTGCCTCTGTCACCATGCAAGATCCGTCCTCCAGACCTCAGGGGGCCGTGTGCAGCACACCGCGGCCCAGCCGAGGGCTGCTCCCCACTGCCACAGGAGAGGCCTAGGCGATGGGGCTGACTCAAGCCTCTTCTGGTGCTCTTTGGATGAAGGACATTATAAATATGAACAGGGTAAAGAAACCTCAATCACCTCTTCCAAACTAACCCAGCAACACATGGGAAAGGAAGGAAGGAAGAAACATACAGGAAGGAAAGAAGGAAGGAAGGAAGGAAGGAAGGAGAGAGGGAAGGAGGGAAGAAGGGAGGGAGGGAGGGAGGAGGTAGGGAGGGAGGAGGGAGGGAGGAAGTGAAAGAAGGAAGGAACCAGGGAAGGAGGGAAGGAAGGAAGGAAGGAAGGAAGGAAGGAAGGAAGGAAGGAAGGAAGGAGAGAGGGAAGGAGGGAGGGAGGGAGGAGGTGAGGGAGGAAGTGGAGGAGGAAGTGAGGGAAGGAAGGAGGCAGGAAAGGGCAGTGCAAGGAGGGCAAGGAGGGGTTTGTGCCTTTCCTCTTAGGCATCACCTATGCTAATACTTCCTCCTCCTCGTCCTCTTCCTGGGCTCTCTCTCATTTCTCCCACTCCTGCTGGCCTTCGATCATTCTTGAGTCCGGCGATGAGCGAGCAAGGTGAGTATATTTTATCGATCACTCTTGAGTCCAGTGATGAGCGAGGTGAGTATATTTTATTTGGGATCTACTTGACTTGTGGCAAAAGAGCCAGAATTTGCTTTTTCCTAGAAGTGGAAGTTTAGGGATTTGAATAGTTCTGGCCACTTGACCAGGGCTGATCTTAGCTCGCACTCCAGAACCCTCCAGAACCTTCTGCCCTCCACGGGTGCGTCCAGGGTAGCCCACCGTGGGTGTGGGCAGGAACAGGAGACACGGCTGCTGGCAACCTTCCCAGGTTTCGTTCCTCTCTTCTGGGATTATATTTTCTTTAAAGTAATCTATTTATAATAATATAATTTTTCACAATTATATAATGAGTATTTCTCTTAATCCAATCATCACAGCTACCAAAAAAGTTATCTGGGGGAGGTTATGGTGTGTTGCTTCTGCTTCTGCTTTCTAAAGGGTGCTCAGCACCGTTTTCCAAACGTCCAGCGGAGTGGGGTTTTCTGAAGCCTCGCTCCCCCCCTTTCATGTTCTCTCTAACAGACTCGAGGAGAGCTGAGAATCTTCGTGGGTTTTGCCGACCTGGAGTTTCACGCACACATCTTGAGGAAGAGTGGCGTTGGCACCGTTAGGTGATGACTACATTCTCATCTGGCAGCACACACCTTCTCTGAACTACAGTTTCCAATTGGTGTAATGACTTTCAAAATTAACATAGCTATTTGCCACCTTTCCTGCAATGGTGAGGGCAAAACAATCTTAAGAAGCCAAAATAGCTTGGCGGCAATTAAACTAAAGAGCCATTCCAAAGAAACCAAGTAACAGATCTGAGTCATATGTGCGACGGAACAGCTTTAAAACCTGCCTCCTAAGTATCTGGTAGAAAAGCGACTGCAGAGAGCTTTCCTGGCAAGCCCAGGCCCAGCACGGCCCTGGTTCAAGCCCTCGAGCTAGCCAGAAAAATCATATTTTACTTTGTATTTTCTTGTCTCACTCTTTAACTATAGAGTTCATGGTATATTAAACTCTTACATGAAAAAGTGAAATAGTAATTAGTACACAAGAATGCCAAGTGGTCTCCATATGTTAGTAAGTTCTCAAAAGACAGACTTTCCTATCACCTAAGAAGAAAATAATAATACATTTTGATTAGTACTTTCATTGAGTGAAAAGCTAAAAAAATGTCCAAGAACTCCCTAGACTCTTATAATAATTAGAAAATCTATATTAAGTAACTACTGTACTGCTTAGCAGAGGATTTCTGCTCTTCAGTTTCATCTTCAAAAAAGTGAAAGAACATTGTATGACTGGGAGCCGGTGGCTCACGCCTGTTATCCTAGCTACTAAGGAGGCTGAGATCTGAGGATCCTGGTTCAAAGCCAGCCTGGGCAGGTAAGTCTGTGAGACTCTTCTCCAATTAACCACCAGAAAATGAGAAGTGGCACTGCAGCTCAAAGTGGTCGAGTGCTAGCCTTGAGTGCAAAAGCTCAGGGACAGCACCCAGGCCTGAGTTTCTTAATAAGAGTTTTAAAAGTCATAAAACATATTTAATAAATATATTAAAGCTGCAGACTCTATCAGAAAATAGTCATTACTGTGGGAACTACGAAGCTTTGTTCCATACACAATAATACCCCAACACATGATGGCATGCTAGGCTATCAGCAAGGCCACTGCCTAATAATACTTGCTCAACTACGCCTTTCTAAAAAAATAAATTGCACCCTAGTCACAGAGCCATCGGTTTTACGTCTAAATACCAGAGACTTAATACACACAATTGTAGGTTGAATAGATTTCTGGAGGTATATTTTGGAGCTGTAAATGTTTTCTAAGCATGTGTCCACTAATTTCAAAAGATTTAGCACCAAATTCAATGAAAGGTCTGTTTGCTGGCATATCCAGCCTCTTTCTGTGGCTCACTCTGGTTGGGTAAGAACTGCACAAGGTGATTTGCACACACGGCCCACAGAATCACCCATCCAGAACTGCATTACCCATATTTTCTCACTTTTCTTCCATGGAATTCCTGTCTTTTTCCAATGTAAAACTGAAGTGTGGCTTGGCATCTCTCGAAAGGCCTTTATATACTGTCAGTTCACACGAAGTTCTATTAACTACATTTTATAGTTCCTGTTTAATGGAGGTCTTTCTTTGAATATCTGGTCATTGCTAAATACCAGTCATAAGAGCAGTTTGAATTCCTGAACTTCTTTATGCCTGGCCTTCCTGATGCAATTCCTCTCCTGCCTCCTTGAAAACAAAGCTATAAAACTCTCCAGGCACAATTTGTAACAGACTGTAGTTAAATCTGCACCATAAATTTTCTCTTAATATCAGCACGACTTAGTTACATTATCTGTATTTAATTCATTCTTAAGGCCATTAAACTCCAAAAGATGATTCAAGTGTTTGTTTTGATAAAATTTGTTGTTCATTTGTTTTCTTTTTGCATAGATGAAGATAGCTATGCTATCTGCAAACGTAACACATTCAATAAGAAATCCGGAAGACCTCAAGCCTTGTCATTAGGACAAGGCCAAATGTGGTAGTCTTCATTGATTCATATTTATGATCCAAGTATGGTTACTGCTGACAATTAAATCAAGGACAGACAAGAATCCGCTGGCAGCTCAAGACAGTGCACCAAGAAATTGTATAATTGTCAAAGATTCCCACCAGCATTCATCCGCAATGTCATATTACCCAGGTTTCCTAAACATTAGAAAAGTAGTTCTGTTGCTACTATTGAGTCTTGCTTTCTATACTGTGTATGCTGGTAACAGGATAATTTTTCATTCACCGTAAGCTAGAACTATGCAATGATTCACTTACTAACATGGAAAATTTTTCTTCTATAGAACATTTAAATCAGATTTGTAAACACACACACACACACACACACACACACACACCTCAGAAAAAACTACCAAAATTTTCTTACAAGTAGTTATTAACTAGTTATTCACTATTTTGTTTAAAAATACACTGTCATTTTAAATTTATTCTTTTTTAGTTACTTAGTAAGTACATAATGAGGAATAGTACTAAACTTTGCTTTAAAAAAGATTCAAACAAATGAATAATTGTAGATTTCAATTGACATATATTTTAGGCCAATATATCTACTTGTGTTATAATGAACTAAAAAATACATATCAAATAGGGTAATTTGGAAATTATGTCATCATAAACCAAATGTTATGATTGTTTGCCATATCCCATGTATTTTAAGAATTTTCCCTTTGTTTTGAGGGATACCCACGAAATTTACACAAGTGGACTTGACATGGAAAGAATAAGAGCGGCTGACTTTCCTTGATCTATATTTTGTGTTAGTGAGATAAGTAAGTTGGAGTTAATCTAATTACATGTGTACTGACCTTGCTTGTCTAAAAACAAGCCAAGGAAACACACGACACACATTGAACCATTCCATTGTTGTTTCCAAACGCTGTTTTGGGCTGATCTATGTCAGCAAATGTGTTGTGTGTGGTGCTGCCACTGGTTATCTTCCTGCCAGCGTTTGCGTGGAAGGTGTCACAGCCATTCCGTTATCAGGATGACCCCACGCCCACGCAAGCACTAAGCTCCAGGGTTTTGCTACAGGATTTGAAGTGGTGACAGCCTCTCCCCCGGTGTGTCTCCATCCAGCCTGGGCCCTGAGGACACCTCCTTGGGTAAAAGTGGCCCCTAATGTGAGGTCCCTGAGCATTCTGGAAGCTTCCTCTTCTGACCTGAGGCGTGCACGCCCTCACATGCTCACTTCCGCTTTTACTCACCAAACTTGCATCGGCAACATTGATCTTATTTAGATATTTGGAGGAGGATTTTCGTGTGTCATTTGAACCAGTGCAATTGTAGTCTCAGGATGAGTACCTGGAAGACTCAGGGGTGACGCTACGGGGGTGATGTGGATACTTCCGCCAGTGAAAGTTTGCTTTTTCATATCTTTACCTCCATGATCAAACTAATAAGGAAATGGGGTTTCTGGCGTGACTTCCCTCGACATGTCTCTCGTGGGTGAGACTGAGCATCCTCCTGAGTTCTCAAAGTCATTTCTCCCTCGTTCGCGTGAACGTGCGGCCCTTTCCCACTCTGCGTGGTCACAGCCTTTAATGAGGTAGGTGACGTGTAGGTGCTTGAGGAAATGATCCCGTTGTTTCCCAGTTTACCTGGTTTATCTGGGGTGTTGGGATTGAACCCAGGGTCCCTTTTAAAAGGGCTAAGTGGAGCTCATTAACACATGCAGAATTTGCCCTCCTGTCCTTTAGCCATTTTCAAATGGCTCGGATCTCCCGTCACCATGTGTGACCCAGCGCTGAGCTTTTCTTCCCGGCCATCATTCCTGCCTCGCTTCCTTCCCTTCTTCACTCTCTCCTCTCTCACTCGTGTCCCAGCGCTCATGTTCCCTTAATACCTGCTGAAACCGTTCAATGTCCAGGGGATGCTATCCTGTCCTGACCAGTTACATAGAAGAGTACCACCTCACGGGAGTCTGAACAGGAGCGCCCTGCATGGTGGCTTATGTCTGTGAGTAGCACCTTGCGGCCCAGGTGGCCTGGGCCGAGGGGGAATGCAAACTCACACGAAAAATAAGCACGCCAGGAAGGCTGGCGGTGGCGTGCAAGCTCCCGCCAGCACGAGGCCCCAGTGCAGATCCCGGTACCATCAGAAGTGTTAAGATGTTCATTTCACGTAAATATGAGACACCTTTACTGGTTGACGGTGCAAGGGCCGCGGTCTGCTACCTGCTGCGAACACACAAGGCAGGCTAACGCAACGGCTTCACCACAGCGCCGCGTACACGGAAGACATCCCACCTGGAGAAAGGGGCTGAGCACTTGTGATGGCTGTGAGCTTGGTTCTCCAGCAATTTGTTTTATCTTCTGAACAGGAATGGCATCATTCTTTGATCAAGGATAGTAATTTTACTTTATTTATTTCGCCTGTTCTGGGGCTTGAACTCAGGGCCTGGGCACTGTCCCTGAGCTTCTTTTGCTCAAGGCTAGCACTCTACCACTTGAGCCACAGCACTACTACTGGCTTTTTCTGCTTATATGGTACTGAGGAATCGAACCCAGGGCTTCATGCATGCTAGACAAGCACTCTACCACTGAGCTACCTTCCCTGTCCTATTATTATTATTTTTACTGCTCAATTCTCTGGTGACAGGTTCTCCTGAGCCTGGTTAGCAGTGAGCACATTCAGACACCACAGTTGCGCCCCATGCTTTCATCTCCTTTTAGACCTCGCTCCCATAGGCAGTCGCTCTGTCTCCCAGCCCAGGAGTGCTGTCCGATGCCTGTCACTTCTGTCTCGTGTTTCCCTTCCTGCTGCCATCCTACCACACTCTTACTCCCTGTATCTGCATGCCTTCACGTGTTATGTAGTAATGTGGCTACCACGTAGGTCTCGTGCCCATCAAGAAAATGGTTACAAAGGATGAAAAGACTGAGCATATTTAATACAGGAACAAATGAAAAGTGTAGGTCAACATTCATTAAATAGATATAAAAATGATCAAAGACCTTGGTGAGAAAATTCTCTTTTGAGTGCTGCAAATATGGAAACAAGGTAAAGCGATCACATCAGATATTCCCAGAAGAGGGAGATGGATTCTTTAAATCAGTTAAAATCCATATTAAGTGATAAACCACACAAGAAAGCTTCAAGTACAGCAGTCCCCTCTTCTCTATGGTAAAACTAGGACCACGAGAACATAAGCGCACTGGGAACAAGACAGAAGATGCGCTGGATGCTCCAGAGGAGGGCCAAGGGGCCACCCGCTGGGCAGCGCGCACAGAGAAGCCTTGCTGCAGGGGCCGTTCCTGCTCTGAGGGGCAGAGCTACAGGACCGAGGGCAATTCTAAACTTGACTGCCTTACCCCTGGGGCTCCCAGCTTCTTTTGGTTTTCTCTGTTTAGATCATGGCTGATTGCAGGTGGCAGAAACCACAGAAAGTACAACCCTGGATAAGGGGGGACCACTGTGCTCCCAGCAGTACCGTGTGCTGTGCTCCCAGCAGTACCGTGTGCTGTGTTCCCAGCAGTACCGTGTGCTGTGCTCCCGTGTGCTGTGTTCCCAGCAGTACTGTGCACTGTGTTCCCAGCAGTACTGTGCACTGTGCTCCCAGCAGTACCGTGTGCTGTGTTCCCAGCAGTACTGTGCACTGTGTTCCCAGCAGTACTGTGCACTGTGCTCCCAGCAGTACCGTGCGCTGTGTTCCCAGCAGTACCGTGTGCTGTGCTCCCAGCAGTACCGTGTGCTGTGTTCCCAGCAGTACCGTGTGCTGTGTTCCCAGCAGTACCGTGTGCTGTGTTCCCAGCAGTACCGTGTGCTGTGTTCCCAGCAGTACTGTGCACTGTGCTCCCAGCAGTACCGTGCGCTGTGTTCCCAGCAGTACCGTGTGCTGTGCTCCCAGCAGTACCGTGTGCTGTGCTCCCAGCAGTACCGTGTGCTGTGTTCCCAGCAGTACCGTGTGCTGTGTTCCCAGCAGTACCGTGTGCTGTGCTCCCGTGTGCTGTGTTCCCAGCAGTACTGTGCACTGTGTTCCCAGCAGTACCGTGTGCTGTGCTCCCAGCAGTACTGTGCACTGTGTTCCCAGCAGTACCGTGTGCTGTGTTCCCAGCAGTACTGTGTGCTGTGTTCCCAGCAGTACCGTGTGCTGTGCTCCCAGCAGTACCGTGTGCTGTGTTCCCAGCAGTACTGTGCACTGTGTTCCCAGCAGTACTGTGCACTGTGTTCCCAGCAGTACCGTGCACTGTGTTCCCAGCAGTACCGTGTGCTGTGTTCCCAGCAGTACCGTGTGCTGTGTTCCCAGCAGTACCGTGTGCTGTGCTCCCGTGTGCTGTGTTCCCAGCAGTACTGTGCACTGTGTTCCCAGCAGTACTGTGTGCTGTGTTCCCAGCAGTACTGTGTGCTGTGTTCCCAGCAGTACCGTGTGCTGTGTTCCCAGCAGTACCGTGTGCTGTGCTCCCAGCAGTACTGTGCGCTGTGTTCCCAGCAGTACTGTGCGCTGTGTTCCCAGCAGTACTGTGCACTGTGTTCCCAGCAGTACTGTGTGCTGTGCTCCCAGCAGTACTGTGTGCTGTGTTCCCAGCAGTACTGTGCACTGTGTTCCCAGCAGTACCGTGTGCTGTGTTCCCAGCAGTACTGTGCACTGTGTTCCCAGCAGTACTGTGCACTGTGTTCCCAGCAGTACTGTGCACTGTGTTCCCAGCAGTACCGTGTGCTGTGTTCCCAGCAGTACTGTGCACTGTGTTCCCAGCAGTACTGTGCACTGTGTTCCCAGCAGTACTGTGCACTGTGTTCCCAGCAGTACCGTGTGCTGTGTTCCCAGCAGTACTGTGCACTGTGCTCCCAGCAGTACCGTGTGCTGTGTTCCCAGCAGTACTGTGCACTGTGTTCCCAGCAGTACCGTGTGCTGTGTTCCCAGCAGTACTGTGCACTGTGTTCCCAGCAGTACTGTGCACTGTGTTCCCAGCAGTACCGTGTGCTGTGCTCCCAGCAGTACTGTGCACTGTGCTCCCAGCAGTACTGTGCACTGTGTTCCCAGCAGTACTGTGCACTGTGTTCCCAGCAGTACCGTGTGCTGTGTTCCCAGCAGTACCGTGTGCTGTGTTCCCAGCAGTACCGTGTGCTGTGTTCCCAGCAGTACCGTGCGCTGTGTTCCCAGCAGTACCGTGTGCTGTGTTCCCAGCAGTACCGTGTGCTGTGCTCCCAGCAGTACTGTGCACTGTGCTCCCAGCAGTACTGTGCACTGTGTTCCCAGCAGTACTGTGCACTGTGTTCCCAGCAGTACCGTGTGCTGTGTTCCCAGCAGTACCGTGTGCTGTGTTCCCAGCAGTACCGTGTGCTGTGCTCCCAGCAGTACTGTGCACTGTGCTCCCAGCAGTACTGTGCACTGTGTTCCCAGCAGTACTGTGCACTGTGTTCCCAGCAGTACCGTGTGCTGTGTTCCCAGCAGTACCGTGTGCTGTGTTCCCAGCAGTACCGTGTGCTGTGTTCCCAGCAGTACCGTGCGCTGTGTTCCCAGCAGTACTGTGCACTGTGCTCCCAGCAGTACTGTGCGCTGTGTTCCCAGCAGTACCGTGTGCTGTGTTCCCAGCAGTACTGTGCACTGTGTTCCCAGCAGTACCGTGTGCTGTGCTCCCAGCAGTACCGTGTGCTGTGTTCCCAGCAGTACCATGTGCTGTGTTCCCAGCAGTACTGTGCACTGTGTTCCCAGCAGTACTGTGCACTGTGTTCCCAGCACCACTCTGCCCTGGGCTCCCAGTACTACCATGCATCTGAATTACTAGGACCACTGTGCATCTGTATTCCAAATCTCCTGGATGCATCATCAGCCGAGATGTACGGCACTGGTTTTGTGTCTCCATCCACCTCAAAGGACCTCTCAGGACTGAGTCAGGTCATCCTGAACGCACGCCTCTGGCAGAGCTCCACGGGTATAAGGTGGTTGCTAAGGATGCGTTAGGCCTCTCACAGCGCTGGAAAAATTGCCTCCGGGGCTGAGTAAACATCGATTGCATCTAAAAAAGAGCTGTGATGATAATGGCTTGAGCTTCAAACACTCTCAAGATCTTCCAGCCTGACTGCAGATCTGGGAGCCATTATCCCACGGGTCAGAGCGAGCCTGCGGGCCCACCTGAGCTTGCGGGCGTAGACAGGCTGGCACATGGAAAGGACTCCATGAACAACTGTTGGATGAACATGTGTTCTGCCTACAGCCGACGCCGCCTCTGAGCATCTCAGGACTCGGGTGTGAGTAACCAACGAAGCTTCGAGTGGAGCCAAGAGGCCATGCGCCTCCCCGAGCCCTGCCTTCTCACTAGCATTTCTAGACGCTGCACTGTCTCTGCCCTCCCAGGAACCCTTCTAACTCCCGCGCCACACCAGACCCAGAGCGGATCTGCAACACAAACAGAAGACCAGTCCGATGATACCTGAAAGAAGAGTTAGAGACTGGCCAGCGGGGACCTGGGAGCCTAAGGAAGCGGGTCACGGGGAGCCTGTCCCAGTGCTACGGAGGAGAAGGTGGCTGTGGGTGGCGAGAGGCGTGGCGAGTGCTCCCCAAATGGCCGCCGGGGGCAGCGGCAGAGGAGGAAGGGCAGGACTTGGATAAATGCTACTTCAACAGAGATAGTAAGAGCCTGGACAGAACCAGGGTGAGAAGAGCAAACAAGAACAAATGCTTCAACTCAGACGGCTCTGTACCGAGGTGAGATGGGGCACCGGCACCGTGAGTTCAAGTACTGGTTGACCACCAGCCATACCCTAAGTGCTTGGCTAGGTAGTCGGGGTTGAATGGCGACCAAGCGCCATTGACCACAAGAGGGCAGTGGCCTTGCCGAAGAGAGCACCATGTTGGATTGAGCGAAGGAAGGAGGCCTGGATGGCGTCTCCAGTCATGGCCCGGTCCACTGAAGGACGGTCACACTGCTAAGAAAGGGTAAGACAGAAAATACAGGCCAGGTGCCCCTGGCTCACGCCTGTAATCCTAGCTACTCAGGAGGCTGATGATACTGGTTTGAAGCCAGCCCAGGCAGGAAGTTCAATGCACCACCAGAAAACCGGAAGTGGAGCAGTGGCTCAAAGTGGTAGAGCACCAGGCTTGAGCAAAAAGAGCTCAGGGACAGCTCCGGGGCCCTGAGGACCAGCCCTACAACAGAGAGGAAGGGAGGGGGAGGAAGGGAGGGGAGGGGGGGAGAAAGGGGGGAAGAGAAAGGGAGAGAAGGGGAGGGAAGGGAGGAAAAGAAGTAAGGAAAGAAAAGAGAAAAGTAAAGAAAAGAAAATACAGAAAGAGCAGACAAGACATGACAAGGCGTCCATGCCCGCTCCCACTGCAGTAATAAGTTATGGTATACTCAGTAGCTCATAAACAACGGAAAGGCGCTTACCGTGCTGAAAGCTGCCCGGTGAGAGGGTGTCCTTACAGAGCGTGCGGGGAGCCGGGGGCTGAGCCCTCCACACACACGCACACGCACGCACGCACAGACACACACACGCACACGCACGCACACGGACACTGACCGTGAGCAGCAGCAGCCTCTGCCTCACATCTTGGCCCACACCCTGCTACCATCACTGAGTTCTCAACACAACCAAAGTGGGCACAAACGTGCACAGCCAGCTCAAGGCAACACACAAACATATACAAGGCAGACCGTAATGACAAAACTTTGTTTTTTTTAAATGACTAGTTAAGACCACATGGCTTCCTCAAACAAATCTACTATTCTATGTAAGAAAACACAGGAAGATCTTCACATTAAAAGACAAAACAAGGGCTGGGAAGGTGGCTCAGTGGTAGAGTGCTTGCCTTGCATGCATGAGGCGCTGGGTTCGATTCCTCAGCACCACATAAGCAGAAAAAGCCAGAAGTGGCGCTGTGACTCAAGTGGTAGAGCACTAGTCAAGCTGAAGAGCTGAGGGACAGCGCCCAGGCCCAGAGTTCAGGCCTGGACCAAAAACAAAACAAAACAAAAAAAAAACAAAAAACCTAGATAACTTGTGACTCTTTGTAAAGACTTTTTGATCTCTCAGAATGTGTGGTATGGGGCACATGTGTGTGGTGTGTGCATGTGTTGGTATGTGCTGTTGTGGGTGTTGGTGTAGGGTGTGTGCTGTATGGTGTGAGGTATGTGTTGGTGTGCAGTGTAGTGTGTGTGTTATGTGTGTTGGTGTGCTTGCAATTTGGTGCTTATACCAAGTCTCACACATTCTAGGCAAGCACTCTGTCCAAGCTACATCCTCAGCCCTGGTTTCTTAAACAGAGTAATTTCTAGGAAGGTTATTTTAATTATTGAGCTCCCTCTAGTGAACCCAAAATGTGATCTGCTTTGCTAATTTTAGAAAGTCACAAATATTTTCATAAAGTCAACTCTCCCTGGGCAACTGCTAAATATAACTGCAGGGAGCGCAGGACAAGCACGAATAGAGGTACGGCCAGTGGGAACAAGTCCAGAAACCTAAAGAATGGAATGGCTAGGAACAAGCCGCTCATTTGGAGTAACAACGAATGATGGAATAGTGTGATCTCAACAGGCGGTGAAGAAAGGCTGAAAACCAGAGCCTGAGAAAGTCTGATCTGATATAAAGACGTGGCTGTCGAGCAATGGCCTGCGCGTGGCGCTTGCGCGATGCCAGGCGGTGTGAAGAGGGCGGAGGGCCGAGCAGGAGCCCTGCACAGGCACCGGGGGGAGCGCATTCAGAGCATTCTGCCCAGGAAACGCCCCAGGCATGCGCGGATGGAAGGAACGCCATCCCCAGGTGCGCCCACATGTTAGGAGGCTCGTGTGAGGGCAGAAGACATCGCTCCCGAAGGCACCCCTCTACAAAGAGGAGATCCCCGGCCAAGTCTGGCAACGTGGAGATGACCGGACCTGCGACGGCTACCTCAGCCCTGGGAAGCCGCACACAAGCAGAAGGAAGGACGCGAGACACATCTCCACAAGCATACAAGACTCCACGCGGCCAGCTGACATGACATCATGCCAGCCCAAGTGTCCAGGAATCAGCTCACAACTATGAGCATGCTATCAACGCAGAGACATAGATTACATCCAGAAACTCTAGGTTTTTCAGGTTACTAGCAGAGGAAATGGGGATCTTCACACACGCACACACACACACACACACACACACACACACACACACACACACACACACACACACACACACACACACACACACACACACAGACTTCTACAGACATCAAGACCCTGAAGTTTATGAGATGAACTCAGGCCAAAGGTTTTTTTGGGGTGTTTTTGAAAGACAATAGTGATGTGGGACACAACCCTTGAGAAAAATGTCACCTCTCAACTTGGATAAGATTTAGGTGTTTGATGTCAGAATTACTGTAGCCTGAAAAATACCTTCCTTTCAAAAGTGCCAACACTTTATTAATGGCACAGGGGAAAAAAAAGTAGACAATTTATTAGGTTCCTACATCGTTTTTGGTCAGCTCTTTTGGGATATGAGCAAATACAGCCATGTTGACATTAGCTGTGCTGTTAAAACACAAAGGCAGAAGAGAAACAGTTGTGCTGGCCTTTGCTCAAGTGGAGTTAGTGTTGGCCAAGTTTATAAAGCATACAACAGATGTCAAGATAAACATGCTTTTAAAGGTATTTTCTAAAATAGTAGTATGATGAAACAAAACTGTATTGTTTCACCACAAAGCAGAAATACATATATATATGTATATATTACCTCAGATACATTTATGTAGCTGTCACTCAGTAACCCAAGCATAGTGTGATGTGCAACTCTCTTAAAAATGAAAAGAATTAAGTAGTTTAGATTCATGTTGTAAAACAAAACAAAACAAAAAGTCTCTAGGGCCTAGGACGACCTACAGAGTGCCCGGTGTTAGGTCTGAAATAATTTCCTCCAAATTCTTGAATGAAGATCTAATGAGTGTGTCACAGAAATCCAAGACAGCACTAATGTGGTTGGCATTATCAAGCTCTGTTGGTGGGCTGAGCCGTAGCTCCTAAATGGCCGGGGAGACTGAACTCATTGGGAGAGATGCTCAGAGGTTAGACCGCTTGGCTCTGTCCTGGCTTCAGGAAGTCTGGAATAAGCCGTCTGGAGATCTGTCTTCCGTGAAGTCCCCAGCTCATTTTATGGCTAGTCACAGGACTGGGGAGTAGACCGGTGGATCGTGAAGAGTTGTTAGCAGAGACGACCTTGAGAAATCCACTCCCCATACTCTAGCCAACGCTGGCTGCTGAGCCGGAGCTGCAGGCAGGAGCTGGACGCCCACACGAGCTGCTGACAATGCCATGGTCATTCACACGAGAGCCACACACGGGCGGCCAGGGAGCTGAGACAGGAGACGCACCTGAAACAGGAGGCTCAGATTTCCCGGAGGGACTGGGAGTGCCACAGGGCTTTGAGGACAGAGACGAGGAAAGACTTTAGGGAACGGAGAGACGGTCCCTGGCGCACTGGCTGAGAAGAGAGGGCCGCGGAAAGAAGCTCAGAGGCAACGCATCCATGAACAAGAACGGCTTACAGTTGAAAACACACAGAGGCTGAAGGCACAAGTAATTTTGCCATTCTTTGGGTACAATTTCCAACTGAAATAACAGCCGTTTTAATAATGGAGTGGCTTTTGTGATATGTTAATGCAATTTTAATTTCTAATTTTTCAAGAAAATACAATGAAAAATTATTGTACTATGTTGAAACTCAATTCCTACCTTTATCATATTGTTTGTCATCTAGCCTTGAGCTTAAAAGCTAAGCAAGAACAAGAGCGCCTGAGTTCAAGCTCTGATACTGACGCAAAAGGAGGAGGGAGGAAGAGGGAGGAAGAAGGAGGGAAGAAGACAGAAAAGGAGAAAGAGGGAAGAGGGAGGAGGAGGAGAGATGAAGGAGGAGAATGAAGAGGGGGAGGAGAGGGAGAAAGAAAGAGGAGAAAGAGAAGGAGGAGGAAGAGGAGGAGGTGGAGGAGGAGAAAGAGAAGGAAGAGAGAGGGAGGAGAGGAAGTAGAGAAAGAGAAAGAAGAGGAGGAGGAAGTAGAGGAAGAGGAGGGGCAGCGGCAGCAACAGCACTAACAGAGGAAGGAATGATGTGACAAAATTTCAAGCTGTTCACTAAAGCTACCAGCTCCTCTTCCTGGGCAATGACCTCTGCCACTCTTCCCCTGCTCTCCTGGAGCTGTGTGCAGGTGATGGGACAGAGAGCCAAAGACAAGCCCCATCCGCAGGCCTGTGCATGGAAAGTCTCCATCCAGAGGTCAAAGCAGAGGACGGAGCCGGACGATGTGCCACTCACGTCATGAATGCCGGCCACAGCACCGGCTCTAGGCTTGCGGTGGGTAAATCTGGCAGGCTGTGGAAAGCCACGGGATGAGTGTACAGGGAGGGGGGATCTTCATCAGTGGAGTCTTATATATAAAGAATCGCAGCAGAAAAGAATAAGACCTCCACAGGAAACATAAAAGTCCTATCTCTAAATAAGAATGACTCCTGTCTAAGTTTGAAAGAGGCAAAGAAAGATACTTTAAATGAATCAAGGCTGTCCTGAAGTGGACCAAGGTTAATAAAGGACTTCAAGGGTAACGGGGGTCAATCTGGCAAAACTAATTTTCGGAGCATCATTGCCCTGAGATCCAGGATGAAGAATGCACACAGAGACTCCCGATAACGAATCCATACCACGTCCGTGAGTCACTATGAGAAGCATCTTACTCCGAGGCATGAGTGTGTTCACAGAATTCTCTCCATATCTCTATGTAATACATTTCTACATATCATAACTATTACTATTGAAAAATAAGTGCCCAGCTAGCAACAAATTATAAGATAAAATGAGTATAGAAATTTGTAATAAAAGACCGTCAACTCTGATGAATTGCCAAACCTCCCAATGCCATTGCCAAACCCAGCTTTTAAAAGACGTTTTACATGCTTTTGACAAAACTAATTCACATTGAAAAAATGAGAATAGCTGAGTTCAGAAAGTGCCACTGTCTTCACCATGTCGATTACTATCTTTCAAAAGGTCATAGGTTATCCCAAATCAGGCATATCCTACTAAAAGTAAAACAGGAACAGAAAGACACAGCACACTATGACATTAACACATAGCACGACAATGTGTTATAAAGAACTGCCGGTGAGGCAGCCTGGGCCAGCTGTTCAGATGGTCCAAGGAAGCAGCTCCTTCCACGCCACCACTGCAGAGATGGCCTTCCAGGAGGAGACAGAATTTCCCTGGCGATAACTTACATTAGGAAGTGTTTTCTTCTCTCAAAGCCTAATTTCAGTGGTCCATGTAGGCCTTTCAGAAAAAGTGAGACTATCTGTGTGACATTGGAGTATCTTAAAAGTTTAGCTGGATGTGGTAGCAGATGCCTGTAATACTAGCTCTGAAGAGGATCCTAACTTTGAGTCCAGCTTGCGCTGTATCATGACTCAAAACTTTGCAGTTGGCTTTTTACTTGACACTGAAAAAAGGTGGTGTGGTTCGTCACATCAATACCTATCAGACCCTCACCATGAAAATGTCTGCAAATGGTGAGCTTCCAGCCCAGGGCAGAGCCACACACGGAATGGGGTAAGATTGGTGTGGAATAATGCCTTGCTCTGCTTTTAGCAGCGATCCACTTTTGGGCCAAAATTTGATAGTCTGGGAAAACAGCTGTCTAGTGAGAATGTTCTTTGTGCAGGAGAGCAGAAGAATTTAATATCCGGAGTCTGGGAGGTGGCAGCCGTTGGCGGCCGGGGAAGGGAAAACCCTCTTTTGGGTCCCTTCTGAAATGTGTTCTTTGTGCCCAGTGATGTCTGATGCGCAGGGCTCTCAACAGACGCACCACGCAGGGGGCTGAGGGGAGCCAGGACCGCCCCCCACACAGGGACAGACAACGCCCTGGAGGGAGGAGACGGCCGGGAGAGGTCGGACCCAGAAAAAGGGCTTGGCAGCGCTGTGTGCGGCTCCTGAGCTCCCTGGAGATGACTCAACAAAGGCGATACCACGCACGACACCAAAGCGCCAGGAGAGAATTCAGGGACCGGCCCCTCCTCAGCCCACACCAGCCACACCGCAGACAGACCCAAGTAGCAGCACAAAGCGTTAGCTGCGGAACTACGTGGAAACCACAGGAAACCTTCGACGCATCACTGGCCGCCTCATCCCAAGCCAGGCGTCCCTCACTCAACCCCAGCCAGCTGCGTTTTCCCTACGGACTTCTACAAGATCTTACAGCTCGTCCCTGGCATCACCTATAATTACCCATGCCACTGGCACCAGTAATTTAAAGTAAAATCTTTAGTGAAACAAACTAGTTTGGGAACTGACCGCGACTGTGCAGGGCCCTCAGGAAGGCGGTCTTAGGTGTGTGTGGCGGAGGACGGCCGGAGGAGCTGCGGGGCGAGAGCAGGGGAGACCCCACCACGGGACACGGAGAAAGCGCCTCCATCTGCCCCGCCAGAATGGGTAGGCTGTCTTCATGGCCCTGGGGCTCCCAAACAGGTGTGATGATTGAAAACAGAAGACTGCCCTCACCACACACACAGTGTGGTGGGATTTCTAATGGACATGTCACAGGTGAAGGTGGGAAGGAGAGGCCTTGGGCAGCGGTGAACTAACTGTCTGTATTCTACTTGCAGCAGCACAACATGGAGTCTAAGTAGACTGAGAAGCTTTTAAAACCAATCTCTAGAGCATACACTTAAAAACTTGGACAAAGCAGCATAGTGCTTTTAGACAATTGCTAACACAACGTCCTCAAGACCTCAGTACTAGGAACTACTGCAGACAGCAGAAGATGGCCAGGAAATATCCTCAACCAATGAACATTTACCATTAAAACAAACATCGGGAGAAAGATTACAAAGGATAAAATGCTGCATTTATAAAGGAGAAGTGAATGTGAAAGATAGAAAATGTTCTGTGAATGGCTTATTTGCATACATGGAAGAATACGATAGAGTAGAAAACAGATACATTTAATCTAATGTACCAGGGGAAATATTCAAAAAGGTGATATGATTAAAACTCAGTTATAAAAGAGGTAGAAGGCATGAACATGTATTGTTTGACTCCATTATTAAAGTTATTAACCAATGCACAAAAATGTAAAACTTACAGATACTAGTACCATGTAATGATTTGATACCCACAGATACTAGGCAATGTTTAAATACGATTAAACATACCTACCTTTGTATATCATTTTCAAATGGTAAAAATATCCAGAATAATTTCTCTTCACTTTTAAAAAATGCATTATATAACTGTTATCTACACCTATTCTACTGTGCAAAACCATACACAAGAACTTCTTACAACTCACTGGTCAACTTCTCTGCATGTGTGTCTCTTCCGTACCCTCCCTGGATTCTAGCAATCTCTCCCTCCCTCCCTCTCTCTCTCTCCCTCCCTCCCTCCCTCCCTCCCTTCCTCCCTCCCTCCCTCTCCCCCTCCTGCTCCTTGCCTCCCACTCCTCACTATAGCAGTCTAAAGCCGTGATCTCCCACCTCAGCCTTCCAAATTCCTTGATTACAGCAGGACACCGCCAGGCCCACTACGCCTTTACTCTTAATAACACATAGTCTGATGACTCCTACTCAGTGTGCCCAGTGTGTGTTCACTATGACAAACCTCTATTTTTAGTGCTTGTACTCAGTCTTTCCTCCTGCTAAAGTAGTCTGTGTAGGTACGAGCTTTCAGCAGTAATTTGGAAAGTTCTCTAAAAGCCATATGACATTAGAGAGCAAAACGCTAGCCTATGTCATCAAATCCTGCAGCATAGATCTCCATGTCTATGTAGCCCGGAGACGCAGAATGTAACAAGAGTGGCCATGTGTGAGTGCCGAACCACAGAACCAAACCACGGCACCACAAAACAACAGACACATACATCCAGCTGACGAAGAACCACAGGACCAGAGAACATGCCTCAGCCACCAGCAATGGAGAACACCAACGACACAAAGGGACATTCGTACATTTCAGACATTGCAAATGATCGTGAGAGTGAAACTCCCAATAGTCACATATGTGTTTATATATGTATCAAAATAACCAGGAAAAATGTATGAAAATAATGTGTTCACAACAACAGAGACCGTGAAGTTCTTCTTCAGGAAGATGAAGCATCATTGAGGATTCAGAAGAGAATGAGACTCCTCATCCTCCATCTCCCCACTTCCCATCCTTTCTAACTGAACCCCGATTTTGTTCACATATTGGTAGCAAAGTGCCCTCTGGAGCGGAATTGGCTGTAGGAGATGAGTCATGGGTGGAGAAATCAAATTCTCCCTTGAGTAACTGGGTTATAGTGAGCGGATGACTCAGTTCTGGCCGATGTTTGGATAGGATGTTGGAGAAGTAGGCTTTTAGGTACATTTCTTTCTTGATTGAAAAAAAAAAAAGACATGCCAAGAGGAACTCTTATTCCTAATTCTGGATGCATCCGTGTGAAACTCTTACTCCTAATTCTGGATGCACCCGCGCGATGCTTTGATGTCTGGGCTTTGGTGGTGGTCATCTTTGGACAGCAGGGAACAAGGAAGCTGACTGAGGCGAGCTGGCCTTGGGAACAGGCAGGAGCCATGAGCTATGGGGCTGCTGCGCGCTCTCTAGATGACAGTGGGCGTCTGGCAGGTGTCTGTGGCGCCCTGTGGAGCGCCCTGGCGTGAGGAGCCACACAGGTGTGAGCCACCAGGCTGAGGACGCCCACGAACACTAGAAAAGTGGGAGAAACACAGTAGAAAACTGGAGACCCTGTCAGAGGTGTTTTGTTGTTGTTGTAGTTATCACACAGGGCACAATGCATAAAAGTTGTCAATGGATCATTTATGTCTCAGTCATTAGCAACGTCTGCTCTTCCAAAGACACCATTGAGAACACAAAGACAAATGAGAATTCCGAAGCAAGTTTCAATGATCAGCAAACAACTTTTTTTTTTAAGCAAACAAAGGCTCTGAAGCCCTGCCAGAGATCTGTGAGGAAGCCGTGTGGATGGGAAGAAAGACAGCTCTGCTTAGTTCCACCAGCGTCGGGGGAAATGCAAAGCAAAGCCACAGTGAGATCCACTGCACTTCCATTACAATGGCTGGAGTTAACGGCCACGATCCCTACTGTTCAGGATGTGGAGGAATTGCAACGCAAGGCAACTAGTTTAGAAAATGGTCAATCAAATGCACACCTACCAGCTTAGTCCATCAGGGTTGCGGTGAGACTGTGAACGGCAAAGCTGAGGTACAGCAGGAATTTACCCCACACACAGGGCGGTGGAGTCTGACTTGTCCCTGGGGAGGGAGGTCCGCTCCGCCCGCCCCCCCACCCCGCCCGCGCTCCCCTTCCTAGACTGCACCTGCTCAAGGTCGCCGGGTGTGAGAAGCAGGCAGGCCTCTTTCCCAAGGACCTCACCAGCTCAGCCCCAACACCCTGCCTGCCAGGTTTCAATGTACCATTTTTGTGGAGAGTATAAACATTCAAACTATAGCCTGCACCAGGACCTTGGAATGAATTTCTACTCAGAATATCTACTCTGCAATCAAAGTGGGGACTACTGATGCACCCCCAAAGTTACTGTGCTGAAAGAATTATGATGTAAGAACCACATTCCATATGGCCCAGGTTGGGGGGGGAAGCAAACCCCATCTCAAAAACAACCAGAGCCAAAAGAGCTGAAGGGGTGACTGAAGAGGATAGCACCCACAGCTAGCAAACGCAAGGCCTTAGCAACACTGTGTGTGTGTGTGTGTGTGTGTGTGTGTGTGTGTGTGTGTATGTGTGTGTATGCCCTACACCCTTCCCCCAAAAGGAGCCTAATTCCTACTCCACTACACACCAACATGTGTCTGTGGTGTGTAACTCTGCAGTGAGGGAGTGAATACAGACTCTGGACCTTTGATTTTCCTCCCCCAAACCAACAAAGCATTCAACTCATGGAGTGGCAGCCTACAATACTTCTCAGCTCTGTCAAGGGCATAAAAGACAAAGTTGTGAAATACAAGTCTGAGAAATTATTCCCACCAACAACTAAGTAGACCACAATAAAATATGGTGTCTTGGCTGGGATACCAGAGAGGAAAATAGACATTAAGCAAAAACTGAGTATCAGCATAGGTTATGGGTGTTCCTCAATTGTTACAAAACTAGGCTCTTAATATAAGGTGCTAAGAGGGAAACTTTGTAGACTATTCTACAAAGTAGCTGGGCACCAGTGGCTCACACCTATAATCCTAGCAACTCAGGAGGCTGAGATCTGAGGATCACAGTTCGAAGCCAGTTTGGGCAGGAAAGCCTGTGAGACTCTTATCTTCATTAAACCACCAAAAAAGAAAAAAGAGAAAGGAAAAGCTGGAAGTGGAGCTGTGGCTCAAGTGGTAGAACACTAGCATTGAGCAAAAGAACCTTGAGGACAGTGCCCAGGCCCTGAGTTCAAGCCCCAGGACTGGCTGGCTGGCTGGCTGGCTGGCTGGTGTGTGTGTGTATGCATGCACACACATACATACATACACACACACATGTCTACCAAAAAACTAATCAAGGAAAAAACCCACTGAGATCTTCAATACATGTAGAATACATCATTTTAAGTGTTTAGCCAATGTGAATATTTTAAAACTAATCTATAGTGAAAGAAAGCAGAGAGCAATGCAGGGGAGAGAGAGTGTGGTGAGGGCATTAAACATCTGCACGATGACTCTTATGCAGAAGGAAATGTGTGTCATGTTGTTTGGGTGATGGCATACACAGGTTGAAGACACACATGACAACAAATTGTTGTGTATGTTTTCGTCTATGCATCTTGGGCTGGGGACATGGCTTGGTTGTGGGCCTGCCTGCCCAGTGTGAGCCTGCAGCCCTGAATTCAAAGCCCGGCATTGGAATAAAACATGTGGTTTGGTGACACATCATACAGTGTAAACAGACAGCTTACTGTGTGACAATCGTGCCCCGATAAAGCTTGCTCCTCCCATCCTGCCCCCCCCCCCCCGAAACTGAGAGGAAGAAAGTGCTAAGTTTAAGTTTTCTTCTCTAAAAACGGCTTTTATGAATATTTGGAGTTAGCGCCACCACATCTTACTTTAGCCAGTGAATTCTGTTTTAGTCAGAGATTCAAGCCGGAGGTGTTGGTTTGTGCTGTAACTCCAGCCTTGGGGGTGGGCAAGGAGCACTGAGCACTGTCAGATTGAGACCAGCCTGGGCTGCAAAGTGAGACCCTGGCTCAAAAAATAATGTTCGCTTGAGTCTCGGAGATGCTGATCACCCAGCTTAGGTGTTACCAGGACACCCTGCTTCTGTTCTTCTCCTTTCTAACCTTATGGAAATGGCCTTGCGAGGTAGCGCGTCTTGAGGGGATGGACAACCAACCAAAAGTAGCCAAATGTAATTTGTTAGATGTCAAATGAGGCCAAGTCAACAACCAGGTCAACTACCTAGCGTCCAAAATTCAATTTGTAAGACGTCCTGAGTTTGGTAAGTTTGGCTCCAAAGCTACTCATCTCTCAAGCCTCTGGCTCCAGGTTTCACACTCTTTCTCTCTAGTGTCTTTGTCCAGGCTAGAGTGGGGGGTGGGGGGACTTCCCTTCTGTCCCCTCCCCTGCGGTGGGGGAGACTTGGAGCATCCGCAGACAGATGTCTGAAACGGGATGTTTGAGATGATGCTGGAGGCCCAAGGGCCTAAGGGCAGATTGTTAGTGACTGCTCCTGAAATCTGTCCTGCAATGTTCCTCTATTCAGAGGTGACTTTTTAAAGATATATTTTTTACTGTAAAGGTACTGTACAGAGGAGTTTCAGTTACATGAGTAATGAGCACATTTCCTATTGAGCATTGTTACCTCCTCCTTTGTTTTTCCCCTACCATCCCTTCCTTCCCCACCTCCCCAACTCCTCCTCCCCCAAGTTGTAATTCGTTTTCAACATAGTGTCTTGTACATCTCATTGTTACAATGGATCAACCTGTATCCTTATTTCAGCATTTTATTTCCCTTCCCTTCCCCAAATTAGAAAAACGTATATACAAGATGCAGGACACCAGGATCAAATACAGGGGTTATACCATAGGGGGAAGAACATACAAAGAAACAAACAAAAAAAACCCACATAGTACATTATAAATACCTTGAAAACCATAGCAAGAACCCCTATTGGGGTTATTTCACTTAGTATCATCTTATCTGGTCATATGTACATAGCTTTTGTCCTCTTTTGCTTGTCCTAAACATATATTAGTTATTGCAAATAAGGGAAACCATGGGACCTAAGTTTCTTTGGGCCTGGCTTACTTCACTTCATATAATTTTTTCCAGGTCTTTCCATTTCCTAACAAATGGGGCAATGTCATTCTTTCTGATGGAGGCATAGAATTCCATTGTGTATATATGTACCACATTTTCTTGATCCATTCATCTACTGAGGGGCATCTGGGTTGGTTCCATATCTTAGCTATGGTAAATAATGCTGCAATAAACATGGTTGTGCTGGTAGCTTTAGTGTGGTCTTGTTTGTGATGATTTGGGTAAATGCCCAAAAGTGGGATTGCTGGGTCATAGGGGAGTTCTACGTGGAGTCTTTTGAGGGACTTCCATACTGCTCTCTAGAGTGGTTAAACAAGTTTGCACTCCCACCAACAATGCAGTAGGGTCCAGGGGCGACTTGTAAAGACACAACGCTCACTACTTCAGGGTGAGAACATTGCCGGGAGGAGGAAGTGTTCAACATCGCTACGGGGTTTTGTGATGAAGTGCGGGCATGCACCAGGGCCAAAGAAACCTGTCCCGGGCAGGTGTCCGCGGGGAGGTGGTGTGAGACAGCCCCACCCACTGGCGTGTGGGCTCGCGGCAGAGCCTGCAGTCCAGGGCCATCTGGGATCCGTTCATTCTAGCAGGGCAGCCGCCGTCAAGGGTCTCCCAGTGTGGGGAGCAGTCACGTGCACGCGAAACTGCGCCACGGCGGCGCGCGCGGCCCCCGGGGCCGAGCCGACGAGGGGGTGGGAGTCGGCCGGGGACTTGGCTCGCTGGTCGGTAATCGGGTAGGAAGTGCGGCGGCGGCGGCGGGTAGAGAGCGCCGGGGCCGGAGCCGCCGCGAGTCCCGGCGGCGCGCGTGCGTCCGGAGCCAGGAGCCGGAGCTGCGGGCCGCCCCGCGGCGGCGGGGATCGGGGGAAGCAGCGCGGCCGCGGGGGCGCGCGGCGGAAGGGAGCGTCGGAGGGCACCGCGGTTCCTGCGCCTCCCCGGCTCCTCTCCCCGGCCGCCGCCGCCCGTGCGGGCTGGGGACGGGCGCCACCTTCTCCTCCGCTGTCGGCGGGCGCACCCCCGCCACCCTTCCCGCAGGCGGGGCCGCGCGCGCCCGGGCTGGCCGGCGCCGCGCCCCCTCGGAGGCGGAGACCCCGGGTCCCGCACTCAGCCCTCCTGCCCCTCCGTCGGCCCCTATATCAGCGGCTCCCCGCCCGCGCCCCCTTCCCCTGCTCCCTGGAGCCGGGAGGGAAGGGGCGCCGCGGTCATGACCGAGCCCAAGCCCAAGGACGCCCGCGCCCCGTGCGCGGGGGACGGCGCGCTGGCCCCGGCCGAGGTCGGGGCGCCGCTGCTGGGCGGCGGGGACCGCGCGGTCTTCGCGGGGCCCCAGCCGTCGGACGCCTCCCTGGACGGGCTGCTCTTCCCCGGGCCGTGCGCGGGCCGGGGCCCCGCGGACGCGAAGCTGCCGGGCGCGGACGCGGCGGGCCCGGAGAAGGACGGCCGGCTGCTGGACAGCGTGCTCGACTCGCTCCTGGAGCCGCCGGGCGCGCGCGCCAGCCCGCCCGCCTGCGCCGCCGCCGGCGCCTGGTGCCTCTTCGGCCCGGGGGGCGCCGAGCTCCCCGACGACCCCCGCGTTCCGGCCACCAAGGGGGCCCCGGCGCTGCTCGCCAGCCGGCCCGAGACCAGGGCGGGCGCCGCGGGCAAGGGGCCGCCCCGGGGCCCGGCCCCGTCGGCGCGGGCGCTGCTGCTCCCCGCGCCGGGGACCCCGCCGTGGCCCGGCGCGCCCCCCAAGCCACCCGCCGCCGAGGGGGACGAGGAGGACGCCGGACCCGACGGCCCCGGGGGGCCACTGTCCCGGGCCCGAGTGCCGGGGCCCCGGGGCGGCCCCGCGGCGGAGCAGGACGCGGCCCCGCAGCCCGGGCGCGGCCCGCCGGGCGCCGCGGTGCTGGACCTGGTCCCCGTCCCGCTGCCCGTGCTGCCGCTCGGCCACGCGCTCCTGGCGGCGCGCACGCGGCAGCTGCTGGAGGGGGAGGCGCTGGACGGCCCCGGCGACTTCCCGGCCTGCGCCTACCCGCCCGACGCCGACCCCGACCCCAAGGACGACGCGTTCCCGGGCTTCGGCGACTTCCAGGCCGCGGCGCTCAAGATCAAGGAGGAGGAGGAGGGCGGCGCGGACGCGGCGGCGCGCTCCCCGCGCCCGTACCCCGCGCCCGGGGCCGCCGCCTTCGCGGACTTCGCGCCGCCGCCGCGGGCGCCCTCCTGCCGGCCCGGGGACGGCGCGGCGCCCGGCCCCGCCGCCGCCTCGCTGTCGCCCGCGCCCGCCCTGGAGTGCCTCGTCTACAAAGCGCCGGGCGCCGCCGCCCCGCCGGGCCCCTTCGCGCCCGCGCCCTGCAGGCCCGCGGGGCCCGGCGTCGGGGCCGGCGTCGCCGCCTGCCTGCTGCCCCGGGACGGCCTGGCCGCCACCTCCGCCGCCGCCGCGCCCGCGCCCGCGCCCGCGCTCTACCCGCCGCTCGGCCTCGCCCCGGCGCTCGGCTACCCGGCCGCGGCGCTCACGGACGGCCGCCCGCAGCTCTACCCGCCCTATCTCAACTACCTGAGGTGAGGCCCGCGGGCCCCTCGCGCCGCCCGGGCCCTCCGGGGGCCCTCCTCCCGGCGGGGCGCAGGGTCGCTTCACGAGGCGCGAAGCTTCGGGATTACCTGGTGTCGGTGCGGCGGGGCCGGGCCGGGCCGGGCCACCCAGGCGTTCGCGGCAGGCGCCGCGCGCGCGCGGGCGGGCGTGGAAGTGGAGCGTCGCGCGCGCGCCCGCTCTGACCCCGCTCTGACCCCGGCTCGCCCGCGCGCTCCCGAGGACTTCTGAATGCTGCCGAGTCACCAAGGGCGGGGGGGGGGGGGGTCCGTGCGCGAGCCGAGCCGGCGGGGCCAGCCGCGCCCCCCTCCACCCCCGGCCCCCGGCCTGCTGGGCCCCGGCCCCGCGCCCCCCCCCCGGCCTGCTGGGCCCCGGCCCCGCGCCCCCCCCCCGGCCTGCTCGGCCCCGGCCCCGCGCCCCCCCCCCCCGGCCTGCTCGGCCCCGGCCCCGCGCCCCCCCCCGGCCTGCTCGGCCCCGACCCCGCGCCCCCCCCCCCGGCCCCCGGCCTGCTCGGCCCCGGCCCCGCGCCCCCTCCCCCCCCCCCCCCCCCCCCGGCCTGCTCGGCCCCGGCCCCGCGTCCCCGCCGCGCTCCGGCCCGGCCGCCTCCGCGGGAAGCGCTCTGCGGGCAAGGCCCCAGGGCCGGCGCCGTTCACGAGCCTGGTGTCGCCCTTCCAGGACGGACTCGGAGGCCGGCCCCAGCCCGCAGTTCAGCCTGGAGTCCTTCCCTCAGAAGATCTGCCTGATCTGCGGGGACGAGGCGTCCGGCTGCCACTACGGCGTCCTCACCTGCGGGAGCTGCAAGGTGTTCTTCAAGAGGGCCATGGAAGGTAGGGTACCCCCCGTGCGTCATGGAGTGTAGGGTGCCCCCCGTGCGTCATGGAGTGTAGGGTGCCCCCCGTGCGTCATGGGGGGTGGGGTGCTCCCCCGTGCGTCATGGAGGGTGGGGTGCTCCCCCGTGCGCCACGGAAGGTAGAGTGCCCCCCCAGAGTCATGGAGGCTAGGGAGGCCCCCCATGGAAGGTAGCTTCCCCCAGGCTCTGTGGCTGGAGCTCTCCCCAGAGACCATCCCGTAGTCTGTAGGTGGCCGTCGCCCAGGGGGTTCTATACAGCTTCAAGGACAGGATGGACCTGTAGCAATACCATTACCATGCACTTGCTCACAATGCATTATAAATCAAACACCTGCGCCTGGCCAATCTTTGGACAGATTCTGCAGGGTTTATTGATAAAATAGTCACACGTTCCCCAGGACGGGGATTTTCTCCTCTAGGAGATGAAGTGGTAGTGGCCGGCAGGTACAGAGGCAGGTAGTGTCTCCTCCCCTGGCCTAGCTCTGTTTCCTGGGAGCACTCCTGTGCTAGGAAAGCAGCAGGCACTGACTGGGCACAGCCGTGCTCAGCCAGCACCTGTCACCCCCACTGGTAATGCCCCGCTCTTCCTCTTGGGACATGGCTCTGGGTGGCATTTCCAGTAGTCAGTTGATGCAACCTGGTTGAGTAAGCGTAATGTAGTTAAGTTATTCACAGGACACGAGACCGGAGAGAGGCACTGGCAGGTTTTTTAATTGTGTTGGAATATCATCCATGTTCCTATTACTTACTCACGATTAAGGCCCTCATTACGTTAGTGCATGCATCCCTTCATTCATCGTCTGCCGCCATGTCCAAACACTGAGCGGTAAGGGGTAAGAGCAATGAGGAGGAAGGGGAGAGCGGAACTTTCTAGCTAATTCCATGCATGTCGCTGACCACAGAGGTGGCAGGTCATTGGTTGCTGCAGTGCGTGGACAGAGCTGGGCTTCATGTGGGAAGCGATGTGCACAGAGTCAGCGAGACATACTCAGGCCATCCACAGGCCATGGTGGGTGCCGGGCAGAAAGGAAAACTCTTGTGAATGAAGTATTTCTTCCGGGTGCCACAGATCAATGGGAAACGGGCAGTGGCACAGGTCTCTTCACAGGGCATCAGAGTCAGACAAACATTCAGCTCGTCATCACAGCAGTGTGAGTTGTTTGCCTTTTCTATCTCCACAAAATCATCCAGTAATCCCTCCACTATCATTTATTTGATGAGTGGTTGGGTCTTTGAGAAGGCATTTTACCAATCATCCCATTTAATTTACTTTCCGACACAGTCTACCCTTTGGCAGTTTTCCCATGATCCTAAATGTAAACACGTAGATACTGACTAGCTTTCACGTCAAGCTCCATACCCAGGTTTCTTCTCAGTTTACTACTGAGCGTGAAGGAGCCATGGCACGGTGACCTGTCGAAGCCACCCTCTGCTATACTGAAAACTACATAGTGACAGATGGCATTTGGTGTCATGAATTCAGCCTTCTGCTCTTGCTCTGGCTTGAGTCCTTGTACTTCTAGTGACTCAAGTGATACACTCTCCTTAAAAAAAACAGAAACACTAGCCAGGTGCTGGTGGCTCAGGCCTGTCAACCTAGCTATTCAGGAGGCTGAGAGCTGAGGATCGCAGTTCAAGGCCAGCCAAGGCAAGAAAGTCTGGGAGATTCTTATCTCCAGTAAGTTACTCAGAAAAAGCCGGAAGTGATGCTGTGGCGTAGGGGGCAGAGTGCCAGCCTTACGCATAAAGAGACTCAGGGACAGTTCCCAAGCCCCAGTTCAAGCCCCATGACTGTCAAAAAAGAAAAAAGAAAAGAAAGGGGGGAGGACAGAGACACTGCCAATAAGGTATAGGTCCTATTTGATCAATAATGAAATTGTGTGTGTGTGTGTGTGGTAGAGGAGGGCTGCTAAGAAAGTGTTCTACCACCTGAGCCGTGTGTGTGTGTGCGTGTGTGTGTGTGTGTGTGTGTGTGTGTGTGTGTGTGTGTGTGGTGTGGTAGAGAAGGATCTACTGCTAGGAAGTGTTCTACCGCCTGAGCCGTGACTCCAGCCGTGGACTTTTTTTCAGATAGGATTTTGTGCTTTTCTTACACCAGCCTGGGGCCCTGGCCCTGCTGTCTCCAGGTCCCATGTAGCTGGGATTAAAGGCATGCAACACCATGCCTGATCCGATAGTGCTCATCTTTTCCTTCTTTTGTGAGTCTCCTGTATCTGCACCTCAATTTTTACCTGTGTGTATATCATGCATGCTTAGGATCTGTTACTCTATAACCAATACCACGTGCAGTGTATGTGTTGCCCTGCTTTTTCATGGATCCCTAAGCATGTTTGTATTCATGCATGCATCATGAATTAAGGAATCTGTGAATACAGAGGCAAGCACAGCCCGGCCTACAACCCCTCCCACAGTCACTGGGTTCTGTTCTAGACACTGGTCCACAGCACCTGACTGGCTTGATTCAATCTGAACTCACGTTTGGGTATTTTGTAGTCCCCAGGAATGTCTGTATATTTTTCTGCATAAAAATGTTTCCTTGTAATGAGTTGTTTTCTATCATCTTTTTTTTTTTTTTTGGTCTGGTTGTGGGGCCTGAACTCTGGGCCTGGGCGCTGTCCTATCATCTTTCTAAAGTACCAGTGGTTCTTAATTTTTAAACACAACTTGCCCCAAAAGGGAGGTGATTGGGCCTTGTTTTTATGAGACTCATCAACAGGACAAGTCACCTTGCAGAAAAGAGTCTCTTAGACTCTGAGGAGAGGTAGCTCAGCCTTGTGCAAGTACCAGAAGCTTCTATGTAGGGAGAAGGACACAGGCCCCCATCAGAAAGAGCTAGAGCCTGGCTCACGTACTTCCCAGCCTGCAGAAGAATACGGCAAGGATTTGTACCCGTGTAAGCCAGGTGGCTCACGGAATTCTGTCCCCATGACCCCAGTGGACTAAGACAGCTGAGTACTCAGAACCCGAGGACAAACAGTGAGGCCACGTGGTTCACGCTGAGGTCAGGCACAGGTTGTAAGGTCATGTGGTTCACGCTGTGGTCAGGCACACATTGTCTGTAAGGTCACATGGTTCACGCTGTGGTCAGGCACAGGTTGTAAGGTCATGTGGTACACACTGAGGTCAGGCACAGGGTGTCTGTAAGGTCACGTGGTTCATGCTGTGGTCAGGCACAGGTTGTAAGGTCACGTGGTACACGCTGTGGTCAGGCACAGGTTGTCTGTAAGGTCACGTGGTTCACGCTGTGGTCAGGCACAGGTTGTAAGGTCACGTGGTACACGCTGTGGTCAGGCACAGGTTGTCTGTAAGGTCACGTGGTTCACGCTGTGGTCAGGCACAGGTTGTAAGGTCACGTGGTACACGCTGTGGTCAGGCACAGGTTGTCTGTAAGGTCACGTGGTACACGCTGTGGTCAGGCACAGGTTGTAAGGTCACATGGTTCACGCTGTGGTCAGGCACAGGTTGTAAGGTCATGTGGTTCACGCTGTGGTCAGGCACAGGTTGTAAGGTCATGTGGTACACGCTGAGGTCAGGCACAGGTTGTAAGGTCACGTGGTTCATGCTGTGGTCAGGCACAGGTTGTAAGGTCATGTGGTTCACGCTGAGGTTAGGCACAGATTGTAAGGTCACATGGTTCACGCTGTGGTCAGGCACAGGTTGTAAGGTCACGTGGTTCACGCTGTGGTCAGGCACAGGTTGTAAAGTCATGTGGTACACGCTGTGGTCAGGCACAGGTTGTCTGTAAGGTCACGTGGTTCACGCTGTGGTCAGGCACAGGTTGTAAGGTCATGTGGTACACGCTGTGGTCAGGTGCAGGTTGTCTGTAAGGTCACATGGTTCACGCTGTGGTCAGGCACAGGTTGTAAGGTCACGTGGTTCATGCTGTGGTCAGGCACACGTTGTCTGTAAGGTCACGTGGTTCACGCTGTGGTCAGGCACACATTGTCTGTAAGGTCACGTGGTTCACGCTGTGGTCAGGCACAGGTTGTCTGTAAGGTCACGTGGCTCATGCTGTGGTCAGGCAGAGGTTGTAAGGTCACATGGTTCACACTGTGGTCAGGCACAGGTTGTAAGGTCACGTGGTACACGCTGTGGTCAGGCACAGGTTGTCTGTAAGGTCACGTGGTTCACGCTGTGGTCAGGCACAGGTTGTAAGGTCACATGGTACACGCTGTGGTCAGGCACAGGTTGTCTGTAAGGTCACATGGTTCACGCTGTGGTCAGGCACAGGTTGTCTGTAAGGTCACATGGTTCACGCTGTGGTCAGGCACAGGCTGTCTGTAAGGTCACATGGTTCACGCTGTGGTCAGGCACAGGTTGTAAGGTCATGTGGTTCACGCTGTGGTCAGGCGCAGGTTGTAAGGTCATGTGGTTCATGCTGTGGTCAGGCACAGGTTGTCTGTAAGGTCACGTGGTTCACGCTGTGGTCAGGCACAGGTTGTAAGGTCACGTGGTACACACTGTGGTCAGGCACAGGTTGTCTGTAAGGTCACATGGTTCACGCTGTGGTCAGGCACAGGTTGTAAGGTCATGTGGTTCATGCTGTGGTCAGGCACAGGTTGTCTGTAAGGTCACATGGTACACGCTGTGGTCAGGCACAGGTTGTAAGGTCACATGGTACACGCTGTGGTTAGGCACAGGTTGTAAGGTCATGTGGTACATGCTGTGGTCAGGCACAGGTTGTCTGTAAGGTCATGTGGTTCACGCTGTGGTCAGGCACAGGTTGTAAGGTCACGTGGTACACGCTGTGATCAGGTGCAGGTTGTAAGGTCACGTGGTTCACGCTGTGGTCAGGCACAGGTTGTAAGGTCACGTGGTACACGCTGTGGTCAGGCACAGGTTGTCTGTAAGGTCACATGGTTCACGCTGTGGTCAGGCACAGGTTGTAAGGTCATGTGGTTCACGCTGTGGTCAGGCGCAGGTTGTAAGGTCATGTGGTTCATGCTGTGGTCAGGCACAGGTTGTCTGTAAGGTCACATGGTACACGCTGTGGTCAGGCACAGGTTGTAAGGTCACATGGTACACGCTGTGGTTAGGCACAGGTTGTAAGGTCATGTGGTACACGCTGTGGTCAGGCACAGGTTGTCTGTAAGGTCATGTGGTTCACGCTGTGGTCAGGCACAGGTTGTAAGGTAACGTGGTACACGCTGTGATCAGGTGCAGGTTGTAAGGTCATGTGGTTCACGCTGTGGTCATGTGCAGGTTGTCTGTAAGGTCACATGGTTCACGCTGTAGTCAGGCACAGGTTGTAAGGTCACGTGGTTCACGCTGTGGTCAGGCACAGATTGTCTGTAAGGTCACGTGGTACACGCTGTGGTCAGGCACACATTATCTGTAAGGTCACGTGGTTCACGCTGTGGTCAGGCACAGGTTGTAAGGTCACGTGGTTCATGCTGTGGTCAGGCACAGGTTGTAAGGTCACGTGGTTCACGCTGTGGTCAGGCACAGATTGTCTGTAAGGTCACGTGGTACACGCTGTGGTCAGGCACAGGTTGTAAGGTCACGTGGTTCACGCTGTGGTCAGGTACAGGTTGTAAGGTCATGTGGTTCACGCTGTGGTCATGTGCAGGTTGTCTGTAAGGTCACATGGTTCACGCTGTAGTCAGGCACAGGTTGTAAGGTCACGTGGTTCACGCTGTGGTCAGGCACAGATTGTCTGTAAGGTCACGTGGTACACGCTGTGGTCAGGCACACATTATCTGTAAGGTCACGTGGTTCACGCTGTGGTCAGGCACAGGTTGTAAGGTCACGTGGTTCATGCTGTGGTCAGGCACAGGTTGTAAGGTCACGTGGTTCACGCTGTGGTCAGGCACAGATTGTCTGTAAGGTCACGTGGTACACGCTGTGGTCAGGCACAGGTTGTAAGGTCACGTGGTTCACGCTGTGGTCAGGTACAGGTTGTAAGGTCATGTGGTTCACGCTGTGGTCAGGCACAGGTTGTAAGGTCACGTGGTTCATGCTGTGGTCAGGTGCAGGTTGTCTGTAAGGTCACGTGGTTCATGCTGTGGTCAGGCACAGGTTGTAAGGTCACGTGGTTCATGCTGTGGTCAGGCACAGATTGTCTGTAAGGTCACGTGGTTCACGCTGTGGTCAGGCACAGGTTGTCTGTAAGGTCACATGGTTCATGTGGTGGTCAGCCCCTGGTTGTTGTAAGGTCACATGCTGGGGTCAGGTACAGGTTTTCTATAAGGTCACATGGTTTGTTGTAAAGTCACATGGTAGGCGCTGGGGTCATGCACACATTTCTGTCCACCCAGGGATCCTCTTTTGCAGGTCCCTGACTATAATAATGGTGGGTAAAAAAAATCCATGTATCCAGCTTACTGCTCTTTCTACCATCAAATAACACATACCACATGCAGAACACGTTGGTAGGCAACAACACACAACTGGAAAACTGCCGGAGATGCAGTAAATAACCGCTGGGAAGTGTGAAGGAGCAGTTGCCGGTGTGTTGGTTTGCACGGCATGAAGTACTGCTGGGGCCGTCGGTGAGACGCAGGCTGCCGCACCGCGCAGCCCCGGTGCTGAGGCTCTGGCTTGAAAGTCCATCCGGTGGCAGTGGCTCCTCACCACGCGTGAGCATCAGTGAGCATTCTGGACCTCCTGGGCACGTCTCTCGCTTGCTCCCACTCTGCACGCCCACCTGGAGCCTGGCACGGGCTAAGCCTCCTGGGGTTCCCCACTTTCTCTGATCGGCTTCTCGCCCACCCCTCTCTGCTTGTGAGCTAGGAGCTAGCAGGGGGAGGGGGGGCGGGGAAGAGAATTATATTTTAAGTGAGCTAACACTATCATTAGATGCTTTGTGGCTAAGCTTTGATGGTTGCTAGGTTTTGTTTGAATCACGAAAATATAAAAAACACTTTTCAATGAGTCAATAAAGTTAAGATGTATAGAAAAGACATATTCTTGAAGGCACCTGTTTCCTGTGCTATAAAGAAAATTGTTCCTCTGTCCTCTTTCTCTCTCCCTCCCTCCCCACCCCCTCTCTTCTGTACTGAAGTCTGAAATCAAGGTCTCTGACTTGCAAGGTAAGTGCTCTGCCTCTTGAACCACACTCCTGTTCTGCTTTAGCTTAGAACCTGACTGAGCCTCTGATCCTACACCTCCAAGCCCTCTAAGTAACTGGAATTTGCAGGCATACGCAACCGTACCCAGCTTATTTACTGATGTGAGATCTTGCTAACTTTTTTTGTCCGGCCTGTCTTTAAACTATGACCCATGAGCCACTGCACTTGGCTGGACAGTGGCAGTCTCTTTGCTCACACACCGTTGTTGCTGGTTTTCTCTGCCTAGTACTTGCAAGGAGTCTTTAGATGTAAAGATGGGCTGTGGTTTTATTTTGCAGAAGGACATGTTTTCTGAATCGCCTCTTCTCTGATGACAAGTGTCTCAATAGTATAGGGCTTAGAAGACATTCAGCAGACAGAATGCCATCTCTTCAAGTTAAACAGAAAGACATCTTTGTTATGTACAGAATATTTTAAAACTAGTGTTGGAGTGATGATTCTATTGTTATAAAAGTATTATGAGAGGTCAGAGTCTCACAGCTATGTCCTTAAACACTTGCAAGCAGGGTTTTTGAATTGTTCATCTTTCCAGGAATTTCTCCAGTGAGGTTCAGAGCATGTTTTGTAACAGTTTTTATGAGGTGCTCACACCGTGCTGGATGGCTCCCACAAAGCGTAAAGAGATGAACTCGTGTGAGCTGGCAGGCACAGGTTGCTGTAAGGTCCTGTGGTATCTGTATGGATCAAAGGGAGCTGAGCCTGCCCCCTTGCCTGTTTGCTAGTGTCCCTCTGTACTAAGTATTTGCCAAACAAAAGACCCTCATTGTATCAGGGGAAGCAGAAGTTTGCTAGATGGATTTCTGGGGGTGGGGAGAGGCATCATTACGATAGAAAAGGAGTCTCATGACAAAGGCGTCTGTGCCAGTCTGCCCACTCCTTCCACAAGGTGTCCTGTGGGGGAGGGAGCAGGCGGGCTTCACTTCCTCTCTTCTCCACCTTCCAACATGTTCTGCCCTCATTTCAGCTGATGAGCCTGCTTTCCAATTGTGTGTGTGTGTGTGTGTGTGTGTGTGTGTGTGTGTGTGTGTGTGTGTGTGTGTGTTAGACTTGAACTCAGGGCCTAGGGGCTCCCTGAGCTTTTCCACTCAAGACTAGTGCTCTACCACTTGAGCCACAGCTCCACTTCTGCTTTTTTGGTGATTAATTGGAGAGAAGAGTCTCACAGACGTTCCCGCCTGGGTTGGCTTCCATGCTCGGATCTCAGCCTCCTGAGTAGCGAGGGTTACAGGTGTGAGCCAGTGGCGCCCACACTTCCCAGCTGGGAGCCAGCTTCATGAGCTGTCAGCCCGTGTGGCGTGCTCTCACCGTCCACCTGTGCCAGGCTGAGCGGGGCAGGCTTCTCATGCCAGCGCTCCTGGCTGGCACGGGACACAGGCCAGCCTGCCGTGCAGAGCCACGCCTGCTTCCCCTCTGCCTTCTGCCCGCTCCTCTTCACACATTCTGCTGTTTGTCCATCTTTAACTAAAACACAACCCAGATCTTCCTGCTGAATTCCTGTGTTTTTTCTTTCCCAGCACAGTTCTTTTGAGTCTTCTCCATTTCTTTCTCAATCGTAATTCGAATTCCAGTTCTGACTCTGTCTTGCTCCCGCCTCCCGACGGGTGATTTTCAGGCCCAGGTGTTGGACCCACTGGTGCCTTTCAGTCTGACAGGTGTGCCTGTCGGGTAATAGAGCCGAGCTGCAATAATGGCGTCAGCATCCGTATCAGATCCCTCTCGATTCCCGCTCGGCGGGAGGCATGCAGCGCCCGCTGGAGAGGTTCCCTCACAGCGACGGAAGGGGCGGGCCGCGGGAATCTTGAGGTCTGCCGTTACTTTTCCTGGGTACCAGTTACTGGGGTCACTTTCCCTGATTTAGCTTGTGTGTCCAGCACAGCAGACCCACAGGAAGCCGGTCTTTGTCTCTGCATTACAGGTGGGATGCTGATGAGATCACTTTCTCATGATGTAGGGACTGGTGGATGCTGCCTTGGTGCCAGGTGTATACGGTATGAATACTTTGTTGGGTGTATATGGTGTGACTACTTTGCCTGTTGTATACAGTGTGAATACTTTGTTGGGTGTATATGGTGTGACTACTTTGCCTGTTGTATACAATGTGAATACTTTGCTGGGTGTATCTGGTGTGAATACTTTTCAGTGTATATGGTGTGAGTACTACAACAGGTGTATACAGTGTGAATACTTTGTTGGGAGTGTTCGGTGTGAATACTTGGTGTTTGATAACATGTAGGATGACCACAGAGCAGCTCAATAATCCATTTATAGTGCTTCTAAAAAATAAACGAAAACAAAATCAAATCCAGTGAGAATACTCAGTCCTTACAGACAATAAATGTCAGGGGCCAGGTGTGGCAGCTCACACTTACAGTCCTGGCTTCTGGGAAGGCAGAGATCAGTCAGGATCACAGTTTGAGGCCAGCCTGGGAAAAAAGTTAGAAGACACCGCCAGCTTAACCTTAGGGTAGATCAGATTGTTTTTGAGATGACTATTCTCTGAAACTTTGATTTCTTTATATGTATATATATAAAAAAACCAGCAGACTCATTAGGTGTTAACTTCTCAAACCAAATAACAGCATTAGAAGAATAGTAACCTCCAGAGAAGTTGCGATCGCCGCTGCCCACAATTATTAATGCAATGGTCCTGCACAGGCTCTGAATCTCTGACAAGATACATGTTGAAGCCTTCCTGGTTATTCTAAAAGAAAGATAACATGTGCTCCCATTATCAGCAAAAAGGGGAAATGGCTTGTGTCACGGTCTTGGGGTCGCTCTGGCAGAGGCCTCTGGCTCTCCTGTTTGCACCCCTGCCCCCTCCCGTGCCCCCCACATGCAGGCCGGGCAGCAGAGGCTGCGCACCCCCACGGAGGGAGGGATGCGTGTGGTAAAGCCCAGGCCTGCCTGCGTCCCTGTGGACTGCACAGCGCTTGTCAGCTCATCAGGACGGCAGAGGATGCCGTTTTAACTTTTATTACCCATCCTGATTTTTATCAGCTCTAAAACTTTCTTTTTATAGTGCTGTCCCAACTCCCCGAGGCGATTGTGTAACCCGAAAATATAATTTATGACACCAGCCTAAAACGCTTAACGAGTTACCTCTAATGATCAATTTTCGAAGTAGCGGGTGTGTGCTGCGCAGTCTCCGGCATCCTCCCTTCCGCCGCGCCGCGCCGTGCGCACTCCTGCCGGTCGGACACTCCCCGGGCTCCGTCCCTGACGTTCCTCCCATGGTCCCCTCTCCGCCCAGCCTCGGTCCACTTTCTGTGGCTGACCACAATGTTCCCTGGGCTGGGTGAATGACAGAGAAGAGAGGTGTGGGGGCTCCGTCCTGGGGCGGCTCCAGTGGTGGGCTGGTGGGGCGAGCCCGTCCGGCTCGGAGCGCCCCACAGCGAGGCTTTGACCACAGGCCCACTCACGAGGCCCCCACAGCCCCACTGTGCCATCACCCAGTCACATGGAACACCTCCCCCAGGGGCAGAGCCATCCTCGGCCCCTCCTGGTCCAGGGCCCACCCCAGCCCGTGGACACATGGCCATCAGCCCTCGATGAAATCAAATGCTTTCCACAACCAAGCAGCCCAAGCTCCAGTCCTACATTTCCTGCCCAGTCCTTGATCCATCGTTTCTCCAGGAACTAACCACCGCCCCGCCCCCCCCAGAGCCCCTGCACTCTGCTTGCACAACGATGCTTCTCCTGACTCTGACTGTCGGCGATGGCCATGGTGGAGAATAGACTGGGCTCCAGGCTCCGCTTGGCGGGCCAGGTCTCCCTTCGAGGCTGTGACGTCACCCTAGAACCCCTCCTCCCCCACTGGAACGTTCCATGCTGAGCTGCTAAGCTCCTTAGTCTTTAAGATGGACACACACTGTGTTTTATTTGGTTGCACACTTAGCCGCACGTTTAAATGACGTGGTACTGACCGCCTCCCTCTGGCCTCGAAGCCTGGGTGAGGGGCGGGCAGCCCGGCTGGGGGGTCACCGGCTCCCCAACCGTGTCCACCCGCCATCCACTCACCTGCACTGCAAAGGCCGTGAATAATTCTGACTTTCTGTCTGCTTTTCAGGGCAACATAACTACTTATGCGCTGGGCGAAATGACTGCATTGTGGATAAGATCCGCAGGAAGAACTGCCCGGCCTGCCGCCTTAGAAAGTGCTGCCAGGCCGGCATGGTGCTGGGAGGTGAGCGCCGCCCGTCCCTCCCCGCGGGCTCTGGGTCCCCGAACCCCCAGGGCCCGAAAGTCCCGGTGGTCTTACCTGCCCTTGTTTCCTGGTGCTTTGGCTTGGTTTTGTTTTTCTGTCTTGGTGACTGGTAGATGAATGACGCCATCCACAGGATATCACATCAGGTTTACAGACATCCAGCTGAGGCTGGCGAAGAGGAGACGCGGTGACCGCCTGTCACATGACCATAGGATGCCAGAGCCAGTGGCCTGGGGCAAGGGGAGGAAAGGAAAGCACTTGTGGGAGCGTTGGCAAAGGCTTCGAGAGGAGCCTCTCAAGGGTAGACAGACGGACTACAGGTGGACAGACAAAGTCTGTGTGTGAGAAAGCACAGCACCCTGTGGTTTTTCTAGAAAGTCAGTCAGTTGGCAGGAACCAGAAGGAAGGGAGCGCCAAAGGCAGCCTGGGCCATGCAGCTTCTGGGCCATGCAGCTTCTGGGGATCTGCAGCTTCTGGGGTTCTGCAGCTTCTGGGGTTCTGGCACATGGTGGAGTCATGACCTTTCCAAACCAATGACCCAGGGCAGCATGCAGACGGAGCCGTCCCCCCCTTTACCAAGCACTTCTCCTGCAGCCCTGCGCCGCCCCCTGCGTGCCGGCCGCCCGCCTGCACCCAGCACCGATGCCTGCTGAACGGGCAACAGATGTAGCCTTTCGGGCTAGCCGGCCTTTGGGGAAAGACGCAAAATGGCCCAACTACAGACAGAATCTGCAGGGTTTATTGAGAAAATAGTCACACATTCCCATAATTCAAGTAAATACAAGTATTTAAATGGAATACAAAAACGTACTGATTAGAAGTACAACCTTACGAATTCTGCATTTCACAAACATTTTGCTGGTGTGTGTGTAAGAGTTTGACCTCAAAGCCCCGGCGCTGGTAGGCTGGCCCTTACCACGGAGCCAGGCCTCCAGCCCTGGGATTTGTTTTCCTTATGTTTGAGACCAAGTCTCATTCCATGCAAGCAGTTGGGCATGGCCTCCCCTTAGACTTCCTGTTTTGGCTAGGGTAACGTTGCTCCCAGCTCTCTACTGAGATGTCCTATGGACTTTTCTGCCTGAGCTGGCCTTGAACCACGAGTCTCCCAAACTCAGCCTCCCAAGTAGCTAAGGCTACAAGTGTGACCCACCAGTGTGGCCCTCAGCCATTTTATTCACATTCATTCCATGCATCTTTGGTGACAGAGTTCTGGCTTCACCAGAGCTGGTTCTGAAGTCAGCTGTTACTTTCAAAAGCTCATCATCGATGATCGAAAGCATTTGCTAGGCATCACCTTCGTAAGCCATGTATAGCGCTGTAACTGGAAATGGGTCAGCATCGCCCAAAGTGCCTATTTGCGTCATCGTTTTAATAGTTGACTGTGAAGGGTAAGTTTGTTAGGATTCCTGATTATTTAACAACTTGCCATATTATTTTGTTATGGAATATATATCAAGTCTGCAAAAGTATTACTTAAAGTAGTTTTTCACACTGCCATACATACACTTCTCAGAGGTGTTTCAGATGTTCGTTTTTACTGTCTTTAAGGAGTAAGACATTGCAGAGTTTTGAAATAACTTGGACTATGCAGCTCTCTCCCTCGCCATGCTGAATCACTGCTTGACATCAGCAGGCTCGTAGTTCAGGCAGGAATCCTGAACTAACTTACCACCCTCGGAACTGGCCATCATGCTACACATGCACCTACTTCTTAAGCTTTCTTCTCCCCATAGTGCTGGGTTGATGAGATTTGTTCATATTTATATGTGACCATAGGATTTCATGTTTAACTACTTTGTGGTACTTCATTTTATGAACATCCCACATTGCTTTTCTCTGTTCTTACGTTAATGGGTATTCGTTTATAATTTTCCATAATTGTCAGTTCTCCTGCAGTAGATATTCTTGACCATGGATGCGTGTGCCTGTGTGTTAGGAGTGTTCTAGATCATGTACCAATAAAGAGATTTTCTGGTTTACTAAGCTCTTATGGGCCCTAGTGGTTGCTGATGTCTGTAACCCCCTCTACAATGGAGTTGGGGATCAGGAAGATCACAGTTCAAGGCCCATGTTCCCTTTTCCTTTCTTTCCTGTCCCTTCTCTCTCCCTCCCTTCTTTATTCACTTCTGTTTCTTGCTCCTTGTTGAGGTTTCTCGTTTCTGATATATGAACCAAACCATTTGCTCAACATGACACATAGAAGAACACTAAAGAACTTTGTGAAGGACTCCATAAAATCCCAAGTCAGAAACGTGGTTCTGACATGTCACTTCACAGATCTTGTTCACGGGCAGTTTCTTCCTGTTTGTGCCAGTGACTAAGTTCTCATTATAAGAATTATGTCTGGGCTCTTTCGTCTTCTGGTGCACACGAGTCTTGCTTTACTGAATCACTTCCCTTCCTTGAGTAGGTCACGGTGAACTCCTGCGCTGAGTTCTTTGCTGTGCATCGCTCTGTGGGAAGCAGGCTCCACACCCGAACGATGGTAATATATCTTCTCATTTAGGTTCTCTGCTTTAACTTCTTTCCTTTAGAAAACATTCCTGCTCGATGACTCACAAAAAAAATTCCAAAATGAATGCAGCTCTGTCTGTATTTTGCATTTATGGCAAGAACGCTAAACTATTACTGAGGTAATTAGTTCTTTCAAAGATAAGCACATCACGGAATGATTCAATGGATAGCTGGAGGTGTGCGTGGAGACACTTTTTTTGAAAATATAGATTATTTTTGTGGTTTACTTTTTCTTCCTTTCAGCTTGCACTGTTCATCTGGCTTTTACATTGTCTTAGTTCTATGAACACTCGTACTTCAGTTCTGTTACTTATACCCATCTGAACCTGGGTCATTCTGCCTTCACCTCCTATTAGCTGTTATTGCCGACTGGCTTTCTTTGGCTTCCTTTCGTTTGCCCAAGCATTGCTTTGATGATACCCTCACAATCTGACTACAAGATTGAAACGCCGGGTATCTGGCTGGACACAGACGCTGGGGCGGCTACTGTGGACAAGTGTGTGTGGCCCAGGTCTGGGTCTGGCCACACCACCAGCCTGTACTGTGCTGTGCTGCCCGCCCAGACTGCGCCTCCCCCCAGACTGCACCTGCCCCCAGACTGCACCTGCCCCCAGACTGCACCTGCCCCAACTGCACCTGCCCTCAGACTGCACCTCCCCCCAGACTGCGCCTCCCCCACAGACTGCACCTCCCCCAGACTGCACCTCCCCCCTCAGACTGCACCTCCCCCCAGACTGCACCTCCCCCAGACTGCACCTCCCCCAGACTGCACCTCCCCCCAGACTGCACCTCCCCCCTCAGACTGCACCTCCCCCCAGACTGCACCTCCCCCAGACTGCACCTCCCCCCTCAGACTGCACCTCCCCCAGACTGCACCTCCCCCCTCAGACTGCACCTCCCCCCAGACTGCACCTCCCCCCAGACTGCGCCTCCCCCCTCAGACTGTGCCTCCCCCCAGACTGCACCTCCCCCCAGACTGCGCCTCCCCCCAGACTGCGCCTCCCCCCAGACTGCACCTCCCCCCAGACTGCACCTCCCCCCTCAGACTGCACCTCCCCCCAGACTGCACCTGCCCCCTCAGACTGCACCTCCCCCAGACTGCACCTCCCCCCTCAGACTGCACCTCCCCCCTCAGACTGCGCCTGCCCCCTCAGACTGCACCTCCCCCCTCAGACTGCACCTCCCCCCAGACTGTACCTCCCCCCTCAGATTGTCTACCCCCTCAGACTGACTCCCCCCTCAGACCGCATCTCCCCCAAGACCTCCTGTGGGTTTCTTTGCAGCCTTCAAGGACACAGTTCCGTGTAGGAGAACTGCTTTGCTCCACACCTTGAGTATGAGAAGGAGGTCTGGCATTGTCCATGATGCAGGAGATTCTGCTTTACGTACGGTTTGCTGAGGGCCAAGCAGGGAGAGGTGAACTTGTGAAGTAATGTCACTTGGCGGGGCGCTGCCAGGCTGAGCACAGTGGTGCGTCTGTGCGGGTGCAGTGGGGGACAGCAAGGAGGTTGTGGGGGACCGCGGGGGGACGGCCCAGATGATCTCATAGAGCCTGGAGTTCATCCTGAGCTCAGTGGTCCTGGACGCGCTGAGGAGGAGGCTTGCCCAGGCTCGCTTTGCTGCGGAGACAGAACCGTCCGAGAGAGAGGACGGCGCGCACGGGCGCTGCCGGACGGGGTCGGGTGCCACGCGGGAGGCCGCCGCTGGGCCGCCGCTCCGCGCCGCGCTCTGGTCGGTCAGGTGGCCCGTGGCCCATGGCCCGTGGGAGGCCGAGCCGCCATCACAGGTCTGGAGGTCTGGACGGCGGGCTGGAGCTGTGAATGGTGGTCATCCCAGAGGGGGAGACAAGCTAGATTGGGCCACAGAGGGGCTGTGTGGTCCCCGGCCGAATCTGGGCACTCCGTGTGACGGTGACGATAAAGAGCAGACACGGAGGCCGAGTGGCCACGGGGGGCAGAGGCGTGGGAGCGTGCGGGGTCACGGGAGGGCGGCCGCCGGGCTGGGGCACTGAGAACTGACCCAGCGGCTCTCGGCCCGCGGTGGGGACAGGGAGGGGCCTGCCGGGCCTCGCCGCAGCATGGGTGGAGAGCACAAGCGCTCTGGCGGGCGTTCGCTGGCGCTTGCTGGGATGGCGGCTGGGGGCAGTGGTGGGAGTGTAGACGGGTTCTGAGGAGAGTTGCGGCATGCAGGACGTCAGGCTTTGGTGCTGAGCCAGCAGAGCCATCTCCACGACAGAGTCAGCACAGCAGGGCCACGGGGATCGAGCCTCACCGCCCGCCCAGTGACACGGAGACGCCTCGCACTTTCCTCAAGCCTCCATCCCACAGACCCCGCGGAGGTTACATCCGTGTGCCTCGTTACTAACCCGGACCTTAGCTGAACATGCATGAGGTGTCAGACACATCAGAAAACAATCCTCCCCGTACTCGAACTGTGATCAGACACAACTGAAGATACGTGGGTCTTTGCGGTTCATATTTCATAGGATGTTAAGTAGGATACGGAATATGGCTGAGCACTAGTCACTCAGGCTTGTGAATCTAGTGACTCAGGACCCTGAGATCTGACGATCAGGATTCAATGGCAGACCAAGCAGAAAAGAGATTCTTGTCTCCAATTAACCATTAAAAAGCTGGAAGTGGAGGTGTGGCTCCAGTGACAGAGCACAACCTAGAGTGAAAGTCCAGTGCGAGTACAAGGCCCCGAGTCCAAGCTCCAGAATGTAAGGACGGGGGAGACACAGAGACTGTTATGGCTGACTAATAATAACACCACAGTCAAATGACTTACCGTTTTGTTTAAAACGCTAAGAGAAAAAAATTGTGACCCGATGCTAGATAATGGAGTAATAAATCGTAGGCTTGATCTCCAAAGCAAATACCACCGGATAAAATCAGTCTAAAGAAATGCATCCCCAAATTTTAATTTGGGGAGGTAGTCAATGGGTGAAAAGGGGGTGGCCTCCTCTGAGCGCCGACGGGAGGAAGACGCCCCGCACCTGCAACAGAGAGGCTGAAGACGCCCCGCACCTCCCACAGAGAGGCTGAAGACGCCCCGCACCTCCCACAGAGAGGCTGAAGACGCCCCGCACCTCCCACAGAGAGGCTGATTTTTTTTTAAGAACAAAACTAACGGTCACAGTAGGCAGTGGATTGCGGCCTTGGCAACACTATCATCCTTTAGCCCTTTCAGGAAAGAATCTTTTAAATACTATGCATTTTTTTTTTCAAAATTCTTAACAGACTTGTCCTCTGATGAGACATTGCCTGATTGGATCCCAAAGAGGAAGTAGTCTTTAGAGTTCAAAATGCCAGCCGCTGGACGGGGCAGCGTCCCCCCCCCCCGCGTCCCCCCCCCCCCCCGCGTTCCTTCAGTCCCTCCCACTTCCGTGGTCTGGGGTGAGCCCTCTCAGGAAGAGCGTCTCCCTCTTCCATCCCAGCAGCCCTCAGGGAGGCCGCGCTCTGCGGGCAGCAGGCTGCTGGCCACGCTGGGCTCTGGGGAGTGAGTGGCTGGGGCGTGAAGAAGGATTGAGCCATGGGAGTAAATGTAGCACGGACCGATCTCCGCACCCCACACCCACTCACCGTGGGAGCCCGGGCGCGGCCAGGACCCCCCTAGACCTCCCCTTCCCGATGAGATGCGAAGGTTCCTTTCCAAGGGTTGCTTTGGTAAAATAAGACCTACGAGACCTGGTTCCAAATGGCTTCCCGCTTTGGTTTTGCTTTTGCCATGTGTCTCCCTCTTTTCCCCAGAGACTCAGGAAGCCTAGGCTTATGAGCAGACCTGACAGGGGCAGAAGGCGGCAGGAAATTGGGTGCTTAGGAGCGTAAGGGTCAGAGCCCAGCGAAGGCTCACGTCACCTTGGTGATGGGGACAAGGTTGGAGGCAGCCTTTGGGGCGCTGAATGACAGCGCAGCTCCTGCCTTAGCCTCCGCTGGGGACGTCTGAGTGGGAAGGCAGGCCAGGCCTCGAGCCCACAAACTCAGCCTCCAGCCGTCCCAGGGTGGGGCGGCTCCTCACTGCTCATCCCCTCTCCCACGCGGGAGCGGACGGCCGTCACGGCTCGGACGAGGCTGACGGGCGGTCCTGTGCGCGCGCGCAGCCTCCGGAGCACAGCAGCGCATCCTCGCACGTTCGTCGCTCTTCTTCCCATCCCTTCCCCCGGAGCCCATTTGATCTCCGCACCGGAGTCTGTGTCCTCTTCTTTTATCTACCTGAAGCTGTCCCCTTTGCTCTGAGTTCTGGCTCTGCTCTGCATCAGTATAGCACGGGTGTGGTCTCCATGTGTCTGACTGCGCAGCAGGCGCGACCCTGCAGCGGCACAGCACTGCCCGAGCTCGGAAATCGCAGTGATCACAGACACAGCAGGTAAATGAACGGGGAAGAGCAGCAAGACTTGTGCCCGCTGGCCTTCTGCCAGTCTTTGCTGGTAACCGAGCAAAGTGGACAGTCCACGTCTCCTCTAAAGGCCCAGGATCCATGCTCTGCTGCCAACCATCTAACAAGCTCAGAGGTGAAACAAGCTCAGCGGTGTTTTCACGAACGCTCGTGTGGAGTGCACTGGAAGCTGCCAGCCAGATGGGGCCTCACGTGGTCAGGTGACCTCCTCGGCGAGACCACGGTCAGCGTGAGCAGGCCTCCTTCCAGTGGACCAACCGCTCATTCCTGACGCACCACCACGCGACTGAAACCCAGGTGACCTTCCTGCCGGGCTGTGCACCCTGTGAACAGCGGCTGTGAGGAGCGCTCTGGGGAGAGCCCTGGTCTCCTGCCTCCATCCCCAAAAGGCAAATTCCACTCAGCGGCTCCAGCCATTTCCTTCCTAACGCGAGAATTCATGGGACGAGAAATCCCAGAAATGTCTAGGAATACAAACATCCCCCAGCACGGACCACGGGCTGCAGCCTCTCCCCCACCGCAAGACGACTCCTTGCTTTTGTCCTTATTGTGATTCAAAGACCGGTTTCACGGAATCTAGGAACTTGCGAGACTGTAAAAAAAAAAAAAAGATGTTATACGGTTTCATATCTATGCGTATTCTTAATGCAGCGTAATTGAGGACTCCGCGATTGTCTCGGGGAGGCCACCGCGTCAGCTCTGGGAGGCGATCTTGTCTGTGTGGTGGGTGCGGAGCTCTGGCTTCGGGCGCTGTCTCTTCCCGCAGAGCCTCCTGACCCCGCTCACGCCCAGCACTGTTACTTCTCATCCAAGCCCAAGGCTACCATGCGGGATTTATCTCATGTCCTTGGTGTGATGATCTATACTGCTATGATCTTGAGGCTTAACAAAAACGGCACTCGGGGAGGTGTTCGGCGCTCACCTGGCCTCCGTGTTCTTTCTCTCCCCTTTTCTTCTCTAGGTCGTAAGTTCAAAAAGTTCAATAAGGTCCGGGTGGTCCGTGCCCTGGACGGCGTGGCGCTTCCTCAGTCCGTGGGCCTCCCGAGCGAAGGCCCGGCGCTGGGCCAGAGGATCACCTTCTCACCAAGCCAGGAGGTCCAGCTGATGCCGTCCCTCATCAACCTGCTCATGAGCATCGAGCCCGAGGTGGTCTATGCGGGACACGACAACACAAAGCCGGATACCTCCAGCTCCCTGCTGACCAGCCTGAACCAGCTGGGTGAGAGGCAGCTGCTGTCCGTGGTCAAGTGGTCCAAGTCCCTGCCAGGTAATGAGCCCGGAGGTGGACAGACTGTGGTTGAGAGTGCCCTCCCGTGGTGGTGGTCCCATGCGGTGTGAAATAAAACCCACTCACCTGACAGACCCTAACTGCACTCAGAGCACAGTGAGGCTTCCAAGGTCAGTGAAGAACCAGAATCCCTAAGCCTAAGTCAGTCATCTGGAGGTGGCCAAGTGAACCTCTGGTTCATTATTTCCTATGATTTACTCCCAGCAACGGGGATTTGGCCTGTGATTGCCAGGGGCACACTTCCCTCGTCTTGGGGGGGGGTGCTGCGCTGGCTTCCCTGGGCGCGGCTCTCCGGGAGTGAGGTGGTTGAGGAGTTACAGGATGACACTCCTGGTCACATCTCAGGACAGTGAGGTGAGGGAGGGGCATTGAGCTGGTACTTAGAAATACAACCCTCCCCCCTTGTATTTTCTCCAAAAAAATCACATTCTGTTTGCATCCGTAATATCCTTATACTTTCTGGAGACCAATTTATTTTTCTAATATCTGATCAAGAATTAAATGTATTATGTCTTTTTGGTCACCAAGTAAATTCAATGATTTTTTTTTTTATAAAAAGAATTCCTGTCCAATTTGCCTTAATACATTTCTTGGTTATTATTCGTTTTCCTTGAAAGGTTTGGAATATAATAGATGAATTATAATTTAATTGAACATTCAAGGTTATACAAAACAGAAAAATAGATTCCTGTTTATTGAATCTTTTTTAAAAAATAAGCATTGCGCCAAGTTAATGAAATCCAGTATTCTAATGGAGATGAAGTAATTTTACAGAAAAATCCAAAATGCCCAGTCCTTATCATCTTTATTCTAGTTAAAAGACCTTAGACAGGTAATTTTCTTTCTATTAGAGAAGTTCTGAATATTTAAAACTTGCTGTGAGGGGTTATTAAATTTGATAGACCTTTACTAAGCAAAATGTCATAACAGCATTGATAAATTATGCTATTTTAAAAAATGTGTTTTTAATTTTCTAGGCTTTCTCTTATTTAGAAATAGTGATTTCTTTGTTGATTTTGGTCACATCCCTTTTGTTTGCATTTTGGAGGTTCTTTCTTGCTTAAGAGTAGACAATATGCAATTAAGAAGGTATTTTATTCACTGTGCATCCAAGCTCAGCTTTTAAACACAGTTATAAGTTCAGATTTTTTTTGACTCTCATGTAACCTTAAGAAAGAAAGAGAATTTTTACATTGAATTTGGGTGGCAGCTTTTTTTTATGTTGCAAAATGTAATTTATGTGTATCCTTACAGAACAACATGGGTGCACACGGGGCGCATCCATTCAGTAGAACAGGGAAGCTTGGCATTGCCCACAGGTGGTGTGGCCTGAGCTCCTGTGGCGTCACCACGGGCGGCGTGGCCTGAGCTCCCGTGGCATCACCATGGGCGGCGTGGCCTGAGCTCCTGTGGAGCCATGCTTCTTCCTCAGACTGCATGAGTCATTGACGCAATGGTCCCTGAGCTCCAGTGACAATTTTGGCCTCTGAGAAAGGCCCGGGAGGAACACGTGTCATTAGCTATCCCAAAATCCTGTCGGCTGACGTGAACCAAAGCCACAGTTCCTGCTCCCTGAGCCAGCCAGCCACCCGCTATTAGACGCCAGCAGTGTGCAAGACCTAACCATTGCACCATGCGGGGAGAGTGCCACGCCCGAGGCTGGGCTCCTGGCGTGGACGTGTCAGCCGCGAGGCCGGGGCTCCTGGCGTGGACGTGTCAGCCGCGAGGCCGGGGGTCCTGGTGTGGACGTGTCAGCTGCGAGGCTGGGGGTCCTGGTGTGGATGTGTCAGATGCGAGGCCGGGGGTCCTGGTGTGGATGTGCCAGCCGCGAGGCCGGGCTCCTGGCGTGGACATGTCAGCCGCGAGGCCGGGGGTCCTGGTGTGGATGTGTCAGCCCCGAGGCCGGGCTCCTGGCGTGGACGTGTCAGCCGCGAGGCCGGGGGTCCTGGTGTGGACGTGTCAGCCGTGAGGCCGGGCTCCTGGCGTGGACGTGTCAGCCGCGAGGCCGGGCTCCTGGCGTGGACGTGTCAGACGCAGTGTGTCTGGCATCTGGGAATCGTGTTTGCACACAGAGAACTGTTCTGGCGTTCGCTGATGACGTCGGGTGAGGCTGCTCGGGGTGAGAGCTGGGTCTCTGCCTCTGCGCCTCCGAGTGCAGCGCCCAGGGGCTGCCTGTGCAGGATGCCCTGTGCCCCCCCCCGCCCTCCCCCCACGCCTCTGTGGGCCCCCCCGCGCCCTCCCCCCACGCCTCTGTGCCCCCCCACGCCCTCCCCACATGCCTCTGTGGACCCCCCACGCCCTCCCCCCACGCCTCTGTGCCCCCCCACTCCCTCCTCCCACCTCTGTGTGCCCCCCCACTCCCTCCCCCCACGCCTCTGTGTGCCCCCCCCCGCCCTCCCCCCACGCCTCTGTGGGCCCCCCCGCGCCCTCCCCCCACGCCTGTGTGCCCCCCCCGCGCCCTCCCCCCACGCCTCTGTGCCCCCCCACGCCCTCCCCCCACGCCTGTGTGCCCCCCCCCGCGCCCTCCCCCCACGCCTCTGTGGGCCCCCCCACGCCCTCCCCCCACGCCTCTGTGCCCCCCCACACCCTCCCCACATGCCTCTGTGCCCCCCCACGCCCTCCCCACATGCCTCTGTGTGCCCCCCACGCCCTCCCCCCACGCCTCTGTGCCCCCCCACGCCCTCCCCACATGCCTCTGTGGACCCCCCACGCCCTCCCCCCACGCCTCTGTGTGCCCCCCCACGCCCTCCCCCCATGCCTCTGTGTGCCCCCCCACGCCCTCCCCCCACGCCTCTGTGGACCCCCCACGCCCTCCCCCCACGCCTGTGCCCCCCGTGCCCTCCCCGCACGCCTCTGTGGACCCCCCACGCCCTCCCCCCACACCTCTGTGGACCCCCCACGCCCTCCCCCCACCTCTGTGTGTCCCCCCACGCCCTCCCCCCACGCCTCTGTGGACCCCCCACGCCCTCCCCCCACCTCTGTGTGCCCCCCACGCCCTCCCCCCACGCCTCTGTGTGCCCCCCGCGCCCTCCCCCCACGCCTCTGTGTGCCCCCCCACGCCCTCCCCCCACGCCTCTGTGTGCCCCCCCGCGCCCTCCCCCCACCTCTGTGTGTCCCCCCACGCCCTCCCCCCACGCCTCTGTGGACCCCCCACGCCCTCCCCCCACGCCTCTGTGGACCCCCCACGCCCTCCCCCCACGCCTCTGTGTGTCCCCCCACGCCCTCCCCCCACGCCTCTGTGTGTCCCCCCGCGCCCTCCCCCCACGCCTCTGTGGGCCCCCCCACGCCCTCCCCCCACGCCTCTGTGTGTCCTCCCACGCCCTCCCCCCACGCCTCTGTGTGTCCCCCCGCGCCCTCCCCCCACGCCTCTGTGTGCCCCCCACGCCCTCCCCGCACGCCTCTGTGGACGCCCCACGCCCTCCCCCCACGCCTGTGCCCCCCCGTGCCCTCCCCGCACACCTCTGTGTGCCCCCCACGCCCTCCCCCCATGCCTCTGTGTGTCCCCCCGCGCCCTCCCCCCACGCCTCTGTGGACCCCCCACGCCCTCCCCCCACACCTCTGTGTGCCCCCCCCGTGCCCTCCCCCCACGCCTCTGTGTGCCCCCCCACGCCCTCCCCCCACGCCTCTGTGTGCCCCCCACGCCCTCCCCCCACGCCTCTGTGTGCCCCCCACGCCCTCCCCCCATGCCTCTGTGTGCCCCCCACGCCCTCCCCGCACGCCTCTGTGGACGCCCCACGCCCTCCCCCCACGCCTGTGCCCCCCCGTGCCCTCCCCGCACACCTCTGTGGACCCCCCACGCCCTCCCCCCACACCTCTGTGTGCCCCCCCGTGCCCTCCCCCCACGCCTGTGTGTCCTCCCACGCCCTCCCCCCACACCTCTGTGTGCCCCCGTGCCCTCCCCCCACGCCCCTGTGGGCCCCCCACGCCGTCCCCCCACGCCTCTGTGTGCCCCCGCGCCCTCCCCCCACGCCTCTGTGTGTGCCCCCGCGCCCTCCCCCCACCTCTGTGGGGCCTCCACAGCTCCCCCCACGCGCCTCCCCCCATGCTGCTTCCCCTGCCGGAGCCCCCTCATTCCCAGCGTCTTCCTCTTCACTCTGGATGGTCTTCCAGAACCTTCCCTGGTCCTTCCACGTCTCTGCTGCACTTGTCAGCCGGACTGGTCGTGCTGTGCTCTGCTTTCTGTCCACCTCGCGGCCACGGGCGTCTCTGTTATCTGTGCGCCCGGCGTCACGCCCGTCACTGGGTGCTGAGGGGCGGCTCAGCACAGGCAGGGTAGTGGACGCTTGGACTCCCAGCGCGCTGGAGAAGATGGAGGCAGGAGGCTCATGGGTTCAAGGCCAGCCTGGGCTACATAATGAGACCTGTCCAAAAGACAAAAAACAAGCAACTTCTAAGTACAGGACTGATAGGGAAGTTTCTATTGTAAGGGCTGTTGCCTTAGGTCATTAAAGCATCCTATCCCTGTTAGTAAACGTACGTTGGAGACCACAGAATGGTATCAGAACTTTTCTTTTTTTTTTTTTTTTTTGGGTCCGGTCGTGGGGCCTGGGCGCTGTCCCTCAGCTCTTCAGCTCAAGGCTAGCACTCTACCACTTGAGCCACAGCGCCACTTTTGGCTTTTTCTGGTTATGTGGCACTGAGGAATTGAACCCAGGGCCTCATGCATGCAAGACAAGCACTCTACCACTGAGCCACCTTCCCAGCCGGGTATCAGAACTTTCTACAGCCTTCAAGATCCATGCTTGTGTGAGATCCCACATTATGTGTCAGAAGCTGCTGATTTCATATATCATCTAGTTATATAATACATATAAACAGTGTTATATATGACGCTCTGTCCTTGTTTACACTCTCTGACATTTTGCTTTTGGGGGAGCATGTATGAGTATGTATATATATATATATATATATATTTTTTTTTTTTTTTTTTCTTTTGGTCTGTCATGAGGCTTGAACTCAAGGCCTGGACACTGTCCCTGAGTTTTTTTGTTCTAGGCTAGCTCTCTACCACTTGAGCCAAAGTGCCACTTCTGGTTTTCTGGTGGTTAGTTGGAGATAAGAGTCTCCTGGACTTTCCTGCCTGGGCTGGCTTTGAACTGCAATCCTCAGATCTCAGCCTCCTGAGTAGCTGGGATGACAGGCGTGACCACCTGCAGGGCCCCATCCTGCATTCTTTATCCCCACCCCTGAAGCAAGCGCAGCTCACGGTGAATCTCCTCTCCTGTATGTTCTTTACACTTTTTAAAAGCATTGAGAACCAGGCAGCTTCTTACCAAAGTTTTCTTTCTGGAATTATCAGGTCAAATCACTTCAGATATAAGGGTATTTTTCATACTAGTCACTAAGTACAATTCATGGTCATCTGCTGCATCTCTGTGTGAAGGTGCTCCATTTTCTTCTCACATCCTCTGAATTTTCCTGATTATCACCATGGGAATCTGTCCTCAGTGTTCCTTCTTTAAGTATAAAATAACGGGATGCGATCACAGTGCGTGCGGACACTGCACTTCAGCACAGGTGTGGAAGCCCCGGGACACCGTACAGCTGTTTATCACAGGGAAGGCTGCTAGGAGCTAAGGAGAGGGATTTTCTGAGTTTTGTCTGTCAGATGGAAACAGACTTCTGTGTGTGTGTATGCACGTGCACGTGTGCGTGTGCGTGTGTTGCCAGTCCTCAGTCCTAGGGCTTGCACTCAGGGCCTGGGCACTGTCCCTGAGTTTCTTTTGCTCAAGGCTACAGCTCTACCACTTGAGCCACAGTGGTACTACTGTTTTTTGTCTGTGTATTTGGTACTGAGGAATCGAACCCAGGGCTTCATGCATGCCAGGCAAGCACTCTACCACTAAGCCACCTTCCCAGCCTAGAAATATACTTCTTGTTAGCAATATTGGTAACTGTTTTTTATATGTTAAAAATTGTCCTTTATGTTACAAGCATTCCTCTGTTTCATGTCATTAACAGTCCTAGAATGCGAAAACAGAAAAGCACTGGTGACTCATGGCCGCACTCCTAGGGAGTCAGGAGGCTGAGATCTGAGGATCATGACTCAAAGCCAACCTGGGCAGAAAAATCCATGAGTTTCTTATCTCCAGTAAACTACTCAGGAAATGCTAGATGTGGCACTGTGGCTCAAGTGGTAGAGTTCTAACCTTGAGCAAAAGAAGTTCAGGGACAGCACCCAGGCCCTGAGATTAAACCCTGGGCCTGACAAAACAAACAAAAACCGGAAAAGAAAAAAGACAGAGTACAAAGTGAATGTAAATATAAACAGTCTATTTTCAAATAAAGAACAATTAAATTAAAAATTTCAAACTAGTAAGAGATTAAAAGGCAGCGTGAAAAAAACACTGAATAAATTGTGTCAGACACTTAAATACTGTAAAGTACTTTCTTTTGAAGGACATAAGAGTGAGCGAAAGTAGGCCTGGTACAGTAGCTCATGCTTGTAATCCCAGCTACTTGGGAGGCCAAGATTAGGAGGATTGCAGTTCAAGGTCACCACAGGCAAAAAGTTAACAGACCCCACAGCAAGGCCAGGACGGAGGTGCCTGCCCGTCATCCCAGTGGAGCCTGCGGCGGCCTGAGGCCACTGTTGGGCAGCAGCACTGAAACCTAGCTGAACAACGACGGCTAAAAAGCGGTTACCTTCCAGCGCCCGTGCCCCGTCTTCTAGTCATTGTGCCTTCTAGTCATTGTGCGTGCGTCTCTTCCACGGATTGGTTTCGTGTGTGTCATCTTCCTACCCCCAGTGCACACGCGCAGGTCTCGGTGAAGGGGTGTTGCATGAGGGAGGGGGGAGGGGCGGCGGAATCACCAAACAGATTCCCCAGGTGCCGCTGGGCTCCGCGTTCGGGCCGCCCTGCTGATGAACGTCTCCTGATTCTGGGGAGAGCAAACACGGCCTTTCTTACAGCTGCCACCACCGAGTCCCAGCCGTGTGGGCGAACAAGGGACTGTCATGATGGGTGCATGGCCTGAATTAATCCTTCAGTGATCCCGCAGGTTTCCGGAACTTGCACATCGACGACCAGATCACGCTGATCCAGTACTCGTGGATGAGCCTCATGGTGTTTGGGCTGGGCTGGCGGTCCTACAAGCACGTCAGCGGGCAGATGCTCTACTTCGCGCCGGACCTGATCCTGAATGAGTGAGTAGTGCCTTGTGGGCTCCGGGCCCACGCTGGCAGCACGGGGGCGTGCCGGGGCTCACGCTGGCAGCACTGGGGTGTGCCGGGGCTCACTAGCAGCATGGGGGGCGTGCCGGGGCTCACTAGCAGCATGGGGGGCGTGCCGGGGCGTGCCAGGGCTCCCTCCAGTCGGTGGTCAGCACTCGCACGCTGGGCATCCTTAGTGGTGGAACTTTCCAAAGGCCCCTCAGTATGACCTGCCATCTTCACGCACCTCACGCTCCACCCAGAGCTTCCCCAGGAATCTGCAACCATAGCTGTTCCTCTCCTTTTCATGTGCACTGTGGTCGGAAGTGGCCTGAGATCTCTCATTCTTCAAAAACATAGCAAGATATACACTGAAAGCGCGTGCTGGTGGCTCACGCCTGTCATCCCAGCTGCTCAGGAGGCTGAGATCTGAGCAGCACAGTTTAAAGCCTGCGCAGGAAAGTCTGAGGCTCTGATCTCTAATTAATCATCAAAAATAAGCCAAAAAGTAGAGCTATGGCTCAACTGGTAGAGCACTAGCTTTGAGCCAAAAAAGCTCTGGGACAGAGTTTAAGCTCTGGTCCTGAGGTCAAGCCCCAGGTTTGGCACAGAAAAAAAAATGTCTCAATACCCTGAGCACAACATTAAATGCTTTCTTTACCAAGTTTAGTTTTAGGCGTTGGTATTAATGAAATAATGAAATAAATTAGAGATGGCTTTGCTTGAAGTATTGACTTACCTTCAAAAAGCAAAAGCACTGAATGCCCTCCTGCAGGAAACCAGACCGGCGGCTTACTTCCAAAATGTTTCAAGAATCCTAGCCGCCCCGAGGCCGCCACCCCGAGGCCGCCACCCCGAGGCCGCCACCCCGAGGCCACGCTCCTCCGGCGCCAGAGCCTTGCTGGTCACTTGGGGCTTGCTTGTCCTCTGTGCTCTTGCATGCCGCCGGAACCCCCTCCCTGTGCAGGGCACCGGAAGCTGTTCACCCACGGGCCTGTGCAGATGCGTGCACACACAGTTACACACATCCGTGCACGTGTGTTGCCAGGGACACATGAGTGAATAAGTACGTCCTTCCTCTCCACTGTCACCTCTGCAACTCTGCCGCCATCTTCATCTCCACTCACCTCCTGCACCTCTATCTTCCTCTCCACTGTCACCTCCTGCGCCTCTGCTCCAACTTTCACAATCCGTGGCCTCCATCATTAGTGCCACACAGTGGAATACATGAAAGATACCCGAAATTCCGAATGCCGAGCTTGCTTCCTAGTGACAGCAGACCCCTCAGCCCCCGAGCAGTGCTGAGCAAAGTCTCTCCGCTGGCTGAGACGTGGTTTCCTGTGGCTTTCTCCCCCGCGTGCTCGCGCGGCAAGGCAGCGCATGAAGGAGTCGTCGCTTTATTCCCTGTGCCTCACCATGTGGCAGATCCCCCAGGAGTTCGTCAAGCTGCAGGTCAGCCACGAAGAGTTCCTCTGCATGAAAGTGCTGCTGCTGCTGAACACAAGTGAGCGAGCACGCGTGACGCGGAAACGGACACGACCTCGACGCTGGGCGGGAGGGGATGGGGGACCCGCTCTAGACGCTGGGCGGGAGGGGATGGGGGTCCCGCTCTAGACGCTGGGCGGGAGGGGAGATGGTGAGGAAGGCCACTCAAAGCTAGCACCAAAGCCAGCTCTCCAGACCCCATCCCCGCCAACCCCAGGCTGCGCATGGTGACACACAACTGTCACCCCCGCCACGCGGGGAGCACACACAGGAGGAGGTGGGGCATACACATGAGATCCAGCAGCCCTTCCCGCAAATCCCTGTGAGTCACGGAGAAACAGATTCTTTCCCCATCCCAAAGGGTAAGTAAGTGTATGTACAGCGGGAAGCTGGCAAAGGAGAAATAGATAACTACCAAGTTCAGCTCCCTATTTGTCAATAAGAACGATCACACAGAGCTCCAGGAAGAGGTGGCTTCTTACCGCTAATCCCTCCAAAGTGACACCAAAACCTTGGGCAAGGCTTTGATTAAGAAAGTGTTAAGAAAAATAATTCAGGGAAAAGTTATTGTTCATGTTTATCAGTGAGGGAAATGTGGGCATTGTTTGGAAACCTAAAAGAGGTGTCCACGTTTTGAAGAGATAATTGAGGGAAGAGATCAGAGGTACATGCACATACGTGTAGACGTACAGACAGGGAAATCATGCTTTTTTGCTTTAAAGACAGGGTATCACTCTGTAGCCCAGGCAGACCTGAACCTTGTGATCCTACTGCTTCAGCCTCTTGAGGGATAAGATTAAAGGTGTGTGCCACCACACCTGGAATTATCTTTTAAAATGAGCAAACATTTCCTGTTGCCATACTTTCCTCCAGAGAGCCCCTTCCATTCCGGACCTCAGCAATTAAAAATTCAAAGCCCAAAGCTTAGGTTTTCCTTCATGTGTATGAGTAGCCTTTCTTAGCAAGAAGAGTGGAATTCAAGGATGCATTAGGGTGCATATAATACATAGGCTTAAAATTTTTTTTAGTGTATTTCTCTTTGCTAAGCACATATTGTTGCCTTTAAACTAAGTGCACTTCATTACAGAAATACTGCTAAGGGTCAAGGTCTTAAATCCAGCAGCTGTGTGACTTTGCTGTCCACCAGCTGGTTATCACTGCAGAGGAAGTTCACATAAGGTTGCAGGTTTTTTGCTTTTCTGTTTTTTAAGTGCAGCGAATTAAGAAGTGCAGCAAGGAAGTCAGGGATGGGGCAGTAAAGTTACTGGAGAAAAGGAGAAGGGAACAACAGAAGGAACTAGAAGGTTTGGGAGAAAAACAAAGGTGGAAGGGATTCTGTGGTGAAGATCCCAGGGTGAGGAGTTGTGCCTAAGATCTGAGGAGCAGCACGGAGATTTTAGAGGAGAGAATCTGAGCCATTCACTCACCCCCTAATCTGGCTCAGCAACATCCTCATGAAAACCAACCATGAGTACCCGCCACCACCGGTACCCTCTCATGTCAGGAGCTGTTGAGCGCATCCGTAAATTGTGATTCAGAAATGAGAACCACAAGGATTGGAAGTGAAAAGTTTTGAAAGTGGCATTTTCATATATCAGAAACACAAAGGTCTTTGCTCAGATTAAAAACAAGTATTTTTTTTAAAAACCTAAGTGGGTGGATATGAGATATTTAAATAGCCCATAGCTTTCTTTCCATATTAGCAAGAAGGCATCACAAAATGGGATGAAGAAACTTAGAATGCATCCACACAAAAAAAGTGATAAACTTCTGGGGATAATCATCTAATGCCCAGTCACTGAGCTTCGCAGGACAAGGGTAAAATGTCCCAGAGAAACCCAAGATCTAGCTGAGCCTGCTGTGTGGTAAACGTCTAACACCACTGTGACTCGCAATTGCCTTGCTGCAGTTCCTTTGGAAGGCCTGAGGAGTCAGAGCCAGTTTGAAGAAATGAGGTCCAGCTACATCCGGGAGCTGATCAAGGCCATCGGCTTGAGGCAGAAAGGCATGGTGCCCAGCTCCCAGCGCTTCTACCAGCTCACAAAACTCCTGGATAACTTGCACGACGTAAGTACCCCCGTGCCGGATACCATCGGCCCTTCCCTCACTTTCACATGTTCAACGTGAAACCTGCTCGGTCGGTATTCTTCAAGTCCCGTGCTCTAAGTGTGTTTGCACCGCACAGCTCGATGGGCCCAAACATGCTCCTGTTGCCTGGTATCTGTACAGCTGAGGAGCAATATCCACAGGAATTGGGGCACAGTTTCTACAGTATGGTCCAAAGTGTTTCTGCTTCAAAATCAGAAAAATAGCCAGGCGCTGGTGGCAGGTACCTAGCTATTTAGGAGGCTGAGATCTGAGATCTCGGTTTGAAGCCAACCCTGGTCAGGAAAGTCTGTAAGACTCTTACCCCTATTAACCACTCAAAACAAGAAACAAAAAACAAAACTGAAGTGGAGCTGTGGCTCAAGAGGTAGAGCTCTAGCCTTGAGCACAAAAGCTCAGAACAGTGCCCAGGCCCTGATTTCAAGCCCCAAGACTGGCAAAAAATAAAAATTTAAAATTACACAAGTTCATGAATATACACTAACAGCAAAAGTATGGATGGAATGACAAATAACTGCCGACAGGCAGTCAGAAACTACGTATCAAGAGCTAAAATCTGCATGCTTTCCAAATTTGTTTTTAGGCTTTATCTTGAAGAAATAACTAGGCAAGAATTTGAATTCTTTAAGTTCCTTCTGGGTTGTTTTTGGTTTCTTTCCCCTTTGCTATGGCAAAGCTCCAGAGGTGCCCAACACCTTAACTATATTAATAAAAGAAGATGTGTGGTTAGATATGTGGCTAGTCAAGACATATTGAATACAGACTTTTATTACCGTTGGGTTCAGAAATCACATTAAAATGACAGTCAAGACATAAAAAGCTATCTACTCACCAGGTCAAATTCCGAGGGCCTAACGCTTGAATTATGAGCAGACTGTCAAGATTACAAGCTATTTGAGTAAAGCCTCTAAGATGAAAAGCAGAGAGAAAAATAAGAAGGATAAAAAGTGACTTGAAGGATAAAGCACCAGTAGAGAACAGAATAAGATCTGTAAGATCTTCAGAAAAGTAAAGAATAGCATGGTATCCAAGAAAGGAAAATAGAAAAACACTCAAAAAAAAAAAAGAGAGAGTAATGGCACAATTAAATACAGAAGAGACACTTAAATAATTAAGATGTACAAAATGTAAAGGAAGTGAAAATAATTTTAAGATCAAATCACGGAAGATCAGAAAGAGATACAAAGTCTAGAGGATTAATCTTGGAGTCCTATGGTCCTATGAATAATAAAATTCCAGCAGAGAGAACAGCAGAAAATCGAGGAAACTATATAATAATAAAAGGTGTTGGGGGCTGGGTGCACACAGACAGAGCCCCAGCCATGCTTGATTTTATCACCATGTGAGGCTAACTAAATGTGAAGCCATACTCAAAAGTAGTTAAAGTAAAAACATGGGACAGAGGCAGTGGCTCAGCCTGACCAGTATAAGTTCCTTAATTCAAATCCCAGCAATGCCAAAGAATAAAAAGCCATTGTGGAGGAAGGACTGGGGCTGTAGGCACCACACCACTGAACCAAAGAACATTATTACAATGCATCAGCATCCTAGGAGTGAGAATAATACCTTGAATATACCATGCACAAAGCATATGCAAATTATTAGCACTTGGAGATCCTTTTTGACTTCTGAGTAGCAACAATGGAAGCTGGAAGACAGTGGGACAAGGCCTACAGAATGTGATGGCAAAGAAAATCTTCAGCCAAACCATCACACAAGTATAATGGCAACGCTGTTTTCCTATTTGCAGTCTCCTGAGAGTCTTTTCTTAGATGCAGGCTTTTTCAAGAATTACCTTAGGATGTTACAATGAAGTAATTAGAGGAAGAAGAATCAAAATCATATTTTGGCACAAGAGCCAGGCAAAACTGTCCTGAGTCTAGATTGGAGCTATAAAATATATCAAGGGGGAAATGGAACTGGTAGATGTCAGTGAGTGTAACTGTGTTAAGATGATACCTTTAAGCCAGGTGCCAGGGGCCCATGCCTGTAACCCTAGCTACTCAGGAGGCTGAGATCTGGGGATCCTGGTTAGAAGTTAGCCCAGGCAACGAGGTCCATGTAAACTACCAAAAAAGCTGGAAGTGGCGGTGTGGTTCAGGTGGTAGAGTGGTAACATGGAGCAAAAGAAGCTCAAGAACAGTGCCCAGGCCAAGTTCAAACAGGATTGCACACATGTGTGTGTATGTATGCAGACACACACACACACTCACACACATAGATGATACTTTTGCATTGCTGTCAGAATTTATCGATGACGGCAATAAATGTGGAGGAAACAAAACATGTAAGAGAGCTCTTGCAAAATAAAGCCATATAAGAAAGGAAGTGGGAATCAAGGACAAGACAAACCTAACATAAACGTGTAGTATCAATACTAAAACTGTATGGCAAAAAATTCATTCGAGATAGAGATATGTGTCAAAAACACTGCCCACACCCCCAAATCATTCAGAGTAGCTGTGTGTGGGAAGCCGGGATGAGAACAGAGCTGTGGGTGTTTCTGCTGCCGCTTCTTTTGGTGTTCTGGCTGTGCCGTGTGACTTGTGAAATTAAGTACGTTGGACTCCTTTGACAAAAATAATAGATTGCGATTCATTCTGTTGGGTTACGGACATAATAGTCAATCTATTGTTATATGAATGAAAAGTGATGAACGAATAGAATTTCTGAAATAACTGCGTTTTGAATGTATGTGTGCAGTAGTTTGTGTGTTTGTGCATGCCCACACATCTTTAAAAAAAAACTTGAAAAATGCACCAAAATATTCAACTTGGCTACCCTGTGGAAATACAGGCAACGTTCATTGCTTTACATCTTTCGTATTGCTGGGCTGTTTCACTGCGTGTAGATCATCGTTCTAGGTTTCTCTGGTGGGAGGGCAGTGGGAGAGTTTTCATTTGGTAGAGGAAGAAACCTCTTGACCAGTTAATTCTAATGTTAGAAAAAGAGGCTATGCCTGGAGAGCGCATGAACTCACTGTTTTCCTTCCCGTGTTTTCCCCGCTTGCCAACGGCAGCTGGTCAAGCAGCTTCATCTGTACTGCCTAAACACGTTTATCCAGTCCCGGGCGCTGGCGGTGGAGTTCCCGGAGATGATGTCAGAGGTGATTGCGGCACAGTTACCGAAGATCCTGGCGGGAATGGTGAAGCCGCTCCTCTTTCACAAAAAGTGACCGCCACGTTTTCCCTCCCAAGGAAAAGAAATGAAAATTCTGCGGCATGTCCTTTCACTGCGGCGAGGGTGAGGATGGTCCCGAGGTTTTGTGAAACCTTCTGAAAGCCTTACATTTCTAACATATCATACTGTGTACATTTATGAGGAAAAAATGTGAGATTCGAATTTTCTTTTGTAAAGGAAAGTTAGGACTTTTAAAGTGTATTTGTGTACCTATATTTTCTTTTAGAGTTTACAAGATTGATAAAATTCTAAAGTTGATGGTTGAAGCAAACTATATATTATGCATATATATCGTTTAGGTGGAGATTTTTAACTTTTGCTTCTAACAGATCTCCGTTAGAGGGGGAGAAAGCCTTTACATTTTAAATAAAATGTTATTATACGTTACTTCCACATCGATCCCTTTGTCTCCCTGGTTATATTTCCAAATTGGAACTTGGAAGAATGAGCAAGAGTTAGAACATCTAATGTTTTAACTAGATTTTCTACAGCAGTTTTAATGCAAAAAAAAATGTAGACAGACTTAAAAAAATATCATAGAAACTGATGTTTCCCAAACCAGAGCTAGCTCCCCGCACAGCTCATTTGTCATGGTCAGAGGTCCAAGGATGTGGGCAGATCATTGAGACAATGCACCTGGGGACTTGCTAGGTTTTTTGTTTTGTTTTTAAACTTTTTTTGGGAAGGGATTATCCTCAAATATGATGTGAATAGAAAACGGTGTCTACAGTTCTATGGCAGAGGCAACCCCTGACTGCCTGTGGCATGTGGAAAACTTACCCCGTCCTGATTCTCTCCTCTTTAAAACTAGTGTGATATGGCCTTCCCCCTAGAGGATGCTTTTGGTCAGAGCTATTAATAACATCTTCCCAAAGCAAAGAAGAGAAGGGGGACAAGGGAGGCCGAAGGAGGGAGGGAGGGAGAGGGAGGGAGGGAGGGAAGGAGGGAGGGAAATGCTCTTTTCTTTCTCCAACAGGTGAATCTCAGGTTCAAATGTCTTGAGTGCCTATTACCCAAGTCTAAGAGAGTTGCTTCAGGGAATTCCAGACCGTGGCTTAATACAGTCAATTACAGTGGCATAAATAAAACACATTTCACTTCACCATTTGAACTGAAGATAGACATAATTTTCTACAGCAAGTTACTGGACAGCCCTTATCTAAAATGGCCACCATACACACATATCTGTGTGTAACAATGCCTACATCATAATACATATATATCAAGTGAATACCTAAAATGGTTTATATCCATCTTAGGTATGGATACATATTATTATTATTTTTTGTTGGTCTGGGCCTGGGCGCTGTCCCTCAGCTCTTCAGCTCAAGGCTAGCGCTCTACCACTTGAGCCACAGCACCACTTCCAGCTTTTTCTGCTTAATGTGATGCTGAGGAATTGAACTCAGGGCCTCATGCATGCAAGGCAAGCACTCTACCACTGAGCCACCTTCCCAGCCCCATCTTAATTTTTTTTAATTCAAAGAAAATATTAGATGCCGTTTTTAAAAGAAATGTACCCTTGTTATCTCACAAATGTATATCCTTGTGCAGATTAGTAGATGCTAAAGAGGAAATTAAACTTTGAAAACATAGAGAAAAAATTTCCATGAAAGTTTCCAATTTCTTAATGAATCTCGAATCTCAGCCAGCAAATTACCTGCAGCTTGCTAGGTGCTGTGACGTGAGGGCGCTCTGCAAAAGCGAACGTTAAGTCCTTCAGTTTAAAAAAGAGTTAACTCTGGTGTTCCCCACACTGTGTTCTTGTAAGGCTTCCAAGACTACGGTTAACAGGGCTCCAGGCTTGGCTTTATCTGGCCTGTGTGGCAGATACACTGGGGAACCAGCGTCTCGTGCGCCTGGGTTGTAGCGCCGGCCGCGGTGCGCCCATGCTGAGGCCGCTGGCCGGAACGGAGGCCGCCCCTCCTGACCGGGCAGCGCCGCCGGCCCGGAGATGCCGCTCGCACGCCGCACCTTCACTGGTGTTGGCCTCTTCAGGGCCAAAGGACGTTCACATCCTCGCTTCACCCTTCCTAAGAGAATCAAAGCACGCCGCTTCCTCACCCACAAGCCCGCTTCAGTACGAGCACTCACAGCTACCTGATGTTTGAGTGAACTTAAAAAAAGTATCATTGCCTTAAAAAAATGGGGCCCTATCCTGGCTCCATCCTCCAAAATTGTATTTTAATTTATTCAACTTAATATACTCCTATCCAGCCATGCCAAACTCCCGCCATCGACTGTCTGCCAGAATTTCCCCCCTTCGGACACCATTTCCACACACCGCGCAGCCGACTTCACGTCTCGGCCGTGCATCTTTTCTGTAGCCTTCTCGCACCTTCCAGTGGCTTCTTCCCCCAGGGGTCATCTAGTGTGTGTGCACACGCGGCTGCGGGGCGGGGCACCTCGTGGGGCGGTGGGCGCTGTGCTTGTTGACTGACACCCGGGCAGCCCGCCCCGTGCTGGGGCGCAGGGCTCCGCCATGCTCGCTGCCTTCGCTCAGCAGCTCTGTGTTCAGGCCATGCGTCTCCGGTCTTGGCTCTCATCTCCGCAGCTCCGTCTTCATTTCTCTTCAGCGCTTTCACATTTCCCATCTTCTCATTTTTTTAACTGTGTTTTTTGTCTTCTCTTTGTTGGCCCTGGGGATCAAATCCAGGACGCTGCACTTGCTAGGCAAGCACTTTGCCGCCGAGCTTTACCCCAGCCCTACAATTCTCCATCTTCTTCCTGTGCTTGAGCTGTCGCTTTCCAGTGGCCGGAACATGGGAAATACAGGTTTTATACCTTAAGAACAATAATCTGTTTTCTGTTCCAAATTTTAAAACTGGCTAATGGAATATTATTTTTTTCCTCATGAAAAACTCCAAAAATACAGTTCTTATACTGAAATACTCCAAAGTCGTTTTGTGTTGCAAACCTCAATGTAAAAATGTTCCTTGTTTTCATCCAGCAAACACGGAGTACCTACTGTGGACAAAGAAACATAAGCTTTTGATTATTTAGAGCTGAAGAAAGGCAAAACTCAAGAAAGTTAGAGCGCACAATATTTGTTAAGTACTGACAATCAATGTTGAGTCTATGAATTTTCATCTGGTTTGATCACTTGCATATAACCGTACTGACATAGATGAGCTGCAGTGTAAGGATACTACTTTAAAATTAATATTGTCTTCAGTCAAATATCAGTAATTCATTTGAATCATACTGATGTGTATCTTTGTTAATTTAAAAAGGTGTGAATTATCCTTTCTTGCCCACAAATGTTATCCTAATAAAAGAGTTTTTAAAGTGTCCTCTAATCAAGTGTTAAGGGGATTTTCCGTCAGTGGGAAGGGCGGGTCACGTGGCGTGCGACACAAGCCAGGGTCCTCGGCCCTTCCCAGCCCAGCCGAGCATCTTCCAGGGAAGACAAGGAAATCTCATCCCGGCGTGACCCGGCTCTCATTACCCTGAATTAAACAGTAATTTAATAGTAGAACTCCTTCTCATCAGCACAGCGTTCTGTGAGAAATAACTTTCCCGACTCACTTCCTTCTGAGGGACTGGGATGTGCCATCACAGGATAAGCCTGTGGCTTCGTGACCTCATAGTGGCTCAAGTGGTAGAGCGCTAGCCTTGAGCTGAAGAGCTGAGGGACAGCGCCCAGGCCCAGAGTTCAGGCCCCACAATGGGACCCCCCCCCAAAAAAAAAAGAATGTTCCAGATTCTCGAGGGTCTACCTGGTCCCTCAGGTAGATGTCTCCAGTCTCCACGCCAGGGCTTAATATTGAAGGCTAAGTTTAAAGAAGAAAAAAAACGATCCCCCAAGAACATGACATGAAGAAATTAAGGTACCTGTTCTCTACATCTCCTTCCCCGACTTCTAGCCCTCTCGCTCCATCTCCGGGCGAACGTGAGCACCGGCCTCCTCCTGTGCCGCTCACCGCCTGGGTTTCTCTAAAGTCACAGAAGGATGTGAGTTGTGTGTCGGGAAATACTTGGTGGTGACTGAAATGCACTCTTGAGTGAATGGGATCGTCTACTCCTTACAAATGTTTGAACAGCGCTGAGCCCAAAGCAATTATGCCTTCCGTGTCAGGTACCAGATGAGTTGGGTTCTTACTATTCCAAGGCAAGGTGCTTTTTAATTGGACAAAACTGTGCCATTGTATATCTCTTCTTTAAACATTCCTCTTCAATCCCCTGAAACCGCTCAGGGACCCAGCACTACAGTGAGGTACTGAAGGAGGCGCTGACCGGGACTGGACTCCGCTGCTGACCTGCTGGCTCGACACGGAGAAAGTCCTGTAATCTCTTCACTAAGCCTCGCCCAACTCTCTCACAAGCAACAGGAAAGGAGACAAAGCAAGGCTACAGATACCCTGAAACAGTAACTACCATAATGATCTCTTACCTTAAGCCAAAGTTCTAGCTATCATCTGATCAAACTGCTGAGCCATACGCTCCAGGGAAACTAGGAATCTAGAGAACCCAGTTCCTTTTCTTCTATTACTAAATGCTCTGATCTGGTTGACTGATTTAAAAGGAAGAACAGAAGTATTTGATTAATTTCCTCTAAGACCCAAATCTGTTGAGCTTGAGACATGTTTCATGAGAATTCTCAAGAGCCTAATGTCATCCTTCCATTATGAATATCTAACAGCAGTACTGATCTTGACATTTTTCAAGTATCTCTGTGATATCTTGAATGGGAGACTAAGCTTTAGCCCCTCTAGAAAGCCATGCTACATACACACTACAGGCGTAAATTATGTTCATAGCGGAGTAACTCTGCAGACAGTACAGTAGGGTCACATGTAATGACAAAGCCATCAACCCAAGACTCATCTTCCCATCTACCCCAAGGATGGCTATCATAAAATCTCGCCATGCATTGATCTGGTCTGTCACCAGAGCGTTGGCCTGTTGCCATAACTTCTCAGCCTGTCGGCTGAGGTCAAGTCTGGTTGGGAGCAATTGCTCTGTATGCCCAAGAAAAGCCGATCCACTCAGCATTTGCCTGAGAAAAGCCGATCCGCTCAGCATTTGCTCTGTATGCCCGAGAAAAGCCGATCCGCTCACCCTTTACACAGATTTCAAGACAGAACATGAAGCTTTGAAATACTAAATACCATCGAAACCTTATAGTCATAGAAGCACTAAAAACTTGAAAAAATGTTTTTCACACTTAGAGACATCTCATTTTTTGTATCAGTAATTCAACAGCCACATTCCCCTGGAGAAATGAAATGGTCACGGGGCTCAGGAAGCAGTCTTTCTCTCTTTGCTGGTCCTGGGGCTTGAACTCAGGGCCTGGGCACTGACCCTGAGCTTCTTTGTGCTCAAGGCTAGCACTCTACTACTTGAGCCACAGCACCACTTCCAGCTTTCTCTGAGTAGTTTATTGGAGATAAGAGTCAGACTTTTTCTGCCCTGGCTGGCTTTGAACTGGGATCCTCAGATCTCAGCCTCCTGAGTAGCTGGGATTGTAGATGTTTGATACCAGAGCCCGGCAAGCAGACCTTTGTTATCCTCGAAGTGTGTGTCTACACGTATGGGTACTCACAGCTATTAGGTTTTAAATAAAATCTATACCGAGGTGCTTGAGTGAAAGTCACCAAATCCTACACTCTGGGCCCTTGCTGGACCAGGTCCTAAGTGACTTCAACGAACCAAACGTGTCTCACCCAGGCCTGTAGCCGTCCCCATCTCCTCCAGTCAGGGATGGGGAAATGCTTCTCAGTCAGCACCCTCCCTCCCTAGCAGCTGCCATGTATTTAGTGTCATGTTTGCTGGACCTTAAATCCAAAATGGAATAAAAGCAACAAAGCAATGGACTCTTCACCCATGCGGCAGACTAGCATTCACACCTAGTGCATGTCCCCAAGGAACAGGGACTAGCGTTCACACCTAGTGTGTGTCCCCAAGGAACAGGGACTAGCGTTCACACCTAGTGTGTGTCCCCTCTGAACTGGGACTAGCGTTCACACCTAGTGTGTGTCCCCAAGGAACAAGGACTAGTGTTCACACGTAGTGCGTGTCCCCACGGAACTGGGACTAGAGAGCTGAGCGTGGGTCGGATCACACCCCGTATTCTCACTCAGTAGGAAGCCCCCCGACACCACACGTGACCTGGACAACAGAACGCCCTGAGTGCTGAACGTAGTAGTTCACACCTGTAGTTCCAGCACTGGGGAGGCCGAGGCAGCAGATGGTGGGTAGAGCGGCTTCGACTGCAGTAACAAGCCGAGAGTCGCTCCTGTCAGTGGTTTATCTCTGCTCTGCTCTGCTCCTGCAGATATGCAAAGTGCAGGGCACGGGCCTAAGGTAAACAATGGCAGCGGGTTGCAGCTGCAGTTGCTTGGCTGGCGCAGGGAGTCCTCGGCCCTCTCCCCCAGCCCGGGAGGGGAGAGCACCGCGGGGCAGAGCTCGGGCGCCGGCGGGAGGCTGCGCCCAGGCCTGGCCACGCTTCCAGCAGCTGTGGAGCCTGGAAACTTGCAGAGCGGCTGGAGGAGTCCCAGAATGTCAACCTCGTTTGGATTTACTGGCTCTGGGGCTGTGTGTCACGCTGACCTTATTGTTAAGCACAGGTTTGTTTGCTTTTCCTCTCCTGGAGACCAGGGGGCGGCCTTCCTGCCAGGCTGCTGCAAAGCCGCCAGGGACAAAGGACTCCTGAGAAACGGCTGAGGCAGCTGAGCAGGTATCGCCAGGCCGCCCGGACCCCGAGGCAGTGTGACCGCGCCCAGCCACAGAGCGGGACGCGCAGTGAACGAGCACCATAAATAACTTCCAGGACATGCACTGCAGCTTATTTTTTATTGTCTTTGAAATTGCTCTTTATAGATCAACTCCAGATGTATCCAACTTGCCAAACAAATTATTTTAAATAAAACCCACTTAAATATGTTTCTCTCATGTCAGTTACACAGACACTTGGGCCCAGAGGTGCTGACTTGTCTATCGCTTTTGAAGCCAGGCTTTAAGCTTTCTGCCATAGAAAATGCTTTTTCCCCCCAGAGAAGTTTGCATTTTAAATTATCTATTTACCAGGCTTTTCTTTTAAATTGTAGATGTTTTGTTTTCTTGTTCTATTATTAAGACATATAAATTATTAGAAGTTGATTTGATATTTTTTGCAGCTCATCTTGGTAAATTCAAAATTTAATTTTTATAGCAAAATAATCAATGGGATCCTATCATAGCTTTCCTAAATGATGCTCTTAACAAGAGATTTGAGGCTATAATGAATACCATTATTATTATTGTTCTAAAGGCTTTCCAATTCACAATAAAAACGAAAAAGAATGAATACAAATGTGCCATGTTCTTGTTAAACCAGGAGTAGGTCCCTGCTGCTCAAATATAGGGTAAAAATCCTGCCCAGAATTGTCTTCAGTGTTAAGCGTGGTACAGCCAGGGTAAAAAGAGCTTCACATGAAAACATATGACTTTTGTTAAAAAAAAACTATCTCCCTTAGACCTCAGTAGTCTGCATTTTAACATTTTTGAGATGTGCATGGCAACAGAAAAAAAATAAGAACAGAGATTTTCATTTTTAAAAAGAAAATGAAAAAAACCAGACATGTTTTTACTGATGTCTGAAAAAAACCAAACGGAACCGAAGCACATAAAAGCCTTCTGTATTTTGGAAGGACTCTCCTTCATCATAACCGGTGTGTTCTCTCCAAAACTGAGCAACAGTCATGCCAGAACAATCCTTCACTGGGATCCCACGCTCTGCGCTAGGGATGTAGCCAGCCCGACCCGAGCCACAGACAGACACCTGCTCAGACACACTCGCGCACGGCTCCTGCAAATGGCGTGTCCTAATCCAACACCGTGTGGTTTCAGAAAAAGATCCACGGTCTCTGTCAGAGCCTGCATGTGACGCCCTGGCTCCTGGGGGACTGGAGACAAGGAACAAAGGGACGTGGTCCCTCTTCTGCACCTTGTGCGTGGTGAATGCAGACAGAAGCTGCGCCGTGACGATGTACGGAAACAAACCCCCAAAGCCAAGACTAGCCAAAGGCATCCCGGGAAACCCACAGATCACAGCGACCCAGAGGTAAGCACGGGTCTGAGGGAAGCCGAGGACCCGCTGGGCACGCAGACAAGGTTGGTGTTGTCTGAGGCAGAAAGTGGAGAGTGTTCCAGACAAATGAATCCCACGTGCACAAAGCGGACGCAGACACCGGGCAGACGGGCAGAGCGCTGGGTGCGGTCCAAGCGCGAGTCCCAGTCCAGAACGCCAGGGCGGCGAGGGCCATCAGTGAGCTAAGCACTGGCACGCGGCTCTTTATCCTAAGAACACGACCTAATTCACATGGGCATGCTAGAAAATTCTCTCACAGAAGCACGGAGAATGGAGTAGGAGACAGGTAATCTTGGAGACAGGAGAACATTTTTCAGGGTGTTGCAATCCACAGGGGGCGCTGGGTGATCATGACCCCTCGATGTTCCAGAACCCACCACTTAGCAGCACTGACAGAACAAGAGCGGACTCACAGCGGAGCCCGGGCCCAAGCGCAGGACCAGACCTCCAACGACGCTGCTTCTGTGCGGAGACTGCAAACGCCTCATCAGGAAAATACGAAACCTCACCAACTTCCACAGTCCCACCGCTCCAGACCACCACGGCCGACAGCAGGCGCCGAGACTAAAGGAGCAAGCCCAGCTTCCCACACAGCCTTCCCAGACGCCATCTTCCAAGAAACATTCACATAACAACAACAAAAACCCCAACCGGTTCCATTTCCACCGCGGATGTGGAGTTCATGAGCCCTCAAAGGAGCGGGGAGTCGAGAAGGAAGAGCCAGCGGCTGAAACGTGGGGAACCATCTGTCTGTCTGAGGACAGGCCATCCGCCCCTCCCTGTCCACGGGGTCGGGTGCCGCCCCTCCATTCCACTTCCACGCAGCGTCCTCTCCCGCCTCCACCGGCCGGGCGGCGCTGGGGGAGGGCAGCGCGGCCTTCCGTCTCCTCTCCTGGGCCGCGCCAGGGCTGCCGGTTACCTGGCCCCAGCCTAGCGCTGCAGCTTGCTTACGCACGCACACACACACGCGTGCGCCTGTTCACACACAGGCCTGCTCACGCATGCCTGTGGCCCCCGAGTCCCTCTCTGCCCTGGTGCTGCGGGCACGGTGACTTTGGTGACTTGACACTTGCCATCCCGTCCCGGCAGGCCCAACAACTGGGGGCGAGGTGTTTTCTCAGGGTCACCTGGTCCCTTCCCAGGAGCTGTGGTTCCCACGTGGGCAGAGTCCCGAGCAGGACGCCATGGGGGACCCGGGCATCTCTGATGTGTGCTACGGACACGACTCAGCGGGTGTAAATGCCCGCCGCCCGCCCCTCCTCTCACCTCAGGGCAGATGGAAGCGGGACCGTGCCATGGCACCCTCGTTTCCCCAAACCCGGAGCCCTCCACCTCCCGCCTCCGTCAGTGTGAGGCCGGGAAGAGTCTGGGTCTCCACGGAGCTCAGCCCCGCTGCAGGGCCCAGCAAGGACACAGCCGTGGCTGTTCCTCTAGGAAGGCCGGCTCCTCAGCCCTGCCTGGCTGCTGGTTCTCAAAGACAAACTTAAGTCCCACGCTGAGCACGGACGCAAGGACCCCGTTCTTGTTCTCAAGAGCGCCTTGGCTCGCTCCCACCGGCCTGGAAAATGGCCAAGTGCCGGAAAGAAGCGCACAAAGACGGTGACCTCAATGCGGATGCTCAGAGACACGCTGTGGGAACTCAGGAGTCTTCTGGAAGAGGTCGCAGGCCCCTTCCCACTGTGTGTGCCTCAGTTTCCTGCCCTGGAAGTGACTGAGGCAACTGTTTAACATTAAAGAAGGACGGACGGAGCACAGCGGTTAACACCGTGTCAGATGAGCCCGCACTGGTTTCATTGCAGGAATTCAACAGGCAGATAAAATAGCGTGTGAGGGTCACACGGAGTCTTGGAGGCAAAGGATGAGCAGGGACAAGTTCCTTCTCCAAGTCCCGCTAATCAGATGCCAACAACTCCTGTGTGAAATATAAATTTCTTATTTCTTTCCAATCAACTGTAGATTGGCCAAGGAGACCATTTTACTGGCCCATCTGACTGACAAGTTTCTACAGCGAAAGTGATTTCATTTATTCCTGGCTAGCACAACTTCATCTCTGCCTTGGCTTTCTCATCTGCAAAACGGGTACAGCAACAGTGTCTCTGTCGCAGACTCACGAATAAGATCACGTAGGGCAGAACCTCATCTGGTCGGCCCTGCCTTCCTGCGTGGCCCAACCAAGTGGCCTTTTCCCCGGTAGACAAGCGATGAAGGGTACGAAGGACGTTCACAATCTTATACAAATATACAGGAGAAATAACAACAGTATGAGGCCATGAGAAACTTCATAGCACCAAAGTTCATTCATCAGAGCTGTTTTCCAGTACAGTAAGGACGGACTGTTACAAGTGGAAAACAACCTAGAATTCAATGAAAACCTTCCATCTGGGCAGTCACACCCACTCTGAATCCTTTATTTGAAGTATACTCCTCAAATCCATGTTTATAGAAATGTTATCCCCCACAAATATTCAAATAAGCTTAGAAAAGCTAGGCGTCGGTGGCTCACGCCTGTAATCCTAGCTACTCAGGAGGCTGAGATCTGAGGATCCTGGTTCAAAGCCAGCCTGGGCAGGAAAGTTCGTGAGACTCTTATCTCCAATAAACCCGCTAGAAAACCAGAAGTGGCGCTGTAGCTCAAGCGGTAGAGCACCAGCCTTGAGCTGAAGAGCTGAGGGGACAGCGCCCAGGCCCAGAGTTCAAGCCCCAGGACAAAAAAAAAAAAAAAAAAAAAAAGAAAAAAAATCAAATAAGCTTAGAAAAAGGCACACAGTAGGACAAAATTTAAAATGGTTATACACTTAGTAAAGCAATAAGACGGCAGCAACGGGGGGACCCAGGTGGACAAATGCTGCAGCGTCCTCACCGGACACTGTGTGGAAAACGAACTATACAACTGGTGGGCAGGAACGGGAGGGAAACGCTGGGAGAGAGCGGGGGGGGGGGGGGGTCAAGTCCTCCTTACCTGACTTATGTAACTGCACATCGTCGTCGTCGTCATCATCATCCAACACGGAGGCCACGGCACACACGCGCCAGAGCCGGCAGCACAGCATTGGTGACGGGCGCCCCGGCCCTGTGCGTCTGAGGGGCCAGCTGTGGGCGGCGCCACCTCCACGGCCTGCCACCGCTCATCACGTGACAGCGGCACGCCGGGGAGGGGTCTGTGACTCACCCAGGGCCCCGCAGGCACCGCGAGGACGAGGATCCGGGTCGTGAAGAGAGGAAAGCTCCTCCCTCTGCATCCGCGCATTCTTCCGCGCATCCCGCTCTCCACGCCGCCGTGGCTAACGCTGCCTCGGGTCTCCTCCCACAATTCCATGCTGCAGGTCTCCACAGGGCCTGGCCGTGCCGCAGCCCCCCTCGGTTTGGGGGGTGTCGCTGGAGCTGCCACAGACGTGGCGGGGCTCACGGGCCGCCCCTCCTCGGGACCCCAGGCGTCCACTCCCTGTCCAGCCGCACGAATCAGTGCTGCCCGGGGCCGGCCCCTGGGGCTTGTCGGGGAGCCGCGGGCTGGGGGTCCCGCGCGGCCGGGCCTGGCCCCTGGGGCTTGTCGGGGAGCCGCGGGCTGGGGGTCCTGCATGGCCAGGGCGCAGGGGTGGTGGTGCCTGCTGAGGTCACCCCCATGCCTCCCAGCTCCCCCAGGCTCGCCACAAGCCGGGTGACCGGACCCCGCGCCCAGGACAGACCAGAGCGCTGCCTCGGCTGGAGTTGCACAGCCTGCAAGCGAGGCGGGGACCCAACCACAGAAACGCAACAGGCCACGCAAGATACGGGGACCCAACCACAGAAACGCAACAGGCCGCGCAAGATACGGGGACCCAACCACAGAAACGCAACAGGCCGCGCAACTAACATGTGCGTGTCGTAAATTTATTTTTAAAGTAATTCATAACAGTGTAAACAAACAGGGATAACATAGCAATACACGTTGAGTGATAGGAGCTTTTCCCACGTTGGTGAATGCGCACACGCACACACACACACACACACACACACACACACACACACACACAGGAGAACAGATAAACACAGACATATTACAAAATAAACAGAGTCCCTTATAATAACTTAGTGACAACCGTGTCCATGTTTATTAATCTGGCATGTTGCTGCCTGTAAAGAAGCCGTGTTTCACAGAGGAACTACAGTACCTGAACCGCGCATAAATAGGGTTCTGAATTAAACCCCGGCATCCTCCCTGCCAAACTCCCTGCGTGTAAAAGGCTCGCCTCCGAGTTGGAGGACACCGGGATTGCGGCCTTCAGCTTTCGGCAGCTCTCCGCTGCAGGGCCGCGGCTGGCATCCTGGGGCTTGGGGAACAAGGTCGGTCGGTTCATCGATGTCTGCCGGGGGTGCCGAGACGCCGCAGGGCACGGCCATCTGCTGGAAGTCCTCCCGCCTCCTTCCGCCCCACGGTGCCGCAGTGCTGGGCGGGGGCAGGGCTCTGCTCCTCAGCCATCAACATGGGCTCTGCTCCTCAGGACGTCCATTTCCCCGCAGAGCTCAGGACACGGGGGCCCGCCATCGTGGCCTTGTTCCAGAACTGATGAGGAAAGGGACCCCTGGACTGCCAGCAGCACGTGCCCAGCACGCAGCCAGCGTCCTGTGAGACCGGACACTCCTGTCCAGGCCCCACGCTCTCCAAGGCCAGGCCACGTACCCGAGGAAGACCACGCTGACGATGGCTAGGTGCTGTGGTCGTGGGAAACAGAGTCTCGCTGCTAAGTCCCTGGGACTGAGCCCGCGACCCACACTAGATGGGCCGGGGCAGACTCCTCGGAGGCAATTGACCTCACTGACAGTGTTTTGATTTTGGAAAATGCCGGAGAAGCAGAGGTGAACTACACAGCGACCTCTGCCTTAAGGTGGAACTGAAATGAGAGGGAAACGCTGACCGCGGGAGGGAGGAGGAAGGACAGACTTGCATCAGCACTTCCCAGGACCTTCCTAACTTACACCTCCACCACCACATTTCCATTCACATTATTTCACATTTCCATTCATGTGTTCACTCATTCACTCATTCACTGACCGCCCTCCTGACGTGTCTGTCACCATTACACTTGACTAGTTCACCCTGACACATTTTTCAAATTTAAGTCACGAGAACTCTTAGGCCACAGTGGTGTGTGTGCTCAATCTAGAAACAGTCCAAATAGGAGGAACTGGGATTGCAGACACTCAAAGACATAGAGAGTTTTCCACAGCAGCTACCCGAGCATCCGGGGAGGAGAGAAAGCTCTGGAGAAAGACAAAGGCCAGGACACACACACACAGACTTACAGAAATCATATATTAGAATTACTGACACGGAGGGCTGCGGGTGAGCAGTCCCCAAGGTACAACGGGTAGCAAATGCATCTCCACTCCACGCCTCAGAAAGTCAGTGAATTCCTAGGAAAGAAAGAACCTGAATGGCAGACAGACAATCGTGTCTGGATGTCACTCCTGAGGGGACAGCACAACGTCCAACTCTGTGGTACAAATACAAGCGTCCTGCACTTTCGTATTGCTTTTTCCGTCTTAACCGAGGGCTGATCTACACGGCCGGCTTGCCTTCGAACGGCCTCTGTCACGAGTGTGGAAGGGTGTCTCCGTTAGCCAGGATGCGCCCCTGCACTCCGTGCTGAGCGCCCGCCCACGCGCCGCGTCCACGCGTGCGATGTCACCGTGGCGTTACCGGCAGATGTGTACGGAGGACTCGTCAGCATGTCTGTTTTAACATGAAACCGTATGAAATCCCACAGTTAGGAAGATGGTTTCACGGGAACTCTGGAGGAGGGCGTCAGTCTCGGCACTGACCGCGGAGCCGCCGCCGCCCAGCCAGAGCAGCTGTGCGAGGCCGGCCTGCGGCTTCCAGCATGCCGCCAGCACCTGGCTCTCCGACGCCACAGGTGCCCACCTGCGGCCCCCGCCGTCGACTTGGAAACAAACAGAACACCTCACATCAGAACACAGACTTCTCTCACCTTGAAATGTTCAGGACCAGCAGAACAACCACATACAAAAGGAGTGTACTTCTTTACAGACAAATAAGAAATGAACGATTTAAATTACTCTTTAAAGTCCTGATTCCAAGTTTCCCCAGAGACTACCAGGCCGGGGAGTTCCGAGCTCAAAATCCACGCAGCGGAGTTCTGGCTTCCGGATTTTAGGGGATGTAACGATGAACATGGGTGCAGTAACCGAGAGCACAAGCGTCACGGAGGGAACATCAGAGAGAATTACTTATTATCAAAAAGAAGCAGGTTATTAAAAACAAGACAGAGAACAAGCCATAAAAGAATGGCTGTGATCTAAACATATTGTTTTTTCCTTTTTCCATTAACGGAGCTACACAGTCTGCTGGTGTGGAACTTGATAGAAATTGACTGTTTACATTTCGTGGGCCGGTCCTCCTATCTGTGTCAGATGAAATCATCGCGCTTATTACTCGTTACCATGGATACCATGAAGATGCGGCCGGCACCGGCGACAGCACTAGAGGAAGACAACGTAGTTCTCGGGGACGAGTCCCGTCTTGCCTTCATAGGTAGCTTTCAACCACCCGGGTTCCACGGAGGGGTACACTGGCAAAGCAGAGGCAGGAGAGGTGTCAGCGAGGGCCGGCTGCCAACCGGGCGGGGAAGCCAGAGGGGCCGGAATGCGCACACAGACATCCTCACACGATGTCCACGCAACACACACACAGTGTGCGCTGCTGCAGGCGCTGTGCTTACATTCATCACACACAGGTGAGAGGCAGGGACCACACACACACGCACACACACACACGCACACACACGCACAGACACACACAGACACACACACACGCACACACACAGACACACACACAGACACAGACACACATACAGACACACACACAGACACACACACAGACATAGACAGACACACACAGACACACACACGCACACACACACATATGCACAGACAGACACACACACGCACACACACAGACACACACACGCAGACACACACACGCACACACACACACAGACACACACACAGACACACACACAGACACAGACACACATACAGACACACACAGACACACACAGACAGACAGACACACACAGACACACACACGCACACACACACATATGCACAGACACAGACACACACATGCACACACACGCACACACACACACACAGACACGCACACACAGACACACACAGACACACACACACACAGACACACGCAGACACAGACACACAGACACACACACACACGCACACACACACACAGACACACACACACACGCACACACACACAGACACACATACCAACCACACAGCGGGGGAGGAGGGCGTCTGCGAGGATTCCATGGGTTTGCTTAGGCCGCAGGGTGAGGAGCAGGACCTGGGCTCCCTGCTTCTCCTCCAGGCCCCCCGCCCGCCCGGCGCGCCCTGGGGGTGGCGCTTCACTCACCGTTGGAGAAGAGCGCCCCCTGAGGGAAGGAGAGCTCGTGGCTGTGTTCGGCCTTGCAGGAGTACATGGCTCTGGCTTGCCTGAAAGAGCAGGGACATGGTAAACACCACGGCCCGGCCCGGCCGCATCCACACAGAACAGTCGTGGTGGCGGGGCAGCTGGCGTGTCACACGCGTGGAAGTGTGGGCGGCTGAGACTGGCCGCACAGGCCGGTCTCCCACAAGCCCTCCCCCCCATGCTTCCTGAACACCACACTGACCTTGCGGGCTCAGTCTTGAACTACAAACCTCCTGATCTCTGCCTCCTAAGTAGCTGGGAGGTCAGGTGTGGGCCGACACGCTTCGGGTGGGCAGAGGCATCCCGTGTGTTCAGCTTCTAGAGATTCTAGAGGCAGCCTAGGGCCCAGTACGCGTCAGAGAAACAGGACTGACAGCGGGCGGCGGGGGCGGCGGGGGGGAGGGGGGACGGGGGGGGGGCGCCGGGCAGGCGGGCAGGAGCGGTGTGACCTCTGGGTCACTACCAGATCCCAACTTCCCCTGAACACCAAACCACGGGAGTTTTGATAGAAATCTAGCCACATACAACCATTTACTTTAAGCGAGGACGGTAAAGCCGTTTCTTTCAAAATATGTAAATATTTTCAAACTTCCGAATTTTCTACCCTCAAAACTTCCTCCAGTAACAGCACCGCATTTCTCTGAGTCACTAAGACACACAATGAAACAACCTACAATGAAACAACTTCCAACGCCGTAGCACTGCTTACAAGACTCTATGCCACAATGCTTTAAACGCAACCCAAGTGGATACTGTTTTGGGCAGAAAGCCTGCTCCTGGTGGCGTTTCGGGGGGAGGGCACCCCTACAGAGCTGACACAGCTGCACACGGCCCCAACAGAGCAGGCCGCGCTGCCCCGTTTGTGGCGACCGGTTCCCGTGACCTGACAGAGCTGTGCGCGGTGCGGTGTCTGCGCCGCGTGGCCGGATGAGTTAATGCAGCTCTGGGCCACGCCGAGCCTCCTCTCCAGGTGCTAATGCCTCCTCTTTGCCTGTGGCGCGGACTGAAGAGCAGGTGAAAATAACCTGTCAGCTATTGTGTCTCTCATCAGAAGACTCTAATGCCTCTTTGAAAAGGGTTTTGAAGAGCTTGCCTCTGGCCGCGTGGAGAATGAGGTAATGACACTCAATCCTCAGGGCCATTTCTCCCATCATCATTAGGGAAATGATCTGCTCGCAGCCGAGCCGACTCCGCCTAGACCCGGCCGCGTGACCCGGCCAGGAGATGCGAGGCCTGAGAAGGCCAGAGTGGGAGACCTGCCAATCTGATCGAGAACATGAGGCATAAAAGGGCCCCACAGCGTGGAGAGGGGGCAGGTGAGGGAGGGCTGAGACACAGTTCTACACCCTGAACGCTACCAACCAAGATGGAAATGTCCATCGTCATATCTAACACACAGATCCGGACAGCATGAGATTCCGTACCGGGCGGCGACCACAGAGCCGGCTGCCGGAGAGCACATGGGAGGGGGGCAGGTGGGAGGGGGGCAGGTGGGAGGAGGGCATGCGGGGGGAGGGAACGCGGGGGGAGGGCACGCGGGGGGAGGGCACGCGGGGGAGGGAGGAGGGCATGCGGGAGGAGGGCACGCGGGAGGGGGACACGCGGGAGGAAGGAGGAGGGCATGCGGGAGGAGGGCAGGCGGGAGGGCACCTGGGGGGAAGGAGGAGGGCACTCGGGAGGGGGGCACGCGGGAGGAAGGAGGGCACACAGGGGGAAGGAAGGGGGAGGAGGGCAGGCGGGGGGAGGGCAGGCGGGGAGAGGGTAGGCGGGGGGAGGGCACGTGGGAGGAGGGTAGGAGGAAGGAGGGGGGCAGGCGGGGGAGGGCAGGCGGGGGGAGGGCAGGCAGGGGAGGGCACGTGGGAGGAGGGCAGGAGGAAGGAGGAGGCAGGCGGGGGAGGGCAGGCGGGGGGAGGGCACGTGGGAGGAGGGCACGCAGGAGGAAGGAGGGCATGCGGGAGGAGGGCAGGCAGGGCATGTGGAAGGAGGGCAGGCAGGAGGAGGACAGGCGGGAGGAGGGCAGGCAGGGCAGGCGGGAGGAGGGCAGGGGGAGGAGGGCAGGCAGGGCATGTGGGAGGAGGGCAGGCAGGAGGAGGACAGGCGGGAGGAGGGCAGGCGGGAGGAGGGCAGGCAGGGCAGGCGGGAGGAGGGCAGGCAGGGCAGGCGGGAGGAGGGCAGGCGGGAGGAGGGCAGGCAGGGCAGGTGGGAGGAGGGCAGGCAGGGCAGGCGGGAGGAGGGCAGGCAGGGCACGCGGGAGGGCAGGTGGGAGGAGGGCAGGGGGAGGAGGGCAGGCGGGGCAGGCGGGAGGAGGGCAGGCGGGAGGAGGGTAGGGGGAGGAGGGCAGGGGGAGGAGGGCAGGCGGGAGGAGGGCAGGCGGGGCAGGCGGGAGGAGGGCAGGTGGGAGGGCACGCAGGCACCGTGGACCAACCACAGCAGCGTCCTGCAGGCTTGTCCTCAGCCCGACTCCTCAATGGCTGGCGACCGTTTCCTAACAGCACTGTGTGTGCTGCGGATCAGCCACACTTTCTTATAGATCTGGCTGTTTTCAACAGACACTGGCTGATCCCGGCTGGACGCAGGGGTGAACGGCCAGGGGACAGGGCAAGCTAACATGACACACGGCCGTGCCCCCAAGACCAAGGAGAAGAGCGGGGAGGCGAGGCCCGTGGAGTCCATCACCCACGCGCTCAGGCGAGACAGTGAACACACATGCTTGTCCACATGCTGAGCACACAGACCTCCAAGGTGTGACTCTGAGCCGTGACTGAGGCCAGGTCCCGAGCAGGCCCGCCTGACCGCACGTGCATTCACGCTCTCCGTGTGTGTGCAGCTTCTGAAAAGCCATGAGCCAGTCCACAAGCGCCGTGGCTCAGCTGCTGAAGGAGAACCGGACCCTGAGCACAGAACGCGGAGCTCACTCGCACCAGCAGGTAGCTCAGAGCATTTAGACCGAGCCAGCACGGGAGCCTGCCCGCGGGTGGCTGAGCCTACGACGTCCGTTATATGCCAGCGTCTAATTTATTCACTGCCAGTTTTCTTAAGGCTCTGGGAATGTCTTTCTTATTGCAGTCCTGTCGGACCCCTTGCTCCTCACCCACCGACTCAACCAATCACACTGAAACATTCGGAAAAAAATGCGCCTTCATTTCCTGCTGTCGCTCTGACGCAAAGCATCCATGACCCAAGGATGACAAGGGGCATGTGGGAAGGTGTGCACGGGTCACGGAAGGGACTGGGCAGGCTTCAGATTTTGGCACGCACGTGTGTGTGTGTGTGGTGCTGGAATCCATTTCCCATCAGCACAGGAAGGATGCTCTTGAGACTTTCCCCAAGACCGTGTGGAGCTTCCTAATGGAAGGGCTCCATCTAGTGGAGCCCGACGGAGGGAAAGGTTAACTCTCAGATTGCAGTGAGCTCTGGCTGGCCAGGGCTCGGGCTCCATTGTGCCCCGAGAGAAAGGAAGCTGATGAAGATGAGAAAGGAGCCGGCGCTGTGGACAGAGGCGGCTGCAGGTGGGACCGGCCAGGCTGCCTTCACCTTGGTCAGATGTTAAAGTGATGGCGTTGTGGAGTGCCAACAAGCAGAAACCAACCGACCCAGGCACAAGCCCCAGATGCATGGTGAGGCGCCGAGCCGAGCTCGGGCCGCAGTCCAGCATTACCTCCCATGAACGGCACACGTGCTGTAATGGGTACGTATTCAACCCACAGCACACGTGTCGTATTATGTACGTATTTAACAAACGGCACGTGTGTTGTAATGGGTATGTATTTAACAAACAGCACATGTGTTTTACTGTGTAAGTATTTAACAAAGTGTGGCATACTTTTACAAGGTTGATAAAATTCTTTGGTTGGATAACTTCTGTAAGAAACACAGCAATTCCTAAATTTTTCTCTAATTCCTTCTCTTCATGGACTGAATTAGCCCGACAGGCAAAGCTCAAAAATGCCCCAGTGGAGCCAAAGGAAGAAAAAAGGAAAAAGTCAAGGCTTATTCTTCAACTTCTCTCGTATCTCGCATGCCATTCTGACAACAAATACTCCAGTACCTCCTCTAGAAAGCAAGTGCTAGAAAACGTCAGCCTTTGTGACCTTCTCCTACTCAAATGCACAGCGACAGCCCACTGCAGATGGGAAGAATTGGCCGGGAACTGGACAGGGGGACAGCGGGACGGGGGCACAGCGGGACGGGGGGACAGTGGGACAGGGAGACGGGGGGACGGGGACAGTGGGACAGCAGGACAGGGGGACAGGGGGACGGGGGGACAGGGGGACAGTGGGACGGGGGGACAGCGGGACAGGGGGAGCTAAAGCAGAGGCTCAATGCAGCGGCACAGGATGCAGCCTGCCATTCCACCCTCCACGCAGGGCCCGACGCCCCAGGAAACGCCAGTGCCCAGGCTGGGGAAATTAGCTATCTCTACAATGCTGCAGTCATTCTCAAGAATGCGTATCCCTGAGGATTATGCCAGAAAAACTTATGTAACTTTTATAAGTTCAAAAAACCCTACTTTTGAAAATTGTAACCCAAACATTGTCATTGAAGCCAGCAGGGGCTGGCGGTGTCTGCCTCTTAGGAAAGCTGCATTCCCCCTCCTCTGCGGGGGGGGGGGGGGAGGGGAGGGGGGAGGGGGAGGGGGAGGGGGGGCCCTGTGACCGGACGCCGTCTGGCAGGGGCCGGTGGACGTGTCTGGCCAGTGGCAGCATGCAGCGGCGTGTCGCCATTTCTTTCTCAGCTGTGCGTAAAGGTTGCTGGGAACTCACCGCCCGGAGGAAGCCGCCCTCACGGAGCCGGCGTTCTCAAACAGCTGCGCCTTTGCTGCCACTCTGAAAAGTAAGTGAATGCATTGAAATGCGGTTTTATGAATGACTCCGTGTTATCTTCGTGCTTCCACGTTTGAGAAAGATGACCTTCATTTTAAAAAAATGAAGTCGGCCAGAAAATCAACCGCCTCAGCGTGAACATTCAAACCAAACAGGATGAGCAGGGAGCCGGTGTACCCCTTCTGACCCCCCCCCCCGCCCAGCTGTGCCTTAAACTTCAGTTGAGAGGGATTTGAGCTACGGGGTCCTTTCCTGAGGACCTTATACCTCGAACCCCTTTTCTGCTTCAGAAAACAAGGAAACAGAGGCGAAGGTTTTCTTCCCACTCTGCTTCCAGCTGGAGGCGAGGGAAGAATGGGAGAATGGAGTCAGTGTGACAGGGGCGGGCGGCTAGGTCCCCCTGACTGCGGGTGCCCTACGCGTCTCCTGTTCCCTGAGAAGCCGAGCCCTGAACGGGTGCGGTGGTCTGCAGAGTCGGTGCGTGGCGCCCTGAACGGGTGCGGTGGTCTGCAGAGTCAGTGCACGGCGCCCTGAACGGGTGCGGTGGTCTGCAGAGTCGGTGCACGGCGCCCTGAACGGGTGCGGTGGTCTGCAGAGTCGGTGCACGGCGCCCTGAACGGGTGCGGTGGTCTGCCCCCCCGGGGGACACGGGCAATGCAAACCTGTCCTCACTTACACTGAGCCAGGCCTCTGGTAGCCATTGCTGGACGCCGTGTCTGGCCTTAGCCTCCTGAACATTTTGGGGGGCAGCTCTGGATTTGGTGTGGCTTTGGGTGACTCCTTGGAGCCTAGAGAAGTTAAGCTTTGAACGGATCCACTGTAGCTCTTGTTTCCTAAAAGGCAAGCCCAGGAGAACAGACAAAATAATAGCACTAACGCTGTACGCATGCACCACAAAGGAAGCATTTTCCTCCAGGGCTGAATGGGAAGGCACAGAATGTTCTTTGGGTGCAGCGGTCCCTCACTCAGCAGATCTAAATCTACAGTAATTACAAAGACATCGCCTCCAGGGAGGCAGAGGCGGGCAGAGGGTGACAGGATCGGGAGGATCTAGGCTCAGGCGCCAAGCAGAAGAGCGTATGTCCTTCGTTTCAGCCGTTCGCCTTGCTGCGGCGTGGCGGGCGCCCAGGTGGTCACCGCCCGGGCCCGCGCTGCTTACCCTCAGCTGCAGAGACGGACCGGAGAGAGCAGCCCGGGGTTCTCCGGAGCCCCGGAAGCCCGTAGGGGCCCTTCTTGACGGAGTCCGCGGGTGGGGAGCCGTCCCCCGGGCTGGCCACCGAGGCCACGCTCTGACTGTCCGACTCGGCGTCTGTTTTGGCGGCGTCTTCGCGAGAGCTCGATTCGGGGCTGGTGGTCCAGAGACCCAGACTCTTCTGCCCACTGGAGGGCGACGGGGTGGCGATCCAGGGGACCCCTCCGGGCTTCTCCCGGGGCGGGCAGGGGGCCGGCTTGCTCGTGCTGTTCTGTTCGGAGGAGTGGGAGGACAGGGACTCGATGCTGCCCATGGGCGTGCTGTCCGGGCTGCTGCTGTACGAGTCACCTGAGCGGCGGGACGCAGACAGACAACGCTGAACGCTGGCCGCAGCCTTCCCTGCACCTGTATCTCCCCCCCAACCCCCCTCCCCCACACCCAACTGGACCCCGCGGGTCTGCGCGGCCCAGGGCTGGCCTGCGGAACGCCCGCAGACAGGCGCGGGAGCTCAAGCAGGATTCTGTCCAGAGCTCGGAACCGCTGCCTGGTGTTCACACACTGACCCCGGTGAGACCGCGTGTCTCGAGCAGTGCGGAGGTGGAAACGCGGCTCCCACTGGGGACGGCGCGGGACTCGGTGGACCGGAGGCCGGCACCCACCTTCACCTTCCCATCCCCAGTGACGGAGGCGGTCCACGCACACCAGCCCCTCCGCACAGACGCCCTCCACACACACGCCCCTGGATCCATGCACATGCGCACCCCTCCACACACACGCCACTCCACGCACACGCCCCTGGATCCATGCACACGCGCACCCCTCCACACACGCCCCTCCACGCACACGCCCCTGGATCCATGCACACGCGCACCCCTCCACGCACACGCCCCTCCACGCACACGCCCCTGGATCCATGCACGCACACGCCCCTCCACGCACACGCCCCTGGATCCATGCACACGCCCCTCCACGCACACGCCCCTGGATCCATGCACACGCCCCTCCACGCACACGCCCCTGGATCCATGCACACACGCACCCCTCCACGCACACGCCCCTCCACGCACACGCGCACCCCTCCACGCACACGCCCCTGGATCCATGCACACGCCCCTCCACGCACACGCCCCTGGATCCATGCACACGCCCCTCCACGCACACGCCCCTGGATCCATGCACACACGCACCCCTCCACGCACACGCCCCTCCACGCACACGCGCACCCCTCCACGCACACGCCCCTGGATCCATGCACACGCCCCTCCACGCACACGCCCCTGGATCCACGCACATGCCCCTCCACGCACACGCCCCTGGATCCACGCACACGCCCCTCCACGCACACGCCCCTCCATGCACACGCCCCTCCACGCACACGCGCACCCCTCCACGCACACGCCCCTGGATCCATGCACACGCCCCTCCACGCACACGCCCCTCCACGCACACGCCCCTGGATCCATGCACGCACACGCCCCTCCACGCACACGCCCCTCCACGCACACGCCCCTCCATGCACACGCCCCTCCATGCACACGCGCACCCCTCCACGCACACGCCCCTCCACGCACATGCCCCTCCACGCACACGCCCCTCCACGCACACGCCCCTCCACGCCCCTCCGTGCAGGCACCACAGGGGCACAGCTAGCTACAAGAGGCCGGCTGTCTGGTGAAGCTTATTTTCTTCCTACTCTTAATTGCATCAAGGAGCCAGAGACAGACGTGGAGCACCGCCACACACACCCGCGCACACTCAGACTGTTTTGTTAAGTGAGGACTGCAGGGAGGCGCGGGCGGAGGCCGCGGTGTGCAGACGGCGTGGTGCGAGCTGCCCGCGTGAGAATGCGTGGTGGGGACCTCCTTCCTTCCTTCCTCCCCGACACCCCGAGGCCAGGCTCTGAGAACTCAGCGTGAGAGCCAGCAAGCGAGACCACGGCTACTTTCACTGACTTTCTCCTGTTTTCTTATGAACCACTTGGACGACAGGACCAAACCTGGCCATTCCTACCGCGCTGAATGGCGCCGGGACCCGTCTTCCTCCCCCTTGGTGGCAACAGTGGATTTGCGGTCCAGGGAACCTGGGGGGGGGAGGGGTGTGGCTGCACTTACTGTCGGGCTCGGCCAGGCACGGCGTGTACCGCCCCCGGGGCTTCCGAGGGCCAGTGGACAGGCAGATGGCGCGCGCCCTGCGGGACCCGGAGCGAGGCTGGGGCTGGGGGAGAGGCACGTTCGGGTCTGGGGCCGAGTGGAAGATCTGCACAAGAGAGACGGGGCCAGACTCAGGGACGATGGCAATGTCAGCAGGAGAGCCACACCGTGGAGACCTCAGAACCACAGTGCTGGCTGACACACGCACACGCACGAGTACACAAGCACACACATGCACACGCCATGTACACACACACCATGCGCACGTACACGCCATGCACACACACACCATGCATGCGCATGCGCGCGCACACACACACACAATGTCAGCACAAGAGCCACACCGCGGAGACCTCAGAACCACAGTGCTGGCTGACACACGCACATGCACGAGTACACAAGCACACACACGCACACACCATGCACGCACACACCATGCATGTGCGCATGCACATACACACACAATGTCAGCACGAGAGCCACACCGCGGAAACCTCAGAACCACAGTGCTGGCTGACACACGCACACGCACGAGCACACACACACACACACACACACACACACAGTCCTTGGGTGACAGGACGCTTCCTTCACAGGCTTTCTTTTCCATAGCTCCATACGTCCCAGGAGTGCGAGTCAGGTGAACCGATAGCTTTAAGCACCCGCACGCAGGACTGGGGTTCTGGGTCAGGACCCGCCCCGTCTGCAGGGCGCCCCTCCGCCCTCCTCCGAGGTGGGCTCAAGCAGGGCTCCCACTGTGAACGGAGGCGTGAAGCCCAGCCTACCTTCTCGTAGTGCTCGATGAGGATCTCCACCACGATGTTCTGGAACTTGATGCTCATCATGGCGGCCACCGTCTCCTCCTGGGCTCTCATCAGGGTGGGGCCGAATATGACGCCCAGGTTGGAGACGGTCATGAGGTTCTGCTGGCTGTGCAGCGACACCCTAGGGGGAGAGGACAGGCGACAGGCTCAGCGGGGCGCCGGGCTGAGGGCAGGGCTCCGTGCCAGCGCGCGGCCGCACAGCGCCAACACACTGCACACGCTCCGTGGACTCACGTTCTGAGGCCAATTCCGCTCCTCAGGGATGGCCTGGGGAGCAATAACGTTAAGAATGTAGAAAGCTCCTATGAAGCTCTCGAGGTCATGCACATCAGGCAGAGAGGTGTCTCCCAAATGCAAGTCCAGGGTTTCCCTGAGCCCACCAAACCCATCTCTGCCCGGCAGAGGGGCGTCCAGCCTCCTCCTCCTGCCTCTCTTCCTTCTAAAACGTCCCCGGCAGCTCCCCAGGCTGCACAAGCACACGGAAGCCGCCATGATGGCTGCCTTGAAAACACACGTAGACAGGCGCCGCGGCTCCGCCGGCCAGCTCAGCTGCTCAGGGGGCTGGAGATGGGACACGGTATCAAGCACGTACCTCGCTGGGACATCTCTGTCTAACCACTGACATCCGTTAGCCTGCTGGAAGGTAATGTCTGAGGAAGCAGCATGCAGTTGCACACACACACAGAGCACAAGGTTACACTCCTGCCCAAAGGACATCACTAACTACTCCACAGCCACAAGCGAGCACAGTGAGAGAACACTTCAGCACAGAAGACATTCCCTGTTCACCGAAGCGGGGAGACACACCGCTCACGTCACAACACGCGTGAAGAAGCCCTGATTCCTCACACATTTCCCGATGGCTATCCATCTCACCATTATTTAACAACTGCAAAGGGTATGACTATTCACATAATAGAAGCCGGTAAAGCTACACACAAACACCCAAAGATGTATTCTAGACAGCTTCACGTGTTTTAAGAAGACACCAGCAGCTCTTAGCGAGTGAACACGTGGAGAGGTAAGCAAGCTAAGCCAGAGAATTACTTGACCAGGTGCTTGATTAAGATGTCCAGCATCTCTCTGTTCTTCTCGGGCAGTTTGTGTACCAAGGCGTGCACGGCCTCCACCCTGTAGTTCTGGTCGTCCGACTCTGTGGGGAAGAAAGGTCGCAGACGCTGTTTTAACTGCAGGCATCATAACCTCGCCTGCGTCCCTCAGCCCGCAAAGCCTCGCGTCACGGAGCGGCTGTCTTCATTCCCCGAGACACCAGAGCGCTCCCTCATCTGCTGGGTGTGGAAAAGGCCAGACTGTGTGAAGTCAGGGCTGAGGTACCCAGATGTCCCCAAGAAAACCTAACTGGGAATGGAAGACAAGATACACACACACACACACACACACACACACACACACACACACACACACACACACACACACACACACACACACACACACACACACACACACACACACACACACCACTTCCCAACTTTGAGTCCGGGGACCCAGCTGTGGGTCCGTCCCTGCCAAGGAATTGTGACACTTCTAGGTCTTCAAATGTCTTCTTTTACACTGAGATGTATTTAAAAACAAAACCAAAAACAAAAAGAAGAACTGAATTTCATTGAGGAACCTAGTTTGGCATAGTTCCCCCTTGAGTCATATAACAGGTGAATTCCTGGACAGACAATGTATTCTAAATATCACTGTAATGAATAATGGGATTGCCATTTGCATCGGAACAACTGAAGAACCAAAGTTCGCATTGAAAAATCCCACTTGTTATAAAGCAAACTCTGCATAAAGGGATCTGGGCTTAGAGTTGGGAAGTGAAGTAAAAAAAACAAACAACAACAAAACCCTAGGAAGCGGGTATCAGTCACGACAGCAAACAACACTGGAATTTTCACTCTTCTTTCTCATCGCACCAGACTGTCAACCGACAGTCTGGTTTTCATCAAATTCTGTCTTCCTAAGTGACAAAAACATTTAGTTTACTCTACGATCCGTATTGGCTAAGAAGCCCTGCTGCGGGCTGCGACAACACAGACAATGGTGTTTGAGCAACAGGTGGAGCATCCACGCCAGCACACAGTGTCCACGGGCACCACAGCCTGCCCATGGCGGTCCACAGCCCATCCACAGCACCAAGCAGTGTCCACGCACACCCCAGCCCATCCACAGCAGCCCACAGCATTCACGCACACCCCAGCCCACCCACAACAGCCCACGGCGTTCACGCACACCCCAGCCCATCCACAGCAGCCCACGGCATTCACGCACACCCCAGCCCACCCATGGCAGTCCACGGCATTCACGCACACCCCAGCCCATCCACAGTGGTCCACGGCATTCACGCACACCCCAGCCCATTCACAACAGTCCACGGCATTCACGCACACCCCAGCCCATCCACAGTGGTCCACGGCATTCACGCACACCCCAGCCCATCCACAGCAGCCCACGGCATTCACGCACACCCCAGCCCATCCACAGTGGTCCACGGCATTCACGCACACCCCAGCCCATTCACAACAGTCCACGGCATTCACGCACACCCCAGCCCACCCACAACAGCCCACGGCGTTCACGCACACCCCAGCCCATCCACAGCAGCCCACGGCATTCACGCACACCCCAGCCCACCCACAACAGCCCACGGCGTTCACGCACACCCCAGCCCATCCACAGCAGCCCACGGCATTCACGCACACCCCAGCCCACCCATGGCAGTCCACGGCATTCACGCACACCCCAGCCCATCCACAGTGGTCCACGGCATTCACGCACACCCCAGCCCATTCACAACAGTCCACGGCATTCACGCACACCCCAGCCCATCCACAGTGGTTCACGGCATTCACGCACACCCCAGCCCATTCACAACAGTCCACGGCATTCACACACACCCCAGCCCATCCACAGTGGTCCACGGCATTCACGCACACCCCAGCCCATCCACAGCAGCCCACGGTGTTCACGCACACCCCAGCCCATCCACAACAGCCCACGGCATTCACGCACACCCCAGCCCATCCACAGCGGCCCACGGTGTTCACGCACACCCCAGCCCATCCACAACAGTCCACGGTGTTCACGCACACCCCAGCCCATCCACAGCAGCCCATGGCATTCACGCACACCCCAGCCCACCCATGGCAGTCCACGGCATTCACGCACACCCCAGCCCATCCACAGCGGTCCACGGCATTCACGCACACCCCAGCCCATCCACAGCGGCCCACGGTGTTCACGCACACCCCAGCCCATCCACAGCGGTCCACGGTGTTCACGCACACCCCAGCCCATCCACAGCGGCCCACGGTGTTCACGCACACCCCAGCCCATCCACAGCGGTCCACGGTGTTCACGCATACCCCAGCCCATCCACAGCGGCCCACGGCGTTCACGCACACCCCAGCCCACCCACAGCGGCCCACGGCGCGTGGTACTCACTGACGGCCAGGATGAAGTCCTGGTGCAGCTTGTACGTCATCAGCGGCTCAGCCAGGCACCTGCAGCAGAGACGGAAGGCGGCGTGCTGATGGAGGCGTCCTCTCCAGCCCGCCCCGCCAGTTCCAGAGCCTCTTTAGGAACTCAGAGATTCTCTCTGCTCAACTAGTGTCAGCGGGACACGGGGCGGGACAAGGAAGGACGGTTACAGCGCTGAGCGCAGACTCCACAGACCCCGGGCCCCGCACGGCTGGCTCTCTCAGGAGGAGAGGCTAGGGATTACTTCATTCAGGACCAAAGCCAACCTCACATAGTTCAAAAAGCAAAAAAATGTATTTCAATTTGTTTAAAACATACATTAAATATCCTCACAGGTTAATATGAAACAAAAAATGATCCTTCAGAGCTGGGTGCTGGTGGCTTATTCCTGTAACCCCAGCAACGGTGGAGACCCATCCCAGGTAGAGGCCAGGATGTAGAGGCCAGGACATAGAGGCCATGCTGCTCAGGGAAGGTCGAGAGCCTTCTGGACACGCAGCCAGGTGCTGCAGGCGCGTCACCAGCCAAGCTACGGCAGGAAGCCTGCATGAGGCGGCCATGTGCCAGAAACCACCGCGGTGGAGAGACAGACGCGGTCTCACAAGAACCAACCCCAAAACGGCTGCGGGAGAGCAGCCTCCACGCGCAGGCCCTGATTCACACTCCAGCACTGTGTTCTTCTGAACACATGAACTCAGTGCTCACAAGACGCGGCCGCCTTGGAAGGTGCCACTGAAAAAAAACCTTGACCAGTTCCAGAACGCATAATGAGCGCAGCAGGACTGTGTGTCCAGCCCGCCTGTGTGCACACAGCCCCCACGTGTGCACACAGCCTCCCTGTGCCCGGCCTGCCTGTGTGCACACAGCCTCCATGCACAGAGCCTCCCTGTGCCCGGCCTCCCCCCAGTGCACACAGCCCCGGGTACACACCTGAGGTAGTTTTTTAGCCCACTGGTGATCGTCTTGTTGTCCCACAGTTCAACGTCAATGTCAATATCTGGAGGGGATTTGGGAGCTGGAAAGAATAAAAGTATTTCAGCTGTGTAATTCAGAATGTGACCCCCGACACCCAAGGTCGGGGGTCGGTCACTGCGCAGGACGCCGCAGCCGCCCGGCCGCGTGCGCTCACTGCATCCCGGCGAAGTGTCCGGCATGCACCGGGGGGGTCGCAGGGCTCTGCATGGATTAAAACAGTCAATCCTCAGAAGTCTCAAGACACGGGGAAAGCTCACCCCCCCCTCCCCCCCCCCCCGTAACAGAGGAGGCGGCTGAGATGTGGGGAAGTTGAGCGTGTCCAGGCTGAGCCGGGATGTGATGTGCGGGCATCGGGCGTTACCTCGCCACGGGTGACCAAAGCCAGCCTGGAAGCCAAACCCAGCAGTGCCAGGATGCCCCTCGCGCTCTTATCGTTCCCCTATGACAGCTGAACACCGCAGAGGGCTCAGTGCTGTACACGAGCCCATCTGTGAAGCCCCGTCGGTCTCGTCCAATAAACACACGGAGTTAAGATTAACTATGAATTTAAAATACACAGAGGGCAGCAGCCATGTGTGCACGAGAAGCCTGTGTTCCGGGGCCACGTGTGCTGGGGCGCCACTTACAGAAGGTGGTGCTCAGGAGCTTCTGGACTTTGGAGTTGACTCCTCCGATGCGGTACAGGCCGAGGACGGTGATGCCTGAGGGGAGGGAAAAGCGTGCGCATGGCGTGAGCCCCACGCCGCCGGGCGGGAGGTGCGCGGCTCGGCAGACGCCCGCCACGCGCCACGCGGCGCAAGAGCAGCCTGGCGGGTCCGCGGTGTGGCGGGTCCAGCCGGCCCGAGACGGCCCTGCACACGCGCTTCCCAGAGCTGACCCCGCACGGCGGCCCGAGAGCCTCGGAGACCCTCCGGGAGTCGAGGGAAGCCCCCTCCCCCGCCCGCAGCTGCTACTCTACATAAACGGCATCGGGAAGGGAGGGCGAGGGTACTCCTCGTCCCCGGTCTTCGGAGTCGGGGATGCCTGTGTGCTCCACACGCATGTTTACAGGTGGGGAAAGGACCCGGCTTTCCCCGCTCACTCACCTCGCGTCTCCACGGCTTGGATGCATTTCCTCACGAAGTTGAAGCCGGCTTCGTTCAGGTACACTGGAAGAGGGGGTGACCGTGAGCTGGGCGCCCGCAGGGAGTGGGGCCCCTAGCTGGTCCCCTCCCAGACGCGCTGCCTCCCTGACGGGACGCGACTGTGGCCAGCGTGTGACAGGGACGCGCGGTTATCAGAGGTCGGGAGCCAACGGCTTCACTCCACGAAAAGAAAAACGGTTACCACTTCCTGGCCAGACGATAGGACAACGGAAACGTTAGAAGCAAAGAAGCTGCGTCACTCAGAAGAGGGTGAGGCACGCGCCGCCCCTCGCCTGACATCCAACAACATCTAAACACAGACTGCCCCACCAGGGTTCAGACTAGTCTAGAACAGGGTTCCAGACTGCTCTAGAACAGGGTTCCAGACTGCTCTAGAACAGGGTTCCAGACTGCTCTAGAACAGGGTTCCAGACTGCTCTAGAACAGGCAACGCCAAGTGCTCACTGACGGGTTATTCCTTTGCACCAAGCTTGCTCCAGTTCCTCCTCTGACAGGTTCCTGCGGGTGAGCAGAGCCTGGCCTCAGCTCGCTCTCCCTCCTCAGAGGCGGCCGGAGGGAATCAGAACCCAACTACGCGCGGTTCCCAGGAACTGAAACCGAGCAACACCCACGGTGCTTTGGCCTCCGGGGTAAAGCGGAGGACAGACCTAATAAACCTCCTTGATTCAGTCAGACGTTACCCGTTCAGGGCTACAGCTTTTACTGAAACCCAAATGACGTTTCCATAGGCAGCGTAGCAGCACAAAAGCTATTCATCGTGGCAGAATTTGAAGAGCCGCAAGGAGAGGAAACCGCGTGCCCTTCCACAGTGCTCAAAAACCAGAGTCCTTGTGCCGCGCTTCCTCGTCATCCAGACCTGACCTGACCCCGGATGCACCGCACGCAGCACACGCACCGCGCGCGGCCGCACAGCGGCTTCCCCAGCAGCCAGCGTGGAGACGCCCGCCTTAACCGCGTCTCCTTCACCCCCTGCCTTGGCTTTTCAGATGAAAAAACACAGGCATCTCCTGCTGGGCTCCAGAGCACAGGGAGACAGCGGCCCACAGAAGTGAGCACTGTGGTCTGCACCGCAGCCACAGGCCTCGAGGATCAAGAGCGGACACTGCAGCACTGCCCGTGACCCCCGTCCTGCTCCGCCCGTGAGTGGCTCCGGGGCTCTGACCTTGGACAGAATCAGTCACACTGGAGTCGAGCTGTGGGAAGGGCGGAGGGAAGGACGTGACCCAAGATGTCTGGGAACTGAATGCTGTGCCGCTCAAGGGCACGTGTGGCAGCCGGACTTGCATGGAAGTGGAAGCAGCTCACTGTTCAGTTGATGTCTGGTTGGACACGGCCCTGGGCCCCGTGGTGCTGGAGAGAACTCGGCCCTGGCACGCGGGAGGGGACTCCGTCCCGGGAACAGCGCGGGGGGGGGGGGGGGGGGCTGGGAGGAGTGCCGGCTGGGAGGAGTTCTAAGTGCCTCTTCCTCACACTCCACACATTGCCCGGGTCCAGGGTGAAGGACAAGCTGAAAAGCCACCACACAAAAGCCACGCATGATCGGAGACAAGGCTCAGGCCACCAACAGAGAATACTAAACAAAGAAAACAGGAGAGAGAGAAACTGCGTTTTCCCTTGCAAACCGCCAGGCCCAGGATACGTATCTGAGACAGGAAAGGGCCATGCAGAAAGAGGATCTGTTTCCTGGCAAGGTGAGTTCAAATGGCAGAATCCCGAGGAACCTGGGTGATGTAGTTTTTAATAAAAATACCTCAGTGGCACAGCTCGAGGGTAGTTTAATGTGAACCTCAGTTGGCACCTGTTTAATACTGACAGTAAATCTTACCTCCCTCAAAATGAATCCACTTCCAAAGTCTTAGGATTCTACAAAAAAGCCATTAACGGCCTAGCTCACAATCAGAAAGGTATTTGTGGACAGAATATCCTGCAACTGGCCATTTCTTGGGGAGTACTGCAAAAAAAAAAAAACCAAAAACACCAAACCACCACCCCACCCCCCAAAAAAACAACCAACCATCAGCTGCCTCAGAGAGCCAGCCAGACACAAGACAGGGCGTATCAAGAAGCAAATAAAAGCCCAAGGAATGAAAATGAAATCTGATGTAAGTGATAGAGAAATGGTTTGATTATGAACTATTTCTTTGATTCAAGATTTCATGTTTTCAATTCCATCAGATGGAAGGTTTGTTAACTTATCACAAATAACCTCAGTGATAAAATAACTAATACAACGTCAATGGTGGTTGGAGTGATTCTCTGGGCGCATACTGGGAAGGCAGCCTTCGGTCCCCTTCCCCGAGCCCACAGCGGCTGCTGGTGGACAGATGGCTGAAGGTCAGGTTGTGCTGGAGTAGCGAGGGGAGGGCCGCTGCTGGCTTCCCCTCCCCCAGAGTCCCAGGGCCTCACGGACAGGTCCAGCGAGCCTCGCGCTCACAGGCAGAGGACAGATTTCCCGGCCTGAGTGGCTCCTGCCATCTCGGAAGGGCTGGCGGCTCCCCCTCCGCTAACAGGACGTCCGCTCCCTTCCCGCGCTGGGGAGAAGCCGAGCCCTCGCCCTTCTTCAGCCGCACGATTCGGACGCGCCTTCTGCTCTTTTCTCGTCTAACTGTCAAGGCGCCTAACTGCGGTTTCTCTTTTCTGGCTTACTGCAAGGTTGGCCAAGGTAGAAAGAAAAGGATTGTTTCTCATTAGCGGCCAGAACTACCTGCCAAGCTCAAATCCATACTGTTTCTGCTTTTCAACTCTTAGCTGTGCCGAGAGCCGGGTCCACGCGTGCATCACTGCACCTTCCCCAGAGACACCCAGACACCGCCACAGATGAAGGGTCAGGTGTGCATCACACCACACACCTGTGAAATTCACTCATCCATCAGGAAGAATACTGCCCCATTTTCAGGGACGTAAAAAAAAAATTACGTAAAGTGAAATGTCAGGCTCAGGGAGACAAAGGGCATGTGTTTTTCTCTCCTGTGGAATTTAGATCTAAAATAGATAAAGATGTGAAAGAATAGACAGGGTTGTATGCACGCACGTGTGTACACACATACACCAACTAACGTATAGTGCGCACAGGGCGGATTCAAATGGTTGTAACTCATTTGAACAACTGCTGTACAGTTCAGTGAGGCCGGGCGAGGTGGAGGGAGAGGAGCAGACGCAGGGGAGAGGAGGAGTGGGCAGAGTTAGCACACCACGTGTGTATGTGGAAACAGAGCCTGGTGGCGGGGCCTGGGTGGGGTGAGGATGGGGGGAGGGGGAGGCAGGAGTGTGAAGGTGCCCCACACGCTCACTGCAGACGTGTGGCTTGAGAGCCCTTCATACAGCCGTTTGAAGATAATGCAAATAAACAATATACTACAGTAAAACTAATAAAAGGTTGTGAAGGGGGAAAATGACTTACTTTCTTCTTTCTTGCTAATGATGGCGGGCAGGGTGTAAATCTGAAAACAGAGGATGTGAATCAGTGGCTTGCGTTACTGTGCGCCGGGAAGGTTGGCAGACGCTGCTGCTGCGGCCTGCGCCTGCCGTGGCCCGAGGCCAGGCCCCTTGCCCCGGCCCCTCCCTCCCCTGCGCCTGCCGTGGCCCGAGGCCAGGCCCCTTGCCCCGGCCCCTCCCTCCCCTGCGGTCCCCATCCATGAAAGGCTCTGGGCCTGGCCATCCGGCAGAGGCGTCCCAGCCTGCGGCCAGCACCGTGCCTACCACTCCCCAGAGTCCTCACGGCGCCTCCCGGGTGGCTGCCTCCGGCCACCTGCTCAGTGCCTAATCTCACCCGGACTTTGCTGAGCTAACCAGCCGCCCCTCACCCAGCTCCAGCTCGGGCTTCTGGACTATTGGTGGAGAAGTGAAAAGGCTTCATATTAAAAAAAAAAAAAAAACAATAAATTGCAGACTATTTTTTTTAATAAAATATAATGAAACCGAAATAGTAAACTATAAAGAAAAAAAGCAGAGCCCAAGTTTTGTATCCTTAAATTCAACAGACATACAAGGGCTCCTCCGAGTGACAAATGAACTCGGAACCACCATTCCCTAAGACTCAAGCAGCACCGTAGAGAGCCAGGGAGCACCACACAGGGACTGGGAGCACCACCAGGGGCTGGGAGCACCAGCCAGGGGCTGGGAGTACGGTCGAGGGCCAGGGAGCTCCACCCAGGGCTGGGAGCTCCACCCAGGGCTGGGAGCACCACCCAGGGGCTGGGAGCACCGTCGAGGGCCAGGGAGCATCACCAGGGGCTGGGAGCAGCATTGAGGGTCAGGGAGCACCGTTGAGGGCCAGGGAGCACCACCAGGGGCTGGGAGCACCGTCGAGGGCCAGGGAGCCCCACCCAGGGCTGGGAGCCAGCAGGCCCACCACAAGCAGCACCGTGGGTACCTGTGCTACCACACGGGTATTCTGCACAGGCTCCTGAACCTGGAAGGTTCTACAATGGCAGGGTGATGCTCTCCTTCTGGTCCCAGTTAAAGAGATGGGCACCAGGGCCTCATGCCTGTAGCCCTAGCTACTTGGAAAAAGTTCCCAAGATTCTCATCTCAACCAGTTTATAAAAAGCTGGGCATGACAGCGGCTCCTGTGGTCTGGCTACCTGGGAAGAGTAAGCAAGGGCACCTGGGTCCAGGCTGGCCTGAGAATAAATACAAGATCTTATTTGGAAAGATAAGCAAAAAGAGCTTGGGGCCATGGCTCAAGTGGGAGAGTATCTGCCCAGCGAGCACAAGGCCCTGAGTTCAAACTCTAATACCCACCTTCTTCCTCACAGAACCCTCGGGGGGCACTGTAAGTTATCACACCACATCCAACTAAAATAACAGCTAAAATGAGAAAAATGCTTCACACGGAGAGTTCCACCAACAAGAGCTTTACCAAAGCAGTTTAACAACCAGCCGGGCTGGAGGCTGTGTCGCCTGGAATGGTTCATCGGCATGTGCCCATCGCTCAGTGCAGAAAACCACCCCGAGCGCGGCCAGAGCAATGACGAGGCTGTGGAGTGGATGCCACCTGCCCGGCCAGGCCGGGGACCAACACGGCGGCCCTCCCTCCTCCCCGACACGGCCACCGTGCGCGGCCCACGAGCGACCGAACCCCAGGCTCCACGCCCCCACCCGTGCGCCGCTCTCACCGGCTCCTTCCCGTCCATGGCTTCCAGCCACAGCTTCCGGTTGGCTTCAGAGAAGGCCTGCAGCGTGATGACGCCATGCCTGCGGGCAGAGCGTTCCCAGCGTTAGGCCACCGAGCGGACACGCCACTACACATTTACCAATCCCCAAGAACAATGAAGGTAAAATGTGACCAGAAAGAAGGGCAGAGGACAAAGACATGGGGAGGGAAGAAAGGGCACAGAAAACAAAGACAGATCCTCAGAAAACAAGCGTGGACAAGCACACACATTCACACACGCGTGACTTTAACTGTGATGACCACGGGTAGGAAACCCACGGAATGCTTTGGGTACAGGGCTGTCAGAAGAGCTACTTTTAAACTATTTTCTGTGATTCATTTCTTTTCTAAATAAGTATTTGTGGCCTTCCTATGTGAAAGAGGGAAACAGGCACATGGCTTTCAGACAGACTGGAAAACACGCACACACTTCCCATGTTGACATGTACACCCAGGAAAGGCAAACGTATCTAAAGGCACAAAGTGAAAAGATGAGTCCAGACCTTTCCACGACTTCTATGTCAAAGCAGAACCGCTTGTCGATCGAGTCTGTCTTTCGCCGGATGCAGGACTTTAACTTGAACATCTCTGGGGAGCTGGTCACGAGGCCGTTCTGGAATAGAAAAGACAGTGCACCATCAACACCACATGTGAACCAACACGTGCTCACCGGATCGAGCCACACGCCCTGCTGCCCCATAAGACTGCTCCGTCAGCTGCGAGAGCTACACCCGGCGAATCCCCCCTCGGCCCGACATGCGCTGCCCGGGGTGGGGTCACACACGGCCCGTCAGATGGCCAACGACGCCACTGAACACAAAGACCACAAGTCCCAAATGGCACAGCTTGCAGGAACTGAAATTCTGCAACGGGCTAGAAAGAGCGCCCTGCCGCGCCTAATCGACGTCCCCTAGAAGAAGAAAGGACCAGTGTGAAAAGGCAGAGACGAGTCCTGGGACCCCTGGACGGGGAGCCGAGCGTGGTGTGATCGTGTCTGTCCAGTGCTGGACGTGGAGCCGAGCGTGGTGTGAGCGTGTCTGTCCAGTGCTGGACGGGGAGCCGAGCGTGGTGTGAGCGTGTGTGTCCAGCGCTGGACGGGAAGCCGAGCGTGGTGTGAGCGTGTGTGTCCAGTGCTGGACGTGGAGCCGAGCGTGGTGTGAGCGTGTGTGTCCAGCGCTGGACGTGGAGCCGAGCGTGGTGTGAGCGTGTGTGTCCAGCACTGGACGGGAAGCCGAGCGTGGTGTGAGCGTGTGTGTCCAGCGCTGGACGGGGAGCCGAGCGTGGTGTGATCGTGTCTGTCCAGTGCTGGACGTGGAGCCGAGCGTGGTGTGAGTGTGTGTGTCCAGCGCTGGACGTGGAGCCGAGCGTGGTGTGATCGTGTCTGTCCAGTGCTGGACGTGGAGGCGAGCGTGATGTGAGCGTGTGTGTCCAGCGCTGAACGGGGAGCCGAGCGTGGTGTGAGCGTGTGTGTCCCAGTGCTGGACGTGGAGCCGAGCGTGGTGTGAGCGTGTGTGTCCAGCGCTGGACGGGGAGCTGAGCGTGGTGTGAGCGTGTGTGTCCAGCGCTGGACGGGGAGCCGAGCGTGGTGTGAGCGTGTCTCTGTCCAGCGCTGGACAGGGAGCCAAGCGTGGTGTGAGCGTGTGTGTCCAGCACTGGACGGGAAGCCGAGCGTGGTGTGAGCGTGTGTGTCCAGCGCTGGACGGGGAGCTGAGCGTGGTGTGAGCGTGTGTGTCCCAGTGCTGGACGGGGAGCTGAGCGTGGTGTGAGCGTGTGTCCAGCGCTGGACGGGGAGCCGAGCGTGGTGTGAGTGTGTCTCTGTCCAGCGCTGGACGGGGAGCCAAGCGTGGTGTGATCGTGTCTGTCCAGTGCTGGACGGGGAGCCGAGCGTGGTGTGAGCGTGTGTGTCCCAGTGCTGGACGTGGAGCCGAGCGTGGTGTGAGCGTGTCTGTCCAGCGCTGGATGGGGAGCTGAGCGTGGTGTGAGCGTGTGTGTCCAGTGCTGGACGGGGAGCTGAGCGTGGTGTGATCGTGTCTGTCCAGTGCTGGACGTGGAGCCGAGCGTGGTGTGAGCGTGTGTGTCCAGCGCTGGACGGGGAGCCGAGCGTGGTGTGAGCGTGTCTCTGTCCAGCGCTGGACGGGGAGCCGAGCATGGTGTGATCGTGTCTGTCCAGTGCTGGACGGGGAGCCGAGCGTGGTGTGAGCGTGTGTGTCCCAGCGCTGGACGTGGAGCCGAGCGTGGTGTGAGCGTGTGTGTCCAGCGCTGGACGGGGAGCCGAGCGTGGTGTGAGTGTGTCTCTGTCCAGCGCTGGACGGGGAGCCAAGCGTGGTGTGATCGTGTCTGTCCAGTGCTGGATGGGGAGCCGAGCGTGGTGTGAGCGTGTGTGTCCCAGCGCTGGACGTGGAGCCGAGCGTGGTGTGAGCGTGTGTGTCCAGCGCTGGACGTGGAGCCGAGCGTGGTGTGAGCGTGTGTGTCCCAGTGCTGGACGTGGAGCCGAGCGTGGTGTGAGCGTGTCTGTCCAGCGCTGGACGGGGAGCTGAGCGTGGTGTGAGCGTGTGTGTCCAGCGCTGGACGTGGAGCCGAGCGTGGTGTGAGCGTGTGTGTCCAGTGCTGGACGGGGAGCTGAGCGTGGTGTGATCGTGTCTGTCCAGTGCTGGACGTGGAGCCGAGCGTGGTGTGAGCGTGTGTGTCCAGCGCTGGACGGGGAGCCGAGCGTGGTGTGAGCGTGTCTCTGTCCAGCGCTGGACGGGGAGCCGAGCATGGTGTGATCGTGTCTGTCCAGTGCTGGACGGGGAGCCGAGCGTGGTGTGAGCGTGTGTGTCCAGCGCTGGACGGGGAGCCGAGCGTGGTGTGAGCGTGTGTGTCCCAGTGCTGGACGTGGAGCCGAGCGTGGTGTGATCGTGTCTGTCCAGCGCTGGACGTGGAGCCCAGCGTGGTGTGAGCGTGTGTGTCCAGCGCTGGACGTGGAGCCCAGCGTGGTGTGAGCGTGTGTGTCCAGCGCTGGACGGGGAGCTGAGCGTGGTGTGAGCGTGTCTGTCCCAGTGCTGGACAGGGAACCGAGGGTGGTGTGAGCGTGTCTGTCCAGTGCTGGACGGGAGCTGAGCGTGGTGTGAGCGTGTCTGTCCAGTGCTGGACTTGGAGCCAAGCGTGGTGTGAGCGTGTGTGTCCAGCACTGGACGGGGAGTCGAGCGTGGTGTGAGCGTGTGTGTCCAGTGCTGGACGGGGAGCTGAGCGTGGTGTGAGCGTGTGTGTCCAGCGCTGGACGGGGAGCCGAGCGTGGTGTGAGCGTGTGTGTCCAGCACTGGACGGGAAGCCGAGCGTGGTGTGAGCGTGTGTGTCCAGCGCTGGACGGGGAGCTGAGCGTGGTGTGAGCGTGTGTGTCCAGCGCTGGACGTGGAGCCGAGCGTGGTGTGAGCGTGTGTGTCCAGTGCTGGACGTGGAGCCGAGCGTGGTGTGAGCGTGTCTGTCCAGTGCTGGACGGGGAGCCGAGGGTGGTGTGAGCGTGTGTGTCCAGCGCTGGACGGGGAGCTGAGCGTGGTGTGAGCGTGTGTGTCCAGTGCTGGACGTGGAGCCGAGCGTGGTGTGAGCGTGTCTGTCCAGTGCTGGACGGGGAGCCGAGCGTGGTGTGAGCGTGTCTGTCCAGTGCTGGACGTGGAGCCGAGCGTGGTGTGAGCGTGTGTGTCCAGTGCTGGACGGGGAGCCGAGCGTGGTGTGAGCGTGTGTGTCCAGCGCTGGACGGGGAGCTGAGCGTGGTGTGAGCGTGTGTGTCCAGCGCTGGACGGGGAGCCGAGCGTGGTGTGAGCGTGTGTGTCCAGCGCTGGACGTGGAGCCGAGCGTGGTGTGAGCGTGTGTGTCCAGCGCTGGACGTGGAGCCGAGCGTGGTGTGAGCGTGTGTGTCCAGCGCTGGACGTGGAGCCGAGCGTGGTGTGAGCGTGTGTGTCCAGCGCTGGACGGGGAGCCGAGCGTGGTGTGAGCGTGTGTGTCCAGCGCTGGACGGGGAGCCGAGCGTGCTGTGAGCGTGTGTGTCCAGTGCTGGACGGGGAGCCGAGCGTGGTGTGAGTGTGTCTGTCCAGTGCTGGACGGGGAGCTGAGCGTGGTGTGAGTGTCTCTGTCCAGTGCTGGACGTGGAGCTGAGCGTGGTGTGAGCGTGTGTGTCCAGCGCTGGATGGGGAGCCGAGCGTGGTGTGAGCGTGTGTGTCCCAGTGCTGGACAGTGGTGTGACCTAATCATCCTGGCTGTGCTGCACTGCTGACGTGGACAGCCACGCTAGTGTGTGCTGCACTGCTGACGTGGAGCCACGCTGGCGTGTGAGGCAGTGCTGACGTGGACGGCCATGCTGGCGTGTGAGGCGCTGCTGATGTGGATGGCCACGCTGGCGTGTGAGACCCTGCTGACGTGGACGGCCACGCTGACGTGTGCTGCACTGCTGACGTGGATGGCCATGCTGGCGTGTGAGGCAGTGCTGACATGGACAGCCACGCTGGTGTGCTGCACTGCTGACGTGGACGGCCACGCTGGCGTGTGAGGCAATGCTGACGTGGATGGCCACGCTGGCATGTGAGGCAGTGCTGATGTGGATGGCCACGCTGGCGTGTCAGGCAATGCTGACGTGGACGGCCACTCTGGCATGTGCTGCACTGCTGACGTGGACGGCCATGCTGGCGTGTGAGGCGCTGCCGACGTGGACGGCCACGCTGGCGTGTGAGGCAGTGCTGACGTGGACGGCCACGCTGGCATGTGCTGCGCTGCTGACGTGGATGGCCATGTTGGCATGAGGCAGTGCTGACGTGGACGGCCATGCTGGCGTGTGAGGCAGTGCTGATGTGGACGGCCACGCTGGCGTGTGAGGCACTGCTGACGTGGACGCCATCCATGGTCATGCCAGTGTCCACCTCCCCCTGGAGCAGCATCGTGTGGGATGGGACGGAACCTAGGCTCAGCCCAGCAGAGCTGCCCGGTGCATGTGAGATGCAGCCCATCTCGCCCGGCACTGCTTACTTAGGTCTTTGGTGATGGAGCTCGTGGCCTTATTGACTGTTTACATCACTAACTCGGGCTGTCACAAAAGCAGAATTTCTGGCAAATGCCACTCTGCAGAGTGGAAACTAGCTGCGACAGTGGTGGCGCTGAATACTTTTTGTATGTTCTCCACGCTTTCTTTTAGTCTGAATTAAGACTGATGAACGCACAGCACAATATGCATCACCTGGTCTGTCCCTAACTTCAACCAATTTCTGTGGACTCGGCCATGATCTAGACTACAAACTGGCTGAGTCATCCTCTAGGAATTTTGTGTCCCGATCTGTTAAAGTTGGATTGAGTTATCTATGGGATAATTATCTATGGGATAATTCTGTCTGCATCTATTGGAAGCTATAGGATAAATTCCAGCCCACGGACACTGAGGTCTCGGCTTGACAATCTTATTTCCAAGTTCACTCATTATGCATGTCCATATCTTAACTGTCAAAAGAACACGCCCTGTGTGGGGTCTGCCCAGGGACCTCCCCCATCCTACTTCTAAATCAGCCGTGTAAGACGCATTTTCATGGACAAGTTAAAGGAAAACCAGGACCACGAAAATCATTCAGCTCACAAAGATCCAAGAAAATGTTTCTGAACTTTTCCATCTTCTTTTTGAGTTGCTGCTCCCAGGTTTGAACTTGGTGCCTTACGCACTCACTTGGCATTCTTGTTCGTGGCTGGTGCTCTACCACTTGAGCCACCCCTTCAGTCCAGCATTTTGTTGATTAACTGGAGACTTTTCTCCGTGGTGGGCTCTGAGTTATGACCCTAGGTCTGAACCTTCTGAGGGGCGAGGGTTACAGACATGGCCACTGACGCCCGGTGGCTTTCAATTGTTAGGAATGTCTACGTGTCATTAGAGAAGCGCAAACATGGATGACTATTTTCATTACCTGAATAACAAGCTTTCTATTGTTACTACTTTACAAAAGGAATGAAACTGGAGACTCACCACTTTTCCGCCGGACTTCATTTCTGAAACACTCATGGTGAAGGTTTTGCTTCCCTTGTCGTACGTGCAGTAATGTTTGGTCCACGTGAAACCAAGCGGTCCTAATGGAAGGAGCAAACCCCTGGAGGTCAGCAAACCACAGGCTCTCACTTGTACATTAAGGCACAACCGGAGCGTGTCTACGGGCACGGGGGAGGGGGGGAGGGGCAGGAGGACCCCACCCCTGGGCCAGCCGCCACCCCGGGGCCAGCCCTGCTCCACGCCACACAGGAGCAGTGCCCGCAGACTTCTGCAGCGTGATTTAAAAGCAAGAAGCTGAAGCATCACGAAGGCGCCTCCAGAGCAGTGTGCGCGGAGCGAGCGTTCCAATTCCCTTTACTAACTGCTGCCCGGGCTGTCAAGTTTAACTTGCTTTGGTAATAAGCTGCTCTAGGCTGTGAAGTTATGGGGTGTGGTTGTAGACTCCACACTCACGAAGGATCACAGCTATTAGCTGTGATTCCGGGTGGGGACCACAATTCCTGTTTTTGTCCAGGACCAGGACCTGAACTCGGTACCGGATGCTCATCGCTCCCAGGGAGGCGCTCTACCCCGAGCCACGCCTCTGACGAGGTGAGCTGGGCATCTCAGTGTGCCTGGTGCACACACGGATGAGCGGACGCAGCGATGCGGGAGCCAGCAGTGCGCGACTGCGTCCGGCCTGGCCGGGCCGGGCAGTGAGGAGGTGCGGGGCGTGAGGGAAGCATCTCAAAACGCTCCTCTCTGTAGGCAGCCAGGGTGGGAGGGAGCACGGGGGTGATAAACCACAGGGCATTTCCCTCTTCCTCCACGAAGAACCTCTGCGAAGTCCCGGCGGCAGCAGAGGCAGCCGGCTGTGGCGCTGGGAGAGAACACGCGGGACTCACGTTTCTCCTGGACGTAGAGGTAGCCTTCCATGGTCCACGGGCTGGGCGGTCTGTAGTCCCGGTTGGCCGATTTCATCCTCTGCATCAGCCGCTCCACCTCTTGTCGCGTGCTTTCGAAATTGTTCCTTGTCTTAAGTAAAGAGAAACAACGCACTCAGGCTGTGTGGTCAGGGGAGGGGGGGGGGCTTCTGCACGGCCCGTCCCTTCCCCGAGCTCAGCTTCTGCACGGCCCGTCCGTTCCCCGAGCTCAGCTTCTGCACGGCCCGTCCCTTCCCCGAGCTCAGCGCCCGGGGCCTGCAGAGGAGCCCTGCAGCCTCACCCCACCCCTGGCCAGGATTTCCTTCCTCCCCCACACTGTGATTTTATGACCAAAAAGACAAAGGAAACCAATTAAAATATGCCAAACTCATTAAACAGACATCAGAATTTCCCAAAGCAGACCTTTTTTTTTTTTTTGAGGAGTAGCAACCTTAGTAGTTTTAACAAACATGGTGGCACCGCGTCAATCTAGAAGAAACTCTCTTCTCTTGTTCACTGCCACCAGGTGTTCCAAAGAGACATAGTTATACTAGGGTATGGGTGTGAAAATGAACCCCAAAGAATCACTAGCTTTGCACATGCTACCTTCTTTTGCAAGAAACAGCTCATCTGCCTTATGTCAAGTCTAAGTTACAGAAAATGTCAAACTTTTCTCCATGAAAATCTCTCTTGTATTCAGACCACATGATCTTCCTTATTCATGTCTAAAAACATAAAAATCATCACTATATAACTCTAAGATCTTTCTGTAGTCCACAATAAAAGAGCAGGTTAGGAGCCTGCCTTCCTTCCTTCCTTCCTTCCTTCCTTCTTTCCTTCCTTCCTTCTTTCCTTCCTTCCTTCCCTCCCTTCCTTACCTTCTTCCCTTCCTATTTTTCTTTCTAATGGACACAAGGATTCAATGGTCCCCCAATTCCTTCCTCTTTTCCTGTTCCTGCATCCCAGGGATCTTAATGTAATTGTGTTTAATACAGAATTGAACTATAAAATACCTTGGCGTTTACAGTTTTCCTTTTTAATATTTACTAGAAAATCCTAAATGTGTTCCGTGTTGGAAAACAATGGAAATGAATTAAAGGTGAAATCAGTTCTGCTCCAAGTTAACTAAATGCTAAACTCAAAACCCAAGAAGAATAAATCCAATTATGTATTTCTCATGGGACATTCAAACTGCAGTTTTACGGAACATCTCTGCAATAATAAGAATCAGATGGAAGTGGCACTGTGGCTCAAGTGGTAGAGCGTTGGCCTTGAGCTGAAGAGCTGAGGGACAGCGCCCAGGCCCAGAGTTCAGGCCCCATGACTGACCAAAAAAAAAAAAAAAAAAAAATCAGATAAGCAAAGAAATACAAGCTTTTTATAAAAACAAAAACTGAGTGCTGAGGTCGCTGCAGCAGACACAGGGGGCACGGGGGGGGGGGGGGCGCTAACGCAACATCCGTACAACCAGCGCCTCATGCTTGGTCCGTCGCGGTGATGCAGAAATGGGTCGGCTGCAACGGCTTTGCTGCTGCTTTGCTGTCCTGTGATGCCAGGGGGCCCTTGAAGGTTGGGAAGTGTACCGCTCTGCCGTCCAATGTGTTTAGGGTCAGCCGGCATCTTTTTCCAGCATTGATGTGTAAATGACAAACCAAAGTTGTACGTATTTAAGGCGCAGGTGCTCTCTTCAGGGACGCACACACTGCGAGGTCACAATCAAGTTCACCTCACCTGGGCACCATTTTTACTTGCCTATGGGTGAGCACACTGAAGTTACTTCTCACCGGCACACTTCAAGTATAGAAGAGAGCACTATCAGGTATGCTGTCTCCACTGACGTGGCCTCCAGAACTCGCTCCTCCTCCCTTTCAGATAAATTAATAAGTGCAAAAGGCTCCCAAATCCCCAGGGTCTACACCGAGCTAAGCTTGACTTTATGCTGTGTGTGTGCCGGGCCTGGGGCCTGAAGCCAGGGCCTGGGCACTGTCCCTGAGCTTTTCTGCTCAAGGCCAGCACTCTACCACCTGAACCACAGCTTTACTTCCAGCTGTTTTGGTGTTAACTGGAAATGAGAGTTTCATGAACTTTCCATCGGCCTCACACCTCAGCCTCTTGATTACAGGCGTGAGCCACCAGTGAGCGCCTGGCTCTAAGATTTACTTTTATAAAAGGTACAGCTGTATGCACATTTTCCCACAGTGTGGTCTGTCCTTTCCGGGCGTGCAGGCAGTGAGTGGCTACAGAGCCCTCTGTGATGATGGGCATGCCTGAGGCCCGCTGCACTCAGACAAGGTTTAAAGGCCCCAGGGTCGCACGGGGGCCACAGGCCTCGCTCGGTCCGGAGGGCAGAGAAAACAAGCATGCTCTTACGTTCTGCAAGTTGAACTGCAGCTGCTGCTTGTACGGGGCGAATTCCTGGGCGAGCTCGTAGCCCTCATGGTAGAAGGTGAACAAGCCCTGCAGGAATGACAAGAGCTGCAAAGACAGAAGAGAATTCTTTAAGCACGACGTCTGGTTTTTACAGGAGTGTCAGATGCAGAATACCCTGGAATTATATTTCATCCTAATACTAATCAATTTCAACCTGTTTGTTTGGCGAGGCTGGAGAGAGAATTACGGACAGAATAATTTTGACTTCCTTTTTGGCAGAGAGTGAGTAAACTTTTTAGGCTGACTGCTAACAGTTGTCATGCTAACGTGTGCCTCTCATTCCGGCAGATTCCAAGAAAACAAGAGGCCACAGGGCGGGAGAAACCGGCTCTTGGAGGTTCATTAGAGGTAAGAACCCCATGGACGTTTCCTGCTTGGGCTGGCTTCAGACAGTCATTCTCCAATCTCGGCCTCCCGAGTAGTTAGGATTACAGGTGTGCGCCGAGGTCTGGCTGGCGTTTTGATCGGTGAGGACAGCCAGACTGGCTTCCCACGGAATTACAGCACTTGGATGTTTACGTGAAGTGAGTCATAGCCAAAAAATAACTGTTTGAAGATGTTTACATTCACTTCCCCGAGATTTTATGCCACTCACTCGATCTCTTCCCGCTGCGAATGAAGGAAATGTTTTGGAAAAGAGGCCTCTGATAGGTCTGCAACTTAATTGTTTTAAACTAAGGAAGCAGCGCAGGTTGAAATAATTTCCGTAGGCGGGCAGCATCCCGCCGCGCCCTCCGTCCGGGCAGACAACTGATCCGCAGATTCACCTTCCCACAGCTAAACACGGGCTGCTGGAAAGCACGCCTAGGGCTTCCTTTCGTGAACAGCTCCGTGTTGCCTCCTCTCACACTCACTTCTAAACACCTACTATGCTCAAGTTATTTTCTTACAGGATTTTTGCCCTAACAGTTCCTCAGTTTATGGCAAGATGTACTATTTGCCAGCTCTGGACTGATTTTATACTCCGTTTTTGCATCTACTGGTGATTACTGCCGAAACTAAGTATTCCGTAGATTGTTCTAACCAGCTGTGGTGGCCCGTGCCTGTGATCTCTGACGCCCGGGAGGTGCAGACAGGAGAGTCAGGTGTCAGGTCAGAGAACCTCCCACCTCTTCTCTTTGTCCCCGTCTCTGGGTGGCAGCTTTTGAGCTGTGACAGTGCTGCTGGCGTGACCGCCACAGGGTGGCAGCAAAGTTAAGCTGATTTGAGGTTTGACTCTGTCCCTGTGCCTCAAGGGAAGCTCCCACTAGGAGAGCCTGGAAAACTTTAACAACTGTATGTCCCACGTCGCCTCGGGTGCAGGCGCTGAGCTGTCTCCCCCGAGGAGGCTCGACCTTTGCGACCACGGATGGTTCGAACCACCGGGCCCATCTGCCCTGGGACCCACAGACTCCACCTCGCCGTGAAAATAACCCCAGACGGCGGCCTCCCGTTTGCAGACGAAATTACTGTTAGTAACTCGAAGAACCTGGGGAGTCTGAGTAGACGCCGCCCCTGTGAGCCTTCAGACCCAGGAGAGGCTGGCAGAGGCCACACTCATTTCCTGGCCCGTGACTCCCCAGACACGCGGCTGGGGGGACACAGCTGGGTCATCCCCACACGCTTCCGCGCTTCGGGCTGTGAGGGCCCGCGGTTCCCGGGAAAGAGCGAGCGAGGCAGGGCTGAGTGGAGGGGGCGAGGCTGCAGACAGACCGGGCCGCGTGGCAGCCCCCGCAGCTTCTGCCCAACGCCAGCAAAAGTGCCAGGACGCAGCTCACGCCGACGAGGCCCCGCCCTGCGGGCCAGCCCACGCGCGCGTGGTGATCGCGACTCGTCAGTCTGAAAACCCGAGAGCAGTAGGATGCGCTGCATCGCACTGCCCCAGCACCGACGCCACGGCCGCGCAGTGGGGGGGCCCGAGCCCCCCATCTGAGCGCCTTCCTTCAAGACCCGACCCTCGTTCGAGGAAGGCAGCGGCACAGAGGGGACAGAGGAGGTCACAGCAGCCTCTCTGTGCGGAGCCCGCGCCCCGTGAACACAGCCCCCTGCGGCTCCCATGCCAACCGCCGCGGACCCCCCCCCCCCCCCCCCCCGCAACAGTGCACACGTGGCACCGGAGAGCCCGGAAATGTAAAGGAGGCTTCAGTAGCTTTAAAAAGCATCCAAGTCTTAGCAGCTCCTGTTGAATTACAGGCTGGGCGCCGTGGCTCACGCCCCTCATCCTAGCTACTGAAGAGGCTGAGATCTGAGGATCTCGGTTCAAAGCCAGCCAGGGCAGGAAAGTCCATGAGACTCTTATCCCAATAAACCACCAGAAAACGGGAAGTGGTGCTGTGGCTCAAGCAGCAGAGTGCTCCCCTGAGCTGAGGCCCTCAGGGAGGGGAGGGTGTGGAGCGGGAGGGTGTGGAGGGGGAGGGTGTGGAGCGGGAGGGTGTGGAGGGGGAGGGTGTAGAGGGGGAGGGTGTGGAGGGGGAGGGTGTAGAGGAGAGGGTGTGGAGGGGGAGGGTGTGGAGAGGGAGGGTATGGAGGGGGAGGGCGTAGAGGGGGAGGGTATGGAGCAGGAGGGTATGGAGGGGGAGGGTGTAGAGGGGGAGGGTATGGAGCAGGAGGGTATGGAGGGGGAGGGTGTAGAGGGGGAGGGTGTGGAGCAGGAGGGTATGGAGGGGGAGGGTATGGAGGGGGAGGGTGTGGAGGGGGAGGGTATGGAGCGGGAGGGTATGGAGGGGGAGGGTGTGGAGGGGGAGGGTATGGAGGGGGAGGGTATGGAGGGGGAGGGTGTGGAGGGGGAGGGTATGGAGCGGGAGGGTATGGAGGGGGAGGGTGTAGAGGGGAGGGTGTAGAGGGGAGGGTATGGAGGGGGAGGGTATGGAGGGGGAGGGTGTAGAGGGGAGGGTGTAGAGGGGAGGGTATGGAGGGGGAGGGTATGGAGCGGGAGGGTATGGAGGGGGAGGGTGTAGAGGGGGAGGGTGTGGAGCGGGAGGGTATGGAGGGGGAGGGTATGGAGGGGGAGGATGTGGAGGGGGAGGGTGTAGAGGGGGAGGGTGTGGAGCGGGAGGGTGTGGAGCGGGCGGCTCTCCTTGGTTCCATGATGGGAAGGAAGTCTCCAGTTCCAGCAGGACACCACGAGGCCAGTTGGACAGTATTGCTTCTAACCTGGCCGGCCATCCCAGCAGGAAAGCTGGGTACCGAGGTGGGGAGGGCAGCAGCCACTTCGCAGAAGGCCCCTGTCCGAGGCTGCGGACAGAACGGGCCAGAACCACACTGGGACAGGGCAGGAAGACACGTGCTGGGGGGAGAGGGCGGTGCCCAGCCAGGAGGTGGGCTCGGCCGGCCGGGGGCACGGAAGGAGGGACACCGGGGAAAGGGTCAGCACAGTCCCGCACGGTCCCGTAGCCAGGGGTCAGGAAAAGCCCCACGGGAGGCATGTGAGGAGGCCGGTAGTGGGGACAGAGTCTGGCAGCAAGCGTGACCCGGAAACCATAGTACAGGCCGGAAAAAAGAACTGAGGTCAGACCAGGCAAAAGAAAGCTTGTGAGATCCCATCTCAAGCAAGAGCCAGGCACGGTGATACGTGAATCATCCCGGCTGCCATGCAGGCCAGGCCTGGGACAAAGCAAACCCATCTCTAAATAACCAGTGCGAAAAGGGCTGGACACATGGCTCACGCGGTAGAGCGCCCAACTGGCCAGAGCGAAGAGCTGAGTTCAAACCCCAGGAATACCACACACACAGCCAAAAACAACACGCAAGCCACATGGGATTCTGAATCCCAGGGTAGCACCTGGCCAGGGAGGAAGAAGCGGGGTTCCCAGACCGGCGCGGCGTCCTTGAGCCCACCGTAGGTTTCAAAGAAGCTCAGACTCCGTGAAACTTCATCAGACCCTCAAAAACGCCGCTGCTTAAGCTACTAATTCAATCAGAGGTTTACCGTCTTAGCGACTGAGCAAACAAATACGGACTTAAGTCTGCTACTGCGAATAAAAGGGAGAAGTTAAGTCCCCAAGCTGGCAGAATGGCCTCTAGCTTCTTAATCCTCGAGCTGAGCAGCTGTCTGAGAAAGCTGCCAAGAGTCAGGCTGCGGGAGGGAAGCGGGCGCCCGGCGACGCGGTCCCCGAGGGCAGGGTGGGCTCCCCTAGGAAACCACCTCCAGAAGCCATGTCCTCCCCGCCACCCACGAACGCGGGGCCACGGCGTCGCAGGACAACAGACATCCCACAGAATGCCCAAGACTGACTCAGGAGGAGCAGAATGGCCAGGATATTCCGTTACCCGTGCCCGGATAAATCCCGTCTGTCTGTATCAGAAGCGGGCCTCCCTCACGCAGGAGGGAGACGCATGTGTAAACAATGGATCTCGCTACCAGAGAATGCTGTGGAAAATGAGGTAAGCCCCTCCAGTCCAGCCACCTGCTCTCTTCTGGAATGCGGCTCCCATCAGGAAATCCGTGGCTTTTCACCCTCAGGGAGGGAACGAATGACTCCTCGGGTAAGCTGGGCAGGGTCTGGCTGTCAGGAAGAAGGGAAGGCAGAGCTCCCGGGCCGGGGGCCGGGCTGTGGCTCCCTTACTGTGACCCGTATCCCCTCACGCACAGGGAACAAGGTGTTTTATCCGTCCTCCTGCCCGCCTTCCCTTCCCTTCCCCTTTGCCTCCTCCCCACCAAAGCTTCCTGCCACTGATTCAAGACTCCCAGTGGCAGCTGCACCCACAGGCAACACCACGTTGTAGGTCTACGGGGTTCTGATGACGTCCGGCACTCAGCCTCCACGGCGGTGCCACGCTGTCACACTGGGGCCAGGCCACCACAGGGCCCGTCTCCCCCGGTGTCCCGCCTCTCCCTCCAGCCCCACCCCTCCTTTTGTTTTCTCACATCATAATCTCCATTAGAAAAACCACCACAAAGGCTCCTGGTGTCCCAGGAAACTAACACTTACCGGCTCAACAAACTCGAACTTCTTCTTTTCCTGAACTTCTTGAATCTTAAAGACATATTCTAAGGACGCCTCGTAGAAGTTTTGGTGTTCTCGGTCAATCTGTGTGTCTGCCTGAAAAAGGAAAACCAGCCCATGAAAGATGCCAAGGGGCTGCAGGGGTCCACGCAGATGTGAACGCCCGTGAGCACAAACCCCAGGGCAGACTGCCCACGCTCCCCCGGCTCACAAGAGGTTAGAGCATATGAAGCTGAGGACTGCACACACCCATGCGCACACACACGCACACACATGCCGGCAGGCAGCACCCTGAGCAGTGCTCTCTTGGATCCCTGGTTCATTTCAACCAGACGCGCGAGCATCCTGACATGTAGGAGCTGGCCACCCAGGGACCCGGGCCGCTCCAGCTCCCTTGTGCTCTGATAACTTGGTTTGTGTGATGTGTTCTGATGTGTTTGGACGCCTCCTGTCACATGACCCCACATCGCATATCCACACCCCACGCCACAGCCACATCCACACGCTAACCCCTCCTCAAAGAGAACCTGGAGCACACGGGTCTAGTGGAGAGACTGTGGCCGCCCCGCCCGCGCTTGTCCACATGGCTGGTGGCAGCCAGGCCACACTGGGCCCCCCTGGGACTCCCCCCATGGCCTGGGGTGACGGGTCATGGTCCCAGGTCCAGATACAGATCCACGTGGACCCTCACAAATGTCTGTTTGCTTTTTTTTGCCCAGGCTGGCCTCAAGACCACAATCCTGCTGATCTCTGCTTCCCAAGTGGCTAAGATCACAGGCTCGGGCCACAGCACCCAACACAGCCTAGTTATGAATGGCAAGATGTCCGTCTCCCATCCACTTTGGCTACAAAACCCATCACTGCTTTAAAAAGCCAAAAGCGAGACTGTTATCTTTTCTGCACGGGGAAGTAAAGCTTGAAAGCAAGGCCTCGGATATGGTAAATTTCACGTACAGGCCACCCTATCATCAACTTGGTCATTCTTGCCTCTCTTAATACGTCCAACAGGGAGCAAGGGGGGAAGTCTTGTCTCGGTGCTGAAGGAAATGCTGATTCAGAACCGGTGGCATGAGGGTGTCTAATGTCCTCGTCCGCAGCAAATTCAGCAAAGTGAGCCATTCTTCCTGTCACTGCACTGAAAGGAAGCAGGCTTGCAAACTATGACTCCCGCAGGAGGAACCTACCTCTTGGAGATGAGACTCCTTTTTCTTCGCAGACAAGTTCAAATGCTTGTCGAGAATAGAGTAGTATTTTTCACTCTCCTTGTCGAACTTCTTCTTTCCATCCTAGGAAAAGGCATTTACAACGCGAAGAAGAAAGATTCACTTCAGAGCATCACGCAAGCCTCCACGCCCCCCACCCCCAGCCGGAGCCCAGTGCGGTCATCTGACAAAGATCTAGTGAGCTCCAGCTCTGTGCGAAGTCTTCACCCCACGGAGCGGGAGGGAATGTGCAGCAAAACGCTTGAGTTTGTGTTCGGCTCTCGAAGGACCTTTCCATCCCTCAGGAACACAAATGCACAACACTCAAAGCCACACAGGACCTGCATGTGGGGGCCTAAGCGTAATAGGACCAGTAGCTTTGTAACTGAGAGCCAGTGGTGGCTCTGGCCTGGGTGCCACCGAGAGAACACCTCTCATTTATTCTGGTGATGGATGTGAGTTAACGTGCATGCAGTGTAAGGAACACCGACGCCATTCCCCAGCCTGGAAGAGACACTGGATATTGTGAATAACTCATTCTTGCCAGGGAGAAAAATGACACTTTTAAATGACAGTAGACTCAAATACAACAAGTCAAAGTCAAATTAAATCAAAAGTATTATGTCTACATTATGCTCTTTTAGTGTTACTTTTGCTTATTCCTACAATTTCAGAGGTGTGGTGGGTTGGAATATACCTGTGTGCGGGCTGGCATTTGTGTAAACCTAAAATACCAAATTTTATCACTCACATTAGAGATAAGATTATCTAATAAGAATAGATAAGATTATCTAATACAACAGATTAATTTTAAAGAAGTGGACAGCAATGGGCCCTAGTTGGACCTATGATTGTTAGGATAACAGACCTCCCTTAGGGACAGACAACTCCTAAAAGGTGCTTGTTTCAGATCAGATCAAACAAAACCAAAGTCTTAGCTCTCACACAGATAACCACGGCCAGTTTATCTCCTGTCTGACCACAGGACACCTGGCTCAGAGCACTGCACTGTAATATGGGCATGAGAATTCAAATCTAAGTATGCACTGTAATATGTTTATAGGATTGTATATGTGTGCACACACATATATTCTTGTCCTTAATTGATAAAGACTCCTCTACATTCTCTCCCTCATAGACAAAGCCGAATCACATTCTTGATTTACTCAATCAGTGACCACTGAACCCAGGACACTCAAAACCATAGCGTGAACAAGGCAAACATCACTTGTGAGGCTCTCCTAACCCAGCAGGACCAGGTGATCCAGCACAGAGCATTATCAATGTTGGAAACTAGAACATAGGCCAGGACCAGAACCACTTCTAAGAACAGCAGGCAATTTAGAAGCTTGTTTTGGGGTTCTTTATGGTAAAACTTTTGTGCATCTAAAAATAAAATGATGCCTTATACCTGTAGTAATAATAACAGCAACAACAGTAATGACAATGATTCAAAAATACTCCTTAACAGTCAAAAGCATGCAAGATTCACCACTGAATTCTATGAGATACTAAAAGAACAGCAATATTCTTACAAATATTCCACAACAGGGCTGGGAAGGTGGCTCAGTGGTAGAGCGCTTGCCTTGCATGCATGAGGCCCTGGGTTTGATTCCCTAGCACCACATAAGCAAAAAGGAAAAAAGCCGGAAGTGGCGCTGTAGCTCAAGTGGTAGAGTGCTAGCCTTGAGCTGAAGAGCTGAGGGACAGCACGCAGGCCCAGAATTCAGGCCCACGACCGAACCCAAAACAAAACAAAACAAAACAAAAAAATTCCACAACAACAACAACAACAAAAGGTATCTATAGGCCATTTTCCTTGATGAATGTTAAGTGCAAAAAATCCTAGCTAAAATACAGGCAACAAAACATTAAGGAAATCATACAATATGATTGCATTAGTTCCATTTGTGGAATGCAAGGATGGCTTAACACACACATACTGACTAAAGTAAAAGGATGGCTCAACACACACATGTGACAGAAGATAGACAGAAGCAAGGACAAGGATCACAGAGTCATCTCAATACATAAAAAGCCACTGGTAAATCCAGCATCCTTTCAGGATGAAAATCCTGATGAAATCTGGAAACAAATCACATTTCAGTATATGAAAAGACCAAGCACCTCAGATCTACAGTCAACCAGCTATTGTTGTCCTGTCGTCTGGTTTTTATATCAGTAAAACTCATCATAGGATGAGGTTGGGAGTACTGCTTCTCTTGATACTGTGTGGAATAAAGAAGAAAAAGGAAAAGAAATGTGAAATTAAATTGAAAGGCCAACACAAGCAGAGAGCCTGTAAATCAGTGCTGCTATAACCCCAAGGCCAAACCGGCCCAGCTTTGGAGTGATCTGTGAGGAAGCACTCTGCTCGCTGCTCCACTGAGAACTCCTGCTTGCACTGTTTTGAAGACTTCTGGGCTGTTTCTTTTGGCTTTTTTTTTTGAATTTTTCTTTTTGGTGCTGGTAGTGGGGCTTGAACTTTGTACTCTCCTTTGGCTTTTTCACTCAAAGCTGGTTTTCTACCATTTGAGCCACGTTTTCACTTCCAGCTTTTTTTCTGCTGAATTCAAGTTAAGAGTCTGCTGGCTTAAGGCCATGATCCCTAGATCTCAACCTCCTGAGTAGATAGGGTTACAGGCATGAGCCACCAGTCCAGTTTAATTTATTTTTTTGCCTGCTGTGGGGTCCCGGCTGGCTTCGGAACTTCAGTTCTTCTCACCTCCATCTCCCAAGAACTGGGATTACAGATTAAACACAGTTTCTTTTGGCATTTTGAAGATTTGATGCTTTTTCCATTCTGTCTGGGTAAGCCTCCGTTCTATCCTCAAAAGACAAAGCATTCCACACTTCTCTTGAATCCAAAAGTTGTTGTCTTACTCTTAGTTCTCTGGAGGAGAATACGTAAGGGTTTGGAAATATTTTGCAGCATGAGTGATAAATTTCACTATCGAAAAGTCAAGATGAAATGAGAAAATCGAGAGGGAAGTGTGGGGGAGGGATGTGGAGGGGTCTGGCTCTGCTTTGCTTCCACAATGACAAATTTTCATTTTCGTGATCTCACCATCAAGTGACTCCATTTTGGCTCCTACCTAAGATTTCTGACCCAATTTGCTAGCTCATGTGAAATGATTCTTTTCAACACCTTCTTAATTGATTGTGTTTATAGGACTGTGAAAGCTAATTCCTAGCTATGAAATGTTGGCCCCTATAAAATAAATGTGAGATTACAAGGAAAGAATGCTACATGATGACCTACGATTAGATTTTGGGTAAAAGCACATATGGCTTATTCTAAACCAACGGCAAGAACAACCAAAAAATACCATCTAAAAAATAAAAAAGCTTTACAGTTTAATTACTGCTGTTATAAATGTTGAGGAAGTAATGACTTAAACAACTTAATAATAATTAGGAAGGAGAAAACAACACGAATGCCAGGCCCCACTTTGCTTTACGATCTCGAGCCTTGGCAATGCCTGGGGAATCACAAGGCTACCGTGGGAGAGCCATGTATAATTCACGAGCACGAAGTCCACGTGGACACAGGCATGGGCCCCAGGAGTGGAAATCTTCGCTCTCTGACATCTTTCACTAATTACCTGTACCTGGCATTGACTGAATGGTAAGGATTAATCTACGTACAGCCTGTTGTCTGCACCGAACTGTTCGGTTCTGATTGGACATAATAAATGATCCATTTTCCCAAACTGCTCTGTTGTCCCCAGCCCGCCCCCATCATGCTCGCTGGCTGGGCTCGTCACTACCCCACCAGGACCCACAGTTAGAGATTCTCTCTTAAAATTCCCGAGGACTCACATGGGCAAAGGAAGACAGCAAATCCCTACCCCCCCAAAAAAAACCCCACAAATCCCCCAAAATAAGATTTGCTTCCCCAAAGGAGTCTGTTCTCATGGCATAAATTAAACCCCGTCTTCCCCAGAGATTAAATGACCACCCTGAGATCAGAAAAGTCATCCAGGAAAATGCTCATGTGTCCATGCATTTGATTTTCAAAACAGAACTCTTGTTATTTATGGTTTCATTCAACCCCTGAAATATCAAGGGGGAAAAAACAGAATAAACACTACTTGACACTATTTCTAATAAAAGTCTTAACAAGAGAGTCTCAAAATAAACTCATAGGTATTACCAACCGAGACTGGTTAACCAGATTTCCCAAAGAAAGCAAGTTTTCAAAGTGCAGAATCCTACACTGCAGAGTCCTTCTACAGTGAGGTCGCTCCACATTGCCCTGGGTTTCTGGGTTTCTCACCTCCAAGTGGGACCCAGGAAGTCCCAGCGCTCTGCAGGCAGAGTGGGAGCGTGGGCCGCAGGCCTTGCCTTGCGGTGCCCTGGCCTGGGAACAGGCAGGAGCAGCTCACCTCTGTGAATGTCACTGGTGGGCCAGCCCTCCTTTCTCCCGATGTTCTGTCCAGCTGCAAACAACTGCTCGCCACTAAGCCTGAGTCTATATAACCAGAACCACAAATTTCCAGATCTCTGAACAACAACAGGCTTTGTCTCTACAAAGCCAAATAAACAAAACACTTTTGTTCCATGTGTGTGTGTGTGGGGGGCACTGAAGACTGAACACAGGGCCTTGCATGAGTGCGTGCGTGCTTGTGCGTGTACGCATTACTGAACTGAACGCAGGACTCGAACATGCCAGGTATGTGTTCAGCCCTTCCACCCTACCCCACAGCTATTTTGCTTCTATTCTGCTTTGTTGTTTTTTCTTTACTTTGGTTTGGCAGGGATTCCTGCACAGTTTGCCTGCACTGGACTTGAACTAGTGACCTTGCCTCTGCCTCCTGATGGCTGAGATTACAGATGTGTGCGCCATGCATGATCCCCTCCCCCGATACTTAACTGGTTGGTTTTCTACGAGGAAGAAGGGTACAGTGATGGGGCTATCTCTCCTCGTCATTAAATTTTAGGGGGCCTCTGTTCCCCCCTCTCCCCATCCCCACTGCGTTTGGGAGTGCCTACAAGCGGACTTCAAATACAGCACCAGTCTGATCCATCCAATGTATCTGCTTTTCCCTCTCTTCTGCTAAGTGAGAGTCACAGGGGCATCATCTTGTGCTATCTGTACTGCCCGGAGCAGGCAGCGTGCCCGGGGAAAGCCGATGAGCACCATCCACTAGACTGCTTCGGTGACTCAACCTAGAAGCGGGCCAACCAGACTGCGGCGGACTTCAACTGGAGGGAGGGCGGGGTGGCCGACGACAAGCCAGCAATCCATCACACCTCCACCACACCTCCGCCACGGGCCAAAGACCACATCAACGTGGAATAAAGAGACGACAGGGTAAGAAAAGCCTCCTGAATACACAGACACACAGACACAGACACAGACACAGACACAGACGCACCCCCCCCACACACACACACACATACGCGCCATGGAAGGGCCCTGCCTTAGGAACTCTGCCATTCTTTTTTATTTATAGGGCCAGCCATTTTCCTGGTCAGCCTGGTATGGGCTACTTTCAATGCCACGGTAACCAGACGCTCTTCCTGGGCCTGCCCTCGGCAGCACTGCCGTAGGAGGTGGCTGGCAGGTTTTATTGGTAAATTAAACATGAAAGTTCTCTGGATTCCAGCTGCAACAGAAGGCTTGAGTGAATTTCCAAAGGGAAATAGTCTGAGGCCCGTCATAACTTAGAGGCGAACTCTAGAGAAAGTTCCTAATATCTGTCACTGGTTCAGGCTTCAGGTATCTTCTAATTATCTCACTGTATACTGACCACCAAGTTTCAAAACCAACCGGGCACACACACAGACACACAAACACATGCATACACAAGAGCCCAATAGTGCACAGCTGAAATTCAAATACTGACTTCATGCATTTTGCGACTGTCCCACAGAAAAGGTGCAAAAGTTAAAGTGTTCTATAATAAAAATGATTTCTTAAATCCTTCATCTCTTGTCTTCTTTCTTAGATCATCCTGCTTAAAAAAAAAAAAGATCATCTGACCTTTAGAAACATGAGCAACTGCAAAATACCTTAACTCCCTGAAGGCTGCCACGATGCCAGGCGACCACCGTATGGTTAGAGCCATGACCAATGCCCAGTACTTCTATAGTATGTCTGGTGTGTATGAAAGACGAATGTGAAGTAAAATACTCGTGACTTACTGAGTTCTTTGAATTTTCAATAGAAATGGAGCATTATCACTTTTTATAAGAAATCTAAGGCTGGAACACAATTGTAACCATTCTCTGTGGACTTCCTGAATCTTATACAGGAAGACAGCCACGTTGTAAGACCTTCTGTGGACAGAAGAAAGATATTTGCTGGATTCCATGACTGTCAACCGATATGAAATCCGAGTGAAAAAATCAAGTCCTAGTCTGGAGTTCACTATTGCTACAGTGTTTATTTCTAAATTTAAACCAAAAGATAATGCTCATACAAGTTCTAGTAAAGCCGTTTAGAACAAAAATCAAAGCGAGGCCTGGTGGCTCAGCCTGTCATCCTGGCTGCCGGGGAGGTAGAAAGACGGTTGGCCGTGGGGGTGGAGACTGAAGCTCTAGGTCGGTTCAGGGACTCAATCCTGACCTGTGGCTGAGGTCCCGCATAGCATCCGTTTAGGATGAGCATGACAGAAGGCAAATTTGATCAGGAGGTGTTTGGTGCTGGTATGAAATCCTCTCGGAGGACCAATCACACAAAATGCAAATGATGGTAAAAAGCTGTTTTACCATCATTGACTAAAATTAGAATCTATTCTGTGCCTAATTCCCATCTTATTGTGATCAGGACCTAAATTTCATGTGTGTGTGTGTGTGTGTGTGTGTGTGTGTGTGTGTGTGTGTGTGTAGCACACATATATGTATATACATATATGTGTGTACATACATACGTATATGTTATGGTATATACACAGATATACACATATACATACACATATGTGTGTATATGTACATATACACACACTCATGCACATATATATATATATATATATATATTTTTTAAATCAGACTCTCATCCTAGCTTCCAAAGTTATTTCTCCACAGCTGTTGTATGGCAGAATTCACTCACAACACGCAGACTGCTTTGCTGTTCTAAATAAGGGCATCATCGCCGAGCAATAGCACGCAGTCTGTTCCTGACTCTGTACACTGGCATTCAAGGCATTCACAAGGTGGCGTTCGTGTCCGAGCGCTGGCATCCAGAGCATCACCCTCCAGATCACTGGGAGACTGAGGAGGGGTTCCAAAAGCACACTTACTTTGGCTGCCCCAATCTGCTCTTTCCGGAATTTCTCCAGAGGCGCAATCAGGACGTCATTGGCATTCTGAATCTGAAATGTAAAATGCACATATGCTAAGTTGTGTGTAGTCCCATTAGAATGACACTGAAAAACTGACTCTGAGAGGACTTGCTGAATACAGACAGTGTGTCCCCACATCCATTGCTACTTTTTTTTTTTAAACCATTCTGGGATTGAACTCAGGGCCTGGGCCCCAAACCTAAGCTCCCAAACTCCTTTTGCTCAAGGCTAGCACTCTACCATTTGAGCCACAGCGCCACTTCTGGTTTTCTCGTGGTTCATTGGAGATAAGAGTTTCCATGGACTTTCCTGTCTGGGCTGGCTTTGAACCATGATCCTTAGATCTCAGCCTTCTGAGTAGCTGGGATTACAGGTGTGAGCCACCAGCGCCCATCTTGACTATTTCTACTTTATAATTACATCAATTCCACATATTATTTTACTTACCATCAATAATGGGACAATAAGTACTTATTTTGGTGCAATTGTACCTTGAATGTTCAAGTTTCTTCTTCTAGGAGTTAACTAAGAAATAGTACCCTGGGTATTAAATTTACAAATATTTAAATTACACTGGTTTGATGTAGCCAGTACGAGCAGCTTTTTGAAAGTTGAGTCATATAAACCTAGTTGCTAACAGAATGCTAGAACTCCACCGCTGGAAAAGAAAAGGCTCCAACAGGGCTGACTAGTATCTGCTTCCACTTCAACAAAGAGAACTGAAGTCCCATGTTCCAACATTTCCTTAAAACTTTGAAAATTATATAATATTACCATTAATCACTGAGAATACTGATGGGGCTGATTGCCGGTGCTCACTCCTGTAATCCTAGCTACTGGAGGGTTTGAACTCAGGGCCTCATGTTTGCTGGACTGATGCTTTAACCATTTGAGACAAACCACCAGCTCTGTTTGTTGCTGATTATTTTGGAGATTATATCTACAGATCTTTTCTTCCTGGGCTGGCCTCAAATCTGAGTCCTCCGATTTCAGCCTCCTGAAGAATTTGGATTTTAAGTGTGAACCATCAGGGTCCAGCTCTGCTTTATTTCTTGAATTGTATAAGCCAAATGCACATAAATAATCAACACAAACACACAAAAAACCCTCCCTCTCTCCCTCTGCTTCCCTTCCTCTCTCTTTTCCTTTCTTTTTCTAGTATATAGGTCTTGACATGTCTTATTTCAGTAACACAAACATGGTTAACTGAAAATTCCTAGTCATTACCTAAACCTTGGATTTAAACAAAGTTTGATTTTTAAAAAATACATTTTGGGGGGCTGGGAAGGTGGCTCAGTGGTAGAGCGCTTGCCTTGCATGCAAGAGGCCCTGGGTTTGATTCCTCAGCACCACATAAGCAGAAAAATGTCACAAGTGGCACTGTGACTCAAGTGGTAGAGCGCTAGCCTTGAGCTGAAGAGCTGAGGGACAGCACCCAGGCCCAGAGTTCAAGCCCCACAACCAACCAAAACCAAAAGAAAAATACATTTTGGCCCCTATTAAAAGCTAAAAATGTATTCATGAGGGATGTCACTCATTTTCAGTGAAAGTGAAGCAAATCGAATACCAGGCAAAGCAGCAAGTCCCGTATTTCCCGAGAAGACACTGGCTGGGCTGTGGGTAGGTCAGCACATTACAAGCAATTACTGTTTCCTGGCTTTTTTGTGCTGTTTCAAGTGGTCCTAATGAACGGCCCCCAGGGGGTGCTCATAAATCACTCAAGAGCAACAGCTAGAGACACTTTTATGTGGTTAGAAGAAAGCTTCTCCAAATAGGCTCACATACATTTTTCTCCATGTGGCTGTTTCCCCATGGGCTGCGGGTTTTAGGCGCTGGCCTCTGAATTCTCAGCGCTGAAAACTTCACTCCACTGTCGGTCAAAGTAACCAGTTGGATAAAAAGAATCTTAAAGATAATTACCTCGAGCGCTGCTCCTGCTCTTCCATTTCCTTCCCTTCCCAGGACTTGGGTAAAATCCAGGTTGCTGGTGCCAGGCGCAGCTGGCTAACCATCAAGACTGGAGGTCCCTTATCCTACAGCTTTCCCTGCCTCGGGATCTCCAGAATAACCATCCTCGCGCTTAAACTTCTCAAGACCAAACTCACCCGGAGTCTGGAAGCGAGTAGACAATGCGATTCCTCTCAGCGCTATCAGAACTGAGAACGCGGCCTGCCGCAGAACACAGATGGTGCGTCGCATTGCAAAACAAGGGAGATGTTGGTATCCATGCAAAGAAGCGAGGTCGTAACACGTGGAACACGCGGTGTATGAAGTGCACATTGTGATGGTAATGTAGGCAATGAAGACAGGACTGGGGGTGAGCACATTAAAAGGAGCATCCTGTGCTAGAATGGGCGACGTCGCCATTGGGTCTTTGTGACGGGAAGACCGGGGCTCTCATTCGGGGTGAAGTCTGAAGTCTGGCCAGGAGGAGAGGAGGGGGCTCCCCAGCTGGGTCCCAGATACTGACTTCCAATCCACGTGCCCTTCCCCCACTGCAGGAGCAAACTCACGAGCCCTCTGCAGCCTGAAGCGAGGCCCCGCGCCCGCGCCGCGCAAGCCACGCCTGGAGGCGGCAGCCCACTGGATTCACGGAGCGCCCCGGGAGGGCCGCGCTCGGCCATTCTGACCGAGGGAGCGTCCACTCTGCACAGGAGACCCCACCAGCTACAAATGCGGCTGTGACGAAGGTGACAGCGCCCCCCAAAAGCCGAGCATAAGCCCCTCTGCGCAAGCAGCTTCGGTCTGCGCCAACGGGTGCCTCCTGACCCTTCCCCCGTGTGGAGTTCGCATTACCAACTGAGCCACGCTCCTGGCACTGTGTGCTTTAGTTCTTAGTCAGATACAGTCTTGTACTTTTGCCCCCCATGGCCTCAAACCATGAGCTCCAGTGCAGCGGGGAGGACCGCTCACTGGTTCTCTGAGACAGGTCTCACCGACACTTCTGCTGGGATTAAAGCATGAGCCCACACCAGGCTCTTTCTAGTTTCTCCACAGTGGCCGCCTGGCAACACGTCCTGTCTGGCTGCAACTCGCCAGGGAATTGCTGACTTGATTAGAGAAAACAAAAGTTGACCTGACAGCCTTCATAGAAACCAGGAATGATTCTCCTCCACAATCACGAAGGACAGTGTCCTGCCTACAAGAAATGGTACTTTTGCAACACAGGAACGCAGCTCAGTTGCACATCTTCTGATACGTGCTGTCGTTTCCTGCCTGGAGGAAGTGAGGTTTGCAGAATCATACACACTCCGATCCATGCTTTATGGCACAGCTGGGTGGGAATCGGGTACGACCTTTACTGATTTTAACCTTGGGACAGAGGTCGGTCACAGAAATAAACCAGCAAGGCGTCTTAAGCTTCACAGAAGCTTCTGGTGCGCAGGGTGTGAGGCGGGAGGCCACAGAGGGGGCTGGCGGGAAGAGCAGCGACCACGCCGAAGAGATCCTGTCCACCCCTGCCAGGCGGCCTCACCCCTGCGCCAGCCCCAACCCAGAACCGGAGAAAGAAAACCAAGGACTGTGATGTCTGGAAGCCAAGGAGGGGCTGGCAGCTGGGCGTGGGAGACGGCCGGGCCTGGGGGCAGTCACCGGCATCCACCAGGAAGGGGAGGTGGACCCCGCAGCACACAGGGGGCTGGGGCTCCGACCTCACAGCTCCCCCGGTGTCACGGTTCCCGCCCCGCGCAGAAGGCCGAGGCCCAGAGTGCTGAAACCAGCAGCCCAAGGCAGCAACTCCTAGCAAGTGGCAAGGCCACAACTCGAACCCGGGCAGTGAACCTGAGAATCCAAACCACTCCCAAGCTCTTAATTCACATGGCCCCACTTCCCTGATAATGAAGCACAACTGCAGGGCCAAGTTACCCCTGGTTAAAGCGACAGGAAATGTCCTGATAATAACAATATTAACAATAATACTACTATGTGGACAGTGACAATAAAGCAAAGAAGACGAGGCTCCAACGCTCTAGAGCTTGAGGAGAGCAGGCATTGTTTTTGCTTTCTCTGACTACGAACCCTTGAAACAAGAATGTGGTTCTGTTATTAAAAATCTTTCTTGGAGGAGCTGGGAAGGCGGCTCCATGGGAGGGCGCTTGCCTTACACGCATGAGGCCCTGGGTTCAATTCCTCAGCACCACATAAGCAGAAAAAAGCCAGAAGTGGCGCTGTGGCTCAAGTGTAGAGCGCTAGCTTTGAGCTGAGGAGCTAAGGGACAGCACCCAGGCCCAGAGTTCAAGCCCCATGACCAACAAAAAAAAAAAATCTTCCCTGGAGGACCGGAATCGCTCATCATACCTTCAAACCCAGGTCCCGCTTGCCGGAGACACAGTCAAGCGGCGCGGGTCAGCGGTGACTCCGCTGGCAACAACAGCCTGGGAATGGAGGGGAGAGACGTGCTCTCGAGACCGTGCCAGCGCGGCCTCTGCCTAGCTCCCGGGACGAATGCTCAGAGCACACACAGGGGGTGTCACTCGCTGTCTCCACACGAGTGAACACGGGGAACTCAGGAACCTGTGTGGAGCAGCCGCGGGGGCCGGGGGGCCGGGGGGTCCAGCGCACGCCCACAGGGCATCTTCACCACGAGCCCCCCCTCCCCCGCAGGCATCTGCTCCCATGAGCAGCTTAAGAAAAGATCCCTGGGGGGGGGGGGGCTCCAGGGGAAGATACAATAGTCTAACATAAATAATTCCTTAACTGAGTAAGCCGGCAAGTTCAATCACCGTGTTGTCAAAAAGAAAATAAAACCAGAAAAAGGTAACTGGAAAGCGCCAGCATGGGGACTTGAACAGAAAATCACACAAGTCCACACACAGCCGAGAGTCAGCCGAGCCCTGCCCTTCCACAGACCAGTTTTTTATGATGTATTTTGCACAATTTTTCTTTTAAACTTTCCCAGGCATCTGAGCAGAGGCCCTTAGTCATAGCTAAGAATCACTTTCCAAATCAGTTCCATATGCTCGGACTCGCGTTCCTGGTCCTCTCGATTCCAGATCTGGTCGTAAACCGTGCGCCAGTGCTCCACGCTGCACAGCTGTCAAAATCCTTTCTTACGCAATGAAATAAAGGCATTCTCTCGGCCCCTTCTGTGAGGTCTGGGGAGTGCGAGCTGGGTCGGCCCGCGCCCCTCCTCCCGCCTCCCGGGCGGGCGGGCAGCTTCCAGTCCTGCCCACCGCTCACTTCGATCCCCCCGGGGTCTTGGCTCTCTCTAAAAGGCATGCTGAAGATTCTCCCGGGCTCCCTCCTTCCGCACAGCCTGAGACCAGAGGCCGGGCTTTCACGCGCGCGCACCCCACCAGAAACAGCAAAGCAGCCGCACCATCGCAGCCATCCCGCACAAGCTCTGCCGCGGCTCCCCAGCCGCCGCCCACCCTGGGCGTCAGGGGACACCACACCTGCCACCCTGTCCAGTTCATCTGGGAAGAGCCGTGTCCTGATCACTGCTGCCCAGGCCTCCAAAGACGGAACCTCAAAGTCAACCATCGCAGCGGTGGGCAAACTCGCTGCTCCATGAGCATCCTAGAGACGCATTGTGTAACTCACCCCAAATGAGTCTAATAAAACACAACGAATCGGGTTAAATGGCTATTCGTTACTGAGTAGGGAAAATACATCTTTTCGGATGATTCAAGAAGACAGTGAAACTAGACTGTGCATTACTACCATCAAAAGACAACCAGAGTGCCCGCTAAGAGGGGACACAGGCTCCTAGAGCCAGCATGCTCTTCCCAAAGCCTCGGGCCGGCCTCAGGCTGTCATTACAGACCTTCCAGCGGGACGGTTTCCAGGATCATCCACGCTTCTGATCAGAGATGAGCCTTGGGGAACGCCGCTACAAAACTGTTGGAAACCTAGCACGTGAATGCTCCCGAAATCTCCTTTAAAGTGGAGTCCTCTCTCATCCACCTCTCCCCTCGGGGCTCTTCCCTTTCTTTGCATGTCCTAAAATCAACTTAGATACTCAAAACCAAAGAAGAAAACGAGCATTAATCCGTGACGTCCAGAGCTGGAGATTCTCTGGATCTCTCTGCCTAGGATGTCAGCCTCACCCCCGGGCATCGGGAGCCCCTGCCCTGCCCTATTACCCTGTCCCAGAAAAGAAAATGCCCCGTGCACACACTCACTCCCAATCCTGGTCACTAGCACAACCACACACTCAAGCCCCAGGCGGCACGGGGCACAGGGCCCACTTGCACTGTCTGGCGTACTTCTTTTCAAATAAACTTTCCTATCACCTTCCCTTAAATAAACATAAATCTCTGCACAATCTCTACATGCTCTTCTTGGGCAGGTTTGTTTTGGGAAACTGGGAATACCAGTGCTTTGGGGACCTTGTCTAATGATGGAGCCGCGGCGTCCCTGAACCGCAGACAACACGCGGTGGAAGTTTCTCCCTCTACTTGCTGGCCACAGCAGCTGTGCCGGGCGGGCGTTCCCGCCAGCCTGCATTCGCACGGGGACACGCGAGCTCCAGGCGCTGTGATAGTGCGCCACGTTGACACGAGGAGAATGAACTCTCACCCAAGTCCAAATGCCGAGCACGGAAAAGTCCAGCGATTCGAATCGCCCAGCACGTCACTGAGCTGGGCCACCTTTGCCCCGTGGTCCCACCCGTGGCATCTGCCAATGAGAGGCAGAACATGATTCTCTCTGCGTTCCCTCCTGGGTCCTGCGGTAGCAGCCTCGGGTCCCCAGCTGGCTTTCTCTGGGCAGGACGCCGCCCTGGGCACTGTTCTCCTATGGACCCCAGCTGATCGATCACTCACTGCACCTCATCATTAGGACGGCTGGCGCTCACTAAGCCACACAGGTAATTCTAATCCACGGACTTCTCCTAAAGCTGAAATTCTACCGGAGCAACAATCTGACCAGCCGGTCATCATCAGAGATGACCTGAGAAACGCCTCTCTAACTCAGCTCCGCCCGCTCCTGGGCTCCAGGAGGTGACCAGGCTGGACCACACCTTCCTGAAACCAGGATGCGGGTCCACACCGCAGATCCAAAGCCACAACGAAGCCAGCCAAGCACGGGCTCAAACCACGAGGCAAAACAGCTCCTCCACGACAGCTTCTCAAGTGTTCTGTCAAAGGGGCGAGCACAGCGTGGCGTGGTTTTCTCAGATGCTAGCGCCAAACTGGCCTTTTTATCCACCACCTGTGCTGAAGTAGTTGCTGCCCCACAGACTGCGCTGCTAGCATCCATCACAATACTGCTCACGCTCAGGAAATCTTCCCTCTGCAAATTCTTAGTGAGACGCATGCATGAGATGTGTTCTAGTAAAAATATGAGCTGTTTAACCAGGGGCTCTGAAGGTGACAGGGTGTGGGGCCCTGGTCCTCTTAGCATTGCTAACACTGCTTCTGTGTGACTATCTTACTCAACACAGATTTGGAAAATAAACATTTGGAGAGTAGAAAGTATGTTGCATTGGGCTGGGTACTGGTGGCTTATACCTGTAATCCTAGCTAGATCTGAGATCTTGGTTCAAAGACAGATTGCACAGAAAAGTCCATGAGACTCTTAACCTCCAATTAACCAATATAAAGCCAGAAACAGAACTGTGGCTCAAGTGGTAAAATGTCGGCCTGAAGTAAAAAAGCTCAGGGACAACACCAAGGCTCTGAGTTCACACCCCTGTACACACACACGTACACACACACACACACACCACACACACACACACACACACACACACACACACACACACACACACTCTAAATAGACATTTGCTATTACTAGGGCCATCAAAGGATGACCTTCGATTTATTTTAAAACTATTGGCATTGTAGACATCTTTTATGACTGAGTTGGATGAGGTTTTTATTGAATATTAACTTCAGAGGAAGAAAACAGCTCCAGTTGTTTGTTTAGTTTATAATGGAGGTCTACATAGTCGTTTGGAGATTTTTAAGCGCAGTTGTGAACACGGGCCGTCCCTCCGGGTCCCCCTAGGCGGGAGCTGCTGGGCCGCTCCTGACCATGCCAGCAGGTGAGCTCGGGTCCCTTCAGCAGCCGGCAGCGACCGCCCTGGCCTGCCTTCCACTCGTGTGCCCACAGACCTGACCGCGCGGGTCTGCGTCGGGAAGCACCACTGAGGCCCGGGGAGCGCGGGGCGTCTCCTCAGCCGCTCACAGGCACCTCTCCGTCCTTCGCGGCTGCGCGGCTCAAGTCTGAGGGTCCTGGAGGCTGTGGAGGCATCCTGAATCACAGGAAATGGTTCTTGGTATGGTTCCCGGGCTGGTCCGGCCAGCCAGGCCCCAGCTGAGACCGCGCGGGTCTCCACAGGGGCCGCACACGCAGGCTCCCTGAGGAGATGAGGAGAGCCCAGCAGAACGCAGGACAGACGTTTGCCAAGTGTGACTGACGCTCCGCTCCGAAGGCAGGGCACACAGGTGCTCAGCCCGGCCACGAAGCCCCGCTGGTGAGCTCTGCAAAGCACAAGATTGAAAAAAAAAAAACACCTGCAGAGGGCGTCACAAAGAGGGGAGGAAGGCACCCTCGTCCGCCCGCTTGTGAGGCGTGAGCAGCGGAGCCCTGGCCCCGCATCAGGACTCCGGACGGCACTGGGTCTGTGGCTGCTTCACGGTCCCTCTAACACACTCAGCAAGGGCATCTCTGACTTTTCTGAGCATCCGGGACACACAAAGGGGTGGGAGAAAAGGCAGGCAGGAAACAAGACTGTGTCAGCTACCACACAGCAGCCCGGTCGGCCGCTGGGACGTATGGACGCTCGAGTCAGCTTCTAAAACCATCCGAGAAGTGACATATCCCCAGCCCCGGGGCCATGGCCGCCTCCAGGCTCAGACCACCACATCCGGCCTCTGGCAATGGGGCCACTTCAAAATACATAAACATAAAAGAGTATGTTCTTTTTTCAAAAATAACTGCTTAAACCGGAGATGCAAAACACACACAGAGCGGGCGAGGGTGCGTGCCCACACAAGCCGTGCGTGTGAAGACTGCAGACACACAACGAGAAACAGAAGCCGCCGTGTGGGAGAGGTCTTTCCAACAGACTCACGGAAGAGTTTGCATAAGCCAGGGAAGACTACACAAGCCCCAGCCCAGGGCTAGGAGACCTTTAGGGAAGACAAGACCCACAGATCTCTACGGACAGATCAGGTACTGAAGGAATGGTAAAAAAAACAAAAACATTTTCTGGTCCAATGAAAATTGTATTGTTTTTAATCCGGATAAGAGATATAAACAAAACACAAATGCTATTACATGTCAAGTTTTTCTAAACACTGAATGGAGACTTTCCGCTGCCCTGACTTACTCTTAAATGGATATGCTCTCTTGTCATAGGTGACGTTATTAACGGAGTTCCGAGCAAGGCACATGAGACAGGAACTACAACGTTAAACGAGCTGAGTATGACTGCTGAAACCCGGGAGCTCACGAACAATCCGCTGAGAGCAAAGCGTCTGCCTGTTAATTAAAGGTACACATCTCAGTTTTCAGGTATTATTCATCCCCAATTTTATCAATAACGAAGGTGCTCAATACTTCCCCAACGGGGGCCAGAGATGAAGCTCGCTGGTAGCTTGTTTGCCTAGCACACACAAGGCCCTCGGTTCAATTCCCAGCCCTGGGAAGGAGGTAGAGGAAGAGAAGGGATATGCAACTTCAAAAGGTCACTCAGCAAGTTTCTTTCATAGACAAAACTCACATGGCAGGGAGGGTTGGAGCCTGCACCCCAAGATCAGCGCTGTCAACCCTGAGACAGACAGCGGACCAGAGCCAGCGGGACTCACGGGACGCTGTGTTCTGTTCTCTACCTTAGAATGCACGGGCAAAGGCTCGGACACCGTGGTGCACACAGCCAGAGCCTGAGCTCCTGCCCGCGTCCAGCCCCCACACACAACTCCTACACAGCAGCGAGAGCCCGAACCTCTGACATGTCACTTTCTCTTAACCTTCCTTGTCATCCACCCACCCCCCTCTAGTGGGCAGCAGTTAGCCTAGTAGTAGACTGCGTGAAAAGCCAGGAGGGCAACCTGAAGGTCAGTACCCAGACCTTAGCTTGAAGTGCGCATCTAGGCCTAAACTTGGAATGGATCACTCAGTGAAGGAATGTGCGGGAAAGAGTGGGCCTCCATTAGCTCCGGATCCCGCACCAGCCTGGGAAATCTCTCACACACGCGCATCCCACAGCTTCACGTCAGCACCCCGTCCCGCCCCCGCCTCACTCTTCTACCCCACGCCCAGGCCTGCGGGAGGGGACGCACAGCTGACCCCATGAGCCAGCAGACAGACTCCGGCCAAACGCGCCTTCTTGACTTGATTGAAAAACCTCTCACTTTAGAACGCGTCTCCTCTGCCTGTCCGGACGGCAGGCTCTTCTCGGGTTTCCCGGGCACAGACGCGGCCTCTGAGCGCAGGTGTGGCCGCCCAGGCCATTCCTGGCAGGCTGGTGACCCCGCGGAGGGTGACACGTGGCGTCTCTCAGAATCACAGCCTGCGCGCGTGCGGGAGCTGAGCAGCTTGGTATCTGATACGGTCAGTCAGCGAGATTCACGAGGGAAGGGTTAATAAAGCTGAGACCTTTCCAGTGAAAAGTTCTCTCAGACTTCGCCGAGTTACTGCTTTGGTTCAAGGACTCCCAGATCTCTCCAAAGAAAACATTCCCTCTAGTAATACTTGGAGCAAATTGGTGATTTGGACGTTTTCAACCAATTAAGACACTGGGGGGTTGCAAGCCCTACCAGACACGGCCTCCGTAACACGAAACTGAACCACAGGTGGTGTGGGTTTCTCAATCACACAAATGTGGCGGACGGAGGCCAAGCCAGGAAGAAAAGCCAGTGTCACCGTGATTTCTACACTGTTAACTAGTCAGCAAGGAGCGAAGCAAGGCCGCTTTCGGGGGGAGACGCCGGGGCAGCAGTCAGCACCTGGTCCACTCAGGAAAGCCACAGACAGCACAGTGCCCGGCGCTCGGGGTACGTGCTCGCCAGGCTGTCAAGCAGAGCAGACCACGCCGAACCAAGCAAACGGTGCCCCCACACCCCAAAGGAGTGTCCCGGTCTCATTTGCCCCATCAAAAGCATTTCAGGATCCCCACGTTTCATGTCTAAATTCCAGTCACAGAGTAACATCTGCTGGGTAGAAAAACGGAGCTCTGAGAAAGTAAATAAAGAGGAAGAGGAAGCGGAGGAAACCGGCCACGGCTAGAAGCCTGCCCCGTCTGGGTGGCGGTTGTCCCTCAGAGGTGACAACCCCGCAAACACCGCGGACGCAAGGACTTCAGGCCTTTTGCGTTTGCCCCAGCAACACATTTGGAATTGTTGTACCACAGGTTGCTCTATGTGCATAACTGTGTCCTTTCGTTCTTAGGGCTTACTTTCCTTGCTGCTGAGACAGGTAGAGATTTCCCTCTTGGTAAGTAATCGTTCTGTATAACTGTATAACTTTCCGCTCTGTTAAAAACAAAGGGTGAGCGTCAAACCGCGTGCGTTGCAGAGGGCGCCCACAGAGGCCGCACGGGCGTCCGGAAGAGAAGCAAGACTCTGCACAGCTGGCAGCGCTTCCGATGAACCCCACGGCTCACAAACAGTGCAGAAATAACACACGCACCCAACCAAGGCCGAGGGCGTGAAGGGTGAACACTTCTCAGAAGGAAATGCAGTAGTAAGGTCCAACTCACTAATGTTTTCTACAAGAAAAGCAACGGAGTTGCAGAGGACAAACAGACATCTGTTTCAAGGAGTAGAGTGCCAGCCAGCACAGCAAGCTGGAGGCCCGAGTTCCCAACCTCAGCACTGGAAAAACAAAAATAAAACAAACAGAAACAAGTGCACCGCCAACGAGAACAGCAGTCCCTTTACTCATGCCTGTTATACACCCAGATCCCTCCCCAGGCACCCTCAGGACACCAAGACTGGACAGCACGCAGGCTGAGCTGGTGCTGAGAACCTCCCGTCCGTCAGAAATACCGAAGCTGTTTTGAGGACAGACCCTAAAATGTGCAAACAACTGCAGAAGCAACTAAGGCCATGCTTTCAACCAATTATGAATTATTTTCTGGAGCTAAATTACTGAAAATACTTGTGTAGTAAGACATCCAATGTCAACTCCTAGAGCTACAGATGCCAAAAAGCCAGAGTCCAGCCCGGCCTGCAGTCCTGTGGGGCGTGTCTCCTGTGGGCAGATGGGGACACACCGCCACCAACATGCATGTTTTGCCACGGCCGCCATGTTTTGCTCTGACAGGTACCTGTCTCCATGGCAACAGTCTAAGGACCTAGTAAGGAATCAGCAGAATGTAACTCCTGCTTGAGAAATGATTGAAATCCGGAGCCCTCACAAATGAGCCGTGCGTCCCAGAAGAAATGTGGTTTTAATTAAAGCAGAATGAGACAGAACGCATAGACATTCAAGATGTTTCAGCTGCCAGAGTAAAGGACCGCTTCGAACTGCACACACTTCGAGAAAAGAGATACAGACACGCGGGGACAGAACACGGAGTGGGAGTGAGACCAGAGAGGAGGGAAATAAGTTAAGAGAAGGGACGATGGCCTGGGCCAGGCCACTGCTGTTCTCTCCCGGTCTTGAGGCTCGGGGGGGGGGGGGGCGCGGAGGTGGGGCAGGGCTTGTCCGGGCATCCAGCAGTGTTTCTGTCCGTCTGTCTGTCTTACAGACAGAACAATGGCGACCGGCGGCCAGCCAGGCTCCTCTGCCGCTGGCAGCTCTCAGAACCGGACGGTCTGGAATCTCCGCTCCTGCCTGCAAGGCAGGGCCAGGGCATTTCGAAACCAGCTAACAAGGCAGCCAAGCTCCAGCCAACGTCGCTCTCCCCCTCCTGGCCGTGCTTTCTTGGGAGGTAAAGGTCCAGGCAGCCTCTCGGGGAGCTCCCCACCCCCAGCACTGAGAATCTACCTACTCTTGTGTGTCTCTGTCTCTCTCTCTGTCTCTGTCTCTTCCCAAGACTGGGACTTGAACTCAATATCTGACACCTTTGCTTATTGGCTGGAGCTCTACCACCTGGGCCATGCTGCCAACCTTCCACCTACTTTGCTTTTCTTTCTAAAAGTTATTTTTGATTGTTATTATTAAGGAATTGCACAGAGGAGGGGCCATTTCATACGTCAGGTGATGAATACATGTGTTTTATAGACAATGTCGCTCCAGTGGTCACAAGTCTGGTGACATCCACACCATCTCCCCACCTCCCTTTATCCTGACGGGCCGATCATCACAATCCAGTCAGGCCTCGTAGCAAAGACCTTAGACCTTTCCCCATGTCTTCCCAGAGAACAGAAAAGTGAAGCACTGGATACTAGAAGTCATCATAGTCATAATCATAAACCTAATTTTTTTAAAGAAATGGTTATCTCCTCAAATATAGCAAATCCTCACATCTCTCTATTTTACTGTGTCCTTGAAATGCTAGTGTGTACTTTCATTCTGCATGGGACCAATACTGAACAACTGATCATTACATTCATATCAAGAGACTGAAGCTATGACCAGTAATACATTACAAATGAACAGAAGCCAGGCATCAGTCACTCACGCCTATAATCCTAGCTACTCTGGAGCCTGAGGAATTCTGAGGATCTCAGTTAGGACAAACAAGTTAGCATCTAAGTCAGCCAGGACAAACAAGTCCTCGAGGCTTTGTTTCCAAAATTACCAGCAAAAAGCTGTTATGTTAAGAGTTATGGCTTAAATGGTAGAGCACAAGCCAAGCAAGTGTACGGCCCTGCATTCAAACCACAAGCGATCTGCAGTCAAACTGTGTTCTCAACACCAAGTGTTTGCAGGTAGAACGTGCGCACCTCGGTGCATATACATGTACGTCTACACCCATACGCAGCCGGGCATAGGATGCTAATGGAGCAAGACGGATTTAAAAAGACCAGAATGCACTCCACAACATTAAAAGCCTGCCTTCACACACGCTGATCTGTCAGCCACGATAAACATCACTTAACGAGGTCTCCGTCCTTTAAAAACATCACTTGAGTGAGTTCAAAGTTTCTTTTAATCTTTTTAAAGCCTCTTAAAAATTTTCCAGGGAAAACTTTCAGTAACTTTCCAAATGACAGCCAAGCATTCTCAAGCAGCCCTGCGCTGATGAGCGGGGCTCTTCACTGGCGTCTCCTGGAGACGGGCGGACGTGGGCAGGGCACCTGCAGCATCTGAGGCGCTCCGCTGAGAGCTGCCTCCTCCACGCTGGCGCTCCCTGAGAGCTCACTAAGAGCTGTGTCTTCACTAAGACAAAGGAAGAGCAGTCACGTTCTACCCAGGTAAACTGGTGGTCCAGACTTCCTTCTGGCTTTTAGAACGTGTCTGTATTACTGACACCAAGAGTCACGCTGTGCTCTAAGGATCTTTTACCAAAAATTAGAAAGTAGATGGAAACCTGAGCAATCACATAGGAATTCCCCAAAACTAGTACAAATGGGAAAAGCTGGGGATGGGATTCCAAGCTGAACATGAGTATTACTATGTCAAGAATCTCTATGGGGTGTGTACGGACCCCAAACCCATCTTCCACCCTGGGTCCTCCTCATCCTTCCGTACCTGGAAACAGAGGTGAAAAGGAAACAGGTACCGTGGTCAAGCCTGAGTTCGCCCACAGCTCTGGACGTGAATGAGAGTGTGTATCTAGGGTGTTTAACACAGTACCTGCTAAACAAGAAACACAAAATGCATTTTACCATGCAACAATGTATTTGACTCTAAGACCATTTTTTGCACAGATACTCTATCTGAATTCAAGTATGTATCTATATTCAACTATTTCCAACTTGTTACACATAAGGAAACAAGGCTAGCTACTAAGTAAATAAAATCAAGAAGCTGCCCTATCTTTTGAAAACTTAGATCAAGCAGAGGGACTAAGAATTATCCCGAATGAATGGTGAGCCAGGTTAACTCCAAGAGGTAACTAAGGGATACATTAGACATACATTAGACCATTAGACCAGAAGTTCTGGACTTGACTGCTCCCAGGAAACCCACTACACAGCAGGCCTGGGGGAGAGGAGGGGCTGCCTGGCAATGTCTGGAAGCCATGTCTGGTCTTAACCAGAGGGGAGAGGTCTACGTGTGGCATGTGGTGTGACACTGCTTCACACCACGACTCACGACACAGTTGACGCAGGTACACAGCCGCAGGGCCGCTCACAATCCCTGCTCTCTCGAAGCACAAACGGACTCTGCTTAGGGCCAGGCTCCACCCAGCCCGATTCACGCCTCCTGAGCAGCCTCTGAGGGGTGGTGGCCTGCACCCCGCAGGGCTGTCTGTCCAGCATCTGTCTTTCACTCACCACCACACACCTGGCCAGAGCGTTGCCACCACCCCGCTGCCCCATTTCCCACTCCCCATCCCATGTGTAAACTCTGGTCACATCACTGTGGAAACACCAAGCTCGTCTCGTTTTTATAGCTTTCTTTTCCGAGGCTGGCAGTGAAACCTTGTAAACGTTTGTCTGAAAAGAGCAAAAGGCACAGGAAACTACTGCCGCCAATTAAAATAATGAAGCTTCAAATGACTAAATTATCCGGGGTATAAACAGACGCTAGACAAGATTCTCTCCATGGTGAACATTATCAGCTGTGTCATAGACAAACATGCCTATTTTTGGTGCCAGTCCTGGGGCTGGAACTCAGGGCCTGAGCTTTTCTACTCAAGGTCAGCACTTTACCTCTCGAGCCACAGCTCCATGTCTGATGCCTGGGTGGTTAAGAGGCTTGCAGATCTTCCTGGCTGGCTTTGAACTGTGATCCTCAGATCTCAAGCTCCTTGAGGATGGCAGGTGTGAGCCATGGGCAACTGGCTTTAGGTTTATTTCTTCCCTGTCTTGTAAAATTAAACTCCCCATGCAGATGTCAGAAGATGTGCAGAGTAAATACCTAATTCTTTACATTTACCTTTCAGAAAATAAAAGGTGTGTTTCCCAACCTTTAATGGCGAACAGGAGGACATCATTTATGAAGACAGTAGGGTTGACCACATCCCCAACACTACTCAAAGCAAAAAGAGCAACAACCCTGCCGAGTAAACGTGAAGTACAGAGGCAATCATGGAGAAATTTCAATCGGATACACGGGTAAGCCAGGCTGTGGAGCTGGCACAGACGGCGATGGCAGGTAACTAGAGATGGGCGGGTTGGGGAGGAAGGCCAGGGGCTGAGTCCAGGTGCCAGCTACAGCGGCTCCTGAGAGTATTCACAACCAAAAGCAACGATAATCCCGCCCAAAGATTCGTGCTGAAGCAGCAAAACTGAAGAGGAAAGTGCACCACGAAATGTCATTTGACAAAGAGGAAAATGAGAAGCGTGTGAAAGTACTTTACCTCGACTGTCCTATTTTAAATGGATGGCTCTTTCCATAGGACATTTTTTTGGGGAGAAGGGGTTTGCTCAAATCCTTACCATCCATATAAACCAAAAGAGGGGGGTAGGAAAGGATCTTGGAAAACAAGAGTGTAGAACGTAGAAAGTTCCCATGAAACCACTTGTAAGTCTTTCAATCTGGCAATTTTCTAGATAACCACCAAATATCAGCCATCATGATGTCACTCTTCAGAAAAGAATTCATGAACTAAGTAGGGCACAACTGGCCAGCAAAAAGTGGATAAATACACAGATAAATAAATAAGCAAAATAATCACGTATCTGAAAATTAACCTAAGAAACTTCAAAACTGTGATCATCTCTACAGTGGTTTTTGAGATATCAGTAAGGCCCCTGGAGTACTTATTCATGTGCCTTACATACTATTAACAATCCAGATGGTCTACTGATATTGCTGCAGTTTTAGTTAAATAGAAATTCAATTTGGAACATTATAAATTACAGGAAGATTCTAGAGCCCAACTCCTGGGCTCCAATCCTTGCAGGACCTCTAGTACTGCTTTCACTTTTGAGTTTCCTCTTCTTCAAAATCAGTGCACAAGTAAACCTTATCTGAAATGCTTGGGACCAGAGGACTTTCGGAGATCTGAGTTTCTGAGATTTTTCATAGACCTAATTTATTAGTTAAGCGGACTGCAATCAAATTGCTCCAAAACCATTCACTTTTTGAATGTCATATCAGCCTAAAAAGAGAAAAAAAAAGTTGGATTTTACAGCATCTGGACTTGGGGTTAGTGACGCTCAGCCTGTATGAACTCATCTCCACTCGTGAGAGCAGAACTTGCCCTCAGCCCACACCAGAAGCCCAGCCGAAGGTCAATGTGGAGATCTTTGAAGCACAGAGAGCAGGTGGCTTGACCTTCACACCCCATGGGGCTCTCCCTCACCTGTGACCTTTGCCCTGTGTGCACATCCAATACTGGCCCGCTCCACTCCCGACCCCGACGTCAGCCGAGGGGCCCGGGCTCGGGAGTCATGCCGGCCCTCCCTACGTGCTATTTCTGCCTCCACTTCTCTTCCATCAGCCAGTCACAGAGACCAGGTCCCTCGAACCCAGAATGTCTTCTGACAACTATTTACTCAGATCTGACCCTCCGGTGCACACCGCACACACACACAGCCCAGTGTCGGACATTACCACAAAAGTCCAAGAGTGCGTGGAAGTGCTCTTTCTTCCCTTAACGTAATTATGATGACTAACTCGAATGGCTGTTATCTCTGGCCTTGGATCTCCTCCAGAGCCTGCCTCTGTTTGTTTTAAACTACTGCCACCCCTCCTGCTTCTTTCTTCCATTCTCCACCTGCCCCATCAGTCCCTTCATTGTTCCCCACTTTCTACTGGGTTTTCATGGTTCCTATCTTCCTCTTCTCCCAGCTCAGAAGCAGCGCTTTCCCCCGGGCTGCAAAGTCTCCCCTGTACCACGGGACCACGGCCTGACCACGGCCCTACTGTGTGCATCTATTAAAGTATAACCCACGCCAGTTGGTTTATTGCTCTCCTTAGATGTTTGTGCAGGGTGTGAATCAGAGCCTCGCCCTTCCAGAGCTGTACCTCCTCCCCCATCCCCTGCCCCGTCACCGCATCCACAACACTTTCCACCTTCATCTTCACACCTCCCAACTCCTCTCTCCTCTTCTGTCACCTACCCCCTCTGAGGCCATGCGTACATGCATTCACACACACGACACACACGTGCACGCACATACTACACACATGCAAATGCATGCAGATACAACACATGCAGATGCATGCACATACAGCACACATGCAGATACACACATGCACACCCATGTGCACAGACAATGCACACATGCTCACATGTACACACATGCTTGCACGTACACACATGCTTGCACGTACACACGTGCATACACAATATATGTGATACATGCATTCATGTGTGTGCATGCACATACAATACACATGCACGTGCATGCACACAATACACATGTGCATGCACATACAGGCACACAGTGCACATGCACACACATGCATGCTTGCCCTCCCCAGGTCCCCCGGTAGAAGCTGGGTTTCAACTGTGTCATTCATACAGCTAAAGTGTGGATGAGGCGCAAAGCTCTTGAAATAGCATCTAACCAGGCTTCAAGTCCCAAGTCAAAGTCACGCTCACAGCAAAGCCCTCTGACCACAGAGTAGCGCTCCTGGATGGCGTGTGTGCCCCAGCGTGAGGTGGCAGGTGCTAGCTCTGATGGGAGACCCGCGAAGAGCTGCTGCTTCCCGAATGCCACGTCCTCCCTCGCTCCCCCCCCCCACAGGCCCCACCCCCTCTCCTTCCTCACCTCAGGCTTCCAACAATTCTGCCTCACAGACACGGCTGCTCTGCCCTCCTTCTACAAACCTCCCGGCCGCCATCCGACGCCCTGTGCGATGAGTACAGCGCTTGTTCCTGCCTGCGACCGGTCCACGCTGGCGCGCCGGCCACACTGCCCACCGCGCCAGCCTTCCGCAGCTCTGGTGACACCCGAGGGGCTCACCGTCACCGAGGCAGCTACTCAAACTGCGTTCCCCAAGCCGCTGGGCAGAACGGCAGCAAAGCATGCCACTTCCTGTCCACACGCGCCTTCTGTGTATGGCGCGTGTGATACATAACCCCAACTGCAGCCTGCAGCCAACAGCACCCAGATGCCATATCAACACAGCCGCGTGCTTACACATGAGCATGGACTCCCACATGCCACACGCACGCAATGCGTGCTCTGCAACGCACATGCTTTGGGCTCTGCATTAATAAATGCATTAGGGTTTGCATGACAGCTTCCCCATGTTACAGCTGAGAACAGTGGACCACAGACAGGGACTGCACAGAAAGAAAGCTGAATACATTGAGTCCAGTTTTTTTTAAACAGATAAATGTGTTTACCCAGAATTGTGCTCTCATGCAAGTTAACCTAGAAAGTTCTAGAAAGTTCTCTTCATTCCTCCCAGGAAGAAAGTTCTCCCAGCTCTCATGAGCCAACTCACGGCACTTTTCCATGAAAATCTTCTGCTAACAAGTACCAGAGTCAGTTCCTCCTACAAACTGCCTTTCATGCTTGAAATACACCAATATTTTTAATACTATAGCTGTTATAAGATAACCCAGGCATGCTGGCTCAGTTAGAAATGGTTTCTGATGGCCCATTTTCTTCAATAGTTTCAATTCCCAGAACAATTGAATGGCAAGAGGTTCTTTGTATCTGCTGAACAAATGAAGTAAGTCATACAGTGTACCCTGTTAATAATATTTACAAATGAACAATTCCACAAGCATATGTAGCATTTAGTAAAGGTATCACATCATAAGGTCTTATCTTGCTATCTGACATCTTATCTTTCTTATAATATGCCCAAATAAAACAATATTATAACAAAATAAAGACCAAACTTACCAGTCTTCTCCTCTCTTCTTCTACAGCAATAAGTAGCCTTGCAAATTCTTTGAGTGACTGAGCTATGTAAAAACAAAAAAGAAAAAAGAGCATTGGTCTTCCTTCACTTCTAATCACACAAGAGCAAGCACGGAAGCGAGCTTGCTATGCCTCGTATACTTTCAATTCTGTGGTTTTGTCTGTGTAGCCATTACATTATCGAAAATAAGATCCTAATGACTAACATCCACTACAACAGAGGCTGATAAACACGCTAAGAGATGAATGCTTCTCTGTGTATTTGCAAATTAAAAGTGGAGCAGGTGTCTTCCTCGAACACACGAGGGGAAGTATCTATATTTAATGTATAAGACATACACACACTAGGATCTGTGTCACTTCCAAGCAGTGACCTATGAGGAAGAAGCCATTTTAATGCTACAGGAAGCGATGCATCCAGTACTACTTAGGCGCACCTAGCCGCAGTTGCTATTGAGAGAGCGCATGCCCAGTGTGAGAGGCACAGGGTCAGAGCCCTGAGCCCGTAGGTACCACTGACGCACGTGGCATCTGAGGTCCTACTTCCCATGTGGACGGGCGGTGGTGAGCAGGACCTGCCGTAGGTACGCAGACTCACACGGCCCGTTCAGAATTAAGGTCCAAAGTGTTTCTTTAGAAAACTGCCTGTACTGCCCTAACTTTCTTCTGTAGAACTGGCATTAGAACTCAGGGCCGTGCGCTAGCTAAGCAGGTATTTCCCCCTCAGCCACAGCCCTCCACGTGCTGGTTACTTCTAAGGCAAACAACAACACAATCATAATAAACTAAGTGCTGAGCTGTAACTATTTAACAGGCATAAAGTCACTATGGCCAAACATTGAAAGTTAACTTCATCAAAACTGTCTCTAGTGAGGGGTGTATCTGGAGGATGCGGAGGACAACAGAGTGAAATCAAGATCTAGAGATGGCACGGCACTGTCTCAGCAAACCAGAGGAAACGGCCGCGTTCAAGTTCACAGTGGAAGATGCAAAGGTAGTGGAAACGGGCGGGCCGGGCAGAGGGCTGGCTGTCAGCAATGACGCTCAGGTTCTCACTTTACCCTGTTACCTTTGTCCAAATCGAATGATGCTGTTTTCAATTTCACTTGAAATCTTTTCTCCTCCGTTTTTCATCTAGATACTATTTATGAGCTCAATAAGATAGTAGTTGTTTATAGTGGAAACGTCTGAAAAGAAAAACTCTGACATACAAAAGCAGTTCAATGTCCGCTTCTTCACCACTAAAACTGAGTTCCATTTCACAATCAAATTTTTTCCCTCTTTTCTCTTCCAAGGGAAAGGATATCCTTTAAAAATAAAAAAGAAGCCGGGTGCTGGTGGCTGGTTAGTAAATGGGAACATTCTCCAAACAAGCCCCGCCCACCAAGGACTGCGTGACAAGATGCTGTCCGAGAAACAGAAACCAGACTCTCATCCCAGCCAAGATGATCATCACAAAAGAAGACAGCAGAAACCCCAGTGAGGACCCTCACCCATCCCCCACTGTGGGGCACTGAGATCAGCACAGCCACCGGAGACCAGTATCGAGGCTCCTCAAAGGGCTCAAAACACCAGTGCCATGTATGATCTTCCACTGCATGGCAAGTGCTAATACCCCATAGAAGCACTTTTTAGTGCTTATCTCTGACTTACTTATATTTGCCTAACTATCACCTTACCACCGGTTTTTCTTTAAGAGTCCAGATTCACATCTCATATGGACCTCCATTACAGATTTGACCAAACTGACATTTTGTGGCAGGAATTTGATTTAGTGAGAACTGTATTACAAAAACAACACTTGATACACAGAAGGTTTCCAATAGACAAATGCTGAGTGAGTTAATGAGCTAAACAATACTTTGCTCCTGCCACTGATGCACTCTACAAGGAGAAACAAACCAACTCTCACTCTAGGACGCATGAAACAGTAGGAAAAAGATGGCCAACTACCTTGGGAACTCCCCTTAGAGACTGGAATTCCCGCCACCTGAACGAACTTTCCTTGCTAACTAACCACCCCTCCCTTCCTGTCCACCTGCAGCCTGTGATTACTGGAGAGCAATCAAAACAGCTTCTCCTACAAATTCCAACTTTCCAACAAATTATCGAGGTCACAAACACTGCGATAGGTTTCCTTTTGTTCTCCACCACATAATATTGGGGGGAAAACACTTCTGGAACAAAAGAATTCTATTGTTCACGTGCATTTCTGGCAAGTCCTGGGAGGCTAAACTTCAGCGCACAGGAACGAAGGTTGAATCACACCCTAGACGGTGATGAAAAATGATGACATTTTCTGCAGTTGCCAAGAACATAAATCCTCCGACATTCCTGAACCAGCTAGAGTATCTATTTCTTAACTTAATCTTCTGAGCAGGCTCGAATCCACCTTACTGTTTCTGACTGGAAAATCGGTTTAGTGTGTGAAGGTAAGAATGAGAAGAAGCAGCGTACCCTGTCCGTCCTGACTTAACTCCATGCTTTAACTCCAGAATATCTTATTCATTCAAATAAGCAAATCGCTCGTGACTTTCAGCTCTGCCACGGCGGAGACATGGGAATCTATCGAAGTTTATGAAAGCCAGGTTAAACCAATGCAATCACGTTTCAGGAGTTCAGCTGGTGCCCGGGAGCAATCTCCCCTCTACCTGGAAGAGGACCGGAGGCTCTACCGGGCCCCTCCCCAGCTTCCTTCTAAGCTAGCTGTTCCCACACGATAGGAACAGAGCCACGCCAGCCACGCAAGCTGGTGAGGGGCCTGGGGAGGTGCGCGGGGCCTGCCCTCCACCCAGCGGCACTGGAGACGCGCAGGCACAGCCAGCATGATGCGACACAACTGTGCAGGGCTTGGTGGGGGTCAGGCACAAGCAGCTCAGGTCTGGAACTTGCATGGGGAGCACTTCGATGCGAGCACCGAAGCACAGCGAGGTAGCATAGAGCACGCAGAAGAAGACAGAAAGCCTCCACCGCAGAGTGAGTTGACCCCCGCAGGCAAAGCACTATCCGCTCTGCGACACCTGCACAGTAACGGCCACCAGATGGACAGGTGTGCCAGTGGCGGGCCCCCGATTCCCACCCAACACGGTGCCCGGGCCCGGCCGCCCAAACGTCTGGCTGCTCACCTCCCCAGCGCTCTGGTTGTGACTTTCTGAGGGCCAGAGCATGAGGTAGGGCCTCACCCCTCCGTGTACGGCTCCACTCCCTCAGCCAGCGGCGGCCCAGGAGGGAGGAGGCAGCCACAGAGGAAGACAGACAGACAGCCACGGGGAAAGGAGGGCAGACAGCAAGCTCTGGACAGCAGGAGTGGAGCCCACTGCTCACTCCAGCCTGCTCTCCTCTAGACTGTCACTGCCCGCCGCAGTGCCCGCGGCTCCAGGCGGGAAGGGAAGGCAGCTTCCTGTCCTCACAGGGGAGCCCGCACAGGGGCCAAGGCCTGACCGAGCTCCTTCACCCTCCCCCGTCCCTGGCCTCCCCTCCCCCACGGTCCAGCAGAGCCTCAACACCCACCTCCCTGCCAGCCTCTCCTTTGCCAGCCTCTCCTTTCCAAGGCCTCTGCTCCCCTCATACACCCACCAGCCGGCTCGGCCTGCGACCCACCCCTGCGCTCTGCTCCAGGCTCCAGCCATGCAACCCTGCGCTCTGCTCCAGCCATGCAACCCCTGCGCTCTGCTCCTGGCTCCAGCCATGCAACCCCTGCACTCTGCACTCTGCTCCAGCCATGCAACCCCTGCGCTCAGCTCCAGCCATGCAACCCCTGCGCTCAGCTCCAGCCATGCAACCCTGCGCTCTGCTCCAGCCATGCAACCCTGCGCTCTGCTCCAGCCATGCAACCCTGCGCTCTGCTCCCAGCTCCAGCCATGCAACCCCTGCACTCTGCTCCAGCCATGCAACCCTGCGCTCTGCTCCAGCCATGCAACCCTGCGCTCTGCTCCAGCCATGCAACCCCTGCGCTCTGCTCCAGCCATGCAACCCCTGCGCTCTGCTCCTGGCTCCAGCTATGCAACCCCTGAGCTTTGCACTCAGCGCTCCTCTTCTCCAACTCTGGTTTTCTCCCCAGTGTATTTCCCACAGCGGCTATCAGGAAAGAATGTTCTTCTTTCTCAAGAGCCCAACCCCAAATTCCCCTTCCTCTCACCAGATGTCCTGGCCAATCGCTTCTCTAAGAGAAGTTCAACGCTCTGTGATCAACACGACCTTGACAACCCCAAAAAGCTAACAACTCCCCGCTGAGCTTCTGATCTCACCTCTCCTGCCCTACCCCTGCAATCTTGCCCTTCCCCATGCTTCTCTCCTCCCTCCCTCCCTCCCTCCTTTCCCTCCATCTGTGTGTGTGTGTCTGTCCATCTTCACCTCTCACCCCTCTCTGTCGCTGTCTATCTCTGTCTCTCTCTCTCTCTCTCTGTCTCTCTCTCTCTCCATCTCCACTTCTTACTCCTCTCAAAGCTCCTCCTCGTTTCCCTTGGTCTACAAGTTGATAGAAGGTGTCTCCAGCATTCAGGAAGATCAGGAAGGCGCAGGGCAGAAGGAAGCTTATTAGACCCAGCCCAGGCCCGGTGTTCAGTCTTGAATGCTCGTACTACTCGAGGAGAGCTCCACATTTGCAGTACCAAACCTATCCACATTCTGCGCACTGTTCGGACAGGAAGACTGAAGTAGGGAGGTTTACTAACCTGCATGGCCAGAGCTAACGTCTCCCCGGGTTGAACTCTGAGCCCCAACTGGCTGACCTGAGCCACCCCCCCCCTCCCCCGGGAGGCCCACAGCCCCAGCTCACTCTTCTACATCTGGTCAATCAAACCACCACCCAGGATGTCTCCAGGGAACGTGCTGCTTGCATCTCCACTGCGACAGGTCACATCCATACCCACAAGGCAGCTCTGCCCGGGGACCTCGGCCGAGTCAACACGTCAGTGTGCGCACAGCCCTACCCGCAGTAAGTCCAGAGATGAACGAGTTCTTCCCTCACAAGGCCGGCCCCACCTGCTGATGTCTGTCCTGCCTGCTCCACGGCCTCCTCCCCTCCCCCTCCCCCCTCCCCCTCCCTCCTCCCCCCTCCTCTCCCTCCTCCTCCCCTTCTTCTCCCTCCTCCCCCTTCTTCTCCCCCTCCTCCCCCCTCCTCTCCCTCCTCCCCCTTCTTCTCCCCCTCCTCTCCCCCTCCTCCCCCTCCCTCCTCTCCCTCTTCCCCCTCCTCCTCCCCCCTCCTCCTCCCTCCTCTCCCTCTTCCCCCTCCTCCCCCCTCCTCCTCTCTTCCTCCTCTCTTTCCCCCCTCCTCTCCCCTCCTCCCTCCTCCCCCTCCTCCCCCTCCCTCTCCCTCCTCCTCCCTTCTCCCCCTCCTCCCCCCTCCCCCTCCTCTTCCTCCTTCTCCCTCCCCTCTCTTCCTCCTCCCCCTCCTCTCCCCTCATCCCCCTCCTCCCCCCTCCTTCTCCCTCCCCTCCTCTTCCTCCTCCCCCTCCTCTCCCCTCCTCCCCCTCCTCTCCCCTCCTCCTCCCTTTTCCCCCCTCCTCCCCTTCCTCCTCCCCCCTCCCATCCTCCCCTCCTCCCCCTCCTCCTCCCTTCTCCCCCCCTCCCCCTCCTCTCTTCCTCCCCCCCTCTCCTCTCCCCCCTCCCCCCTCCTCCCCACTGCAGGCCGCAGCTCCTCACTGTTGTGTGAACGCCAGGAAGGGACACCCACGCTGGCTGAGGCCATCCTTCCCAACTCACATTCCCTGGATGGGTGAGGCGGCATGCACACACCCCGCCCCCCGCTGCCCGCGGCAAGGGCCCGGGCCTCTCCGAGGGTCTCACTGCAAGACCCAACCCTGTCTAATCTCAACCTCGGCGCTGAGAACCCACCAGCGGCTGCGGTCATTCCATCCGCTTGTCCTTCCTCCGCCTGCCTCTCCCGGCTGCATCCCACCTCAGCACGGCCCCGCTGCAGCACCTCCTCTCTTCGGGAGCTCCGGGGAGCCCAGCCCCCGCTCTGGCTTCACCCCCTCCCGGCATTTCTATCCCGCTGGACCGACACTACTCAGCGCGATCTCAGTGTACAGTGATTACGTCGTGATGCTATTTTTTAACCCTTCCTGTTCTGTAAGCCTCATGAGGGTAAGAGAATCTTACTCCAGTCTGCATGTGCTGTTGATTCTCTGTACACAGAGGACACATTACTGCTAGAGATTTCAAAGTCCAGGCCGGTGCGAGCCATACCCTGTGTATCATTTTAATTACGAGGCTGGCCGATTAGCACACCACCTACACCGGGCCCTGAAAACCATCTCTTATTCTAAGGCTGTGAGTGGAGAGAAATGACCAGGTTTCTGGCCTCCGAGGCTCCACTGGCAAAACCCTGTGATCCAAAGCACACACATCTGGAGGAGACAAAGGGCCCGCCCTGCTCATGGGGGCCGCTACAGAAACCACCACGGTCTCAAGGAGCTCTCCACACAGAACACCATGGTGCTCCCGAGGCCCGAGGCCCCAGCCCGGGGGTCCCCTAAGTTCACATCTAGGGTAGGGCCAGCAATCAAACTGCTAAGACCCCACAGCCGATTCTGATGGTCTGGCAACTTCTGACCTCCAGCATAAAATACAATGCAAGCTTCGTATGGGGAATTAAAGGGCAAACTCCATGAAGCAGCTGGTAGTGAGATTTGTAAGGACCATGTCTCCAGGAACTTTGGGGGCATGAAGCTCCAACTTCAATGGTGGAAAACAGTGCCCGGCCCTGCAATGTTGGCTTGGGTCTCAAGATTCAAACATGACTCCAAGGATCTCCTCTCTCCTCTCCCCTCCACCATCCCGAACCAAGACCCGGCAACTGTCCGGAATTACTCCAAATTAAGGTTTGGTTTCTGCTGGGGGATCTGTTCATATATTCTGATGCAACTCTAAAGGATCATATTTGCCTTTGGGGGTGTGTGATTCAATGTACTCTTTTCCAGTATCTCCCTCTACTTTCTACCTCAGCTCTAGATCTTTTCTTCAGTGCTTATACAATTGCCTTTGTTTTTTGCCAGTGAGCTTAATTCATTTTGGAGAGTCCTGCCTCTAACTCTCTTCTTTCAGACTCAAACTCCTGGCATGTTGCCTTTTGGTGAAAATGTTTTGTGTCCAAAGTCAAACTACAATTTTTATTATTTCATTCACATTTAGAAAAGCATCGTCTTGCTGATAAAGAATGTGTTCATAAAGGTCATCTGACTTACTCCAAAATGGCAAAGATATCCAGCCCAGAATTCATCAACAAATTCAGGTTCAGGATGCACCTGCTGAGTGTGACTTCAACCAAACATCTTCAGGTCTCTTGAGAACCTTCCAGTAAACTCACTATCTTCAGAAGCTGTTCTTGGCACTAAGAGCATGGTTGACTACAGAGAACACCAGCCGGGCAGCGCCGTGGCCCGGTTCAGACTAACCACCCACAAAAAAAAATTACTGTCAAAGCTGAGGGAACTCACCTCACACCCAAAAGGAGGAATAAACCCCACAAAGCAAAATAGGAAAACACCAAGTTTAAAAAAAAGTCAGGCTGTGAAGGCTGCCCTTTGAGAAATCACATATTGCTGGGAGCAGTGGCTCCTACCTATAATCCCAGCTACTCAGGAGGCTGAGATCTGAGGATCGCGGTTCAGCCCAGGCAGAAAAGCCCCGTGAGACTCTTATCGCTGATGAACCACCAGAAAACTGGAAGTGGTGCTGTGGCTCAAAGTGGTAGAGTGCTAGCCCTGAGCAAAAAGAGCTCAGGGATAGCTCCCAGGCCTTGAGTTCAAGCCCCTCGACTGACCAAAAAAGAAAGGAAAAAGTAACTCTAGTCCTCCGATCATGGCGCCACGCTGTGAGCTGCCTCATCTCCCGAAGGCGTCGCGTCACCGCCTCTTCCCTCTCCGTAGACGGGCAACGCCTCCCCCTTCTGCTCATCTAACCCCTCTGACACGGCTGGAAGACGGCTTCCTTGGAGGGCTCTATCCTGGACGTCCACCCACCCAGCGAGGCCTGGTGTGTCTTCATGTCTTGAAGACGTTTCCTGCCTGTCTGCTGACACTCACTGTCACAGTGGCCTCTGCTCCAAACATAAACACAAATGAGCTCAACCGTGGCTGGGCTTCGGCCCTGGCGAGAGCCGAGCCAGTGAGTCAGTGAGCGAGGCAGACAGGAGTGGGGGGGAGGGGGAGAGCCACGGGGCAGGTTTCCGACTCGAATCCTTTTGTGTTGGCACACTGCTCCCACAGAAGGAGAATGACTCTCCCACCACAAATCTTCAACAAGATGAGGCCAATGGCCATGCTCCTCCACGCTTACTATGCAGGCAAGCTGGTGGCTCAGACCACCCAGCCCTCCACCCCGCGTGTCCACACAGGCACCAGAGTATCGGCTTCGGAACTGGGAAATGACAGGTTTTGCACACAATGAGGATCAGGCCGATGTTAGTGGACTCCAAGTTACTGCACTGTGATCTGCTACACTCATTTCACTGTCTAATTTTGGCTTTCGGGGGGGAGGGGGAATACTGTTGAGATTCTGGTAAGTTACTAGTCACGGGCAAAACGCTTTCCCTCTTGTTACCCATTTTAAACTCAGACCTGATCAAGTCACCTCACCCTAAAAGGTGGGCAGTGTTACCACCTTAGTTTACAATCCACATACTCACAGGGCAAAGGTTTGACGACCCTGTAAGCCATGGGCCAAGCCCCTTTTGTGACTGTTGTTTGGTCTGAGAGAGGGTCTCAGCCTGGTCTCAAACTTGAGATCCTCCTGCCTCAACCTCCTGAATAGCTACACTTACAGGCATGCACTACCACACTCAACTGAGTCTTTTTAAACAAGACTCTAAAGTTCTACTGATATAGTTTGAAAGGATTTGCTTCTATAGGGTTCAATAGGCTTTTCAGAGAGGCTGTTCACACAATGAACGTTTACTAGGCCTGGCTACAGCCAAAGGTCAAAAGCACTGGGCAGGAAGACTTTCTGACTCAAAGAACAGGGAACACACTGGAGGAGACAGAGCCCACAGTGGAAAAAGACAGAACTTCTTATTGCACACCTGTGTGGGGGTGGGGGCGGGGAGTGGCCGGGGACTCACGTACAATCAGCAAGCTGAAAGACAACTTTTTCTTAGGCTTGTGACTTGACAAGTTTTTGTATTACTGTTTTTCACAAAAGCCTGAAATTTTTTAAAAAAGATAATAAGACTTCTGAGTCTCAAATTAAATCAAATAATGTTTCTTAACAGTACAAATGATACGATGAAAGCATCTTTCCACAGGTGATCCAGAATATACAACCTTCCCAGCTGTTGCTTCACTGTGGTACACAAATAAGAGTGGTTTTAAGACACAGAAGACAATAATTCAGTTGTCTAACCTGGAGCTCTTACAGGGTAGAATGCGCATCCTCTGAATAGTTCAAAAGGAAAAGTTGTTTGTGTGAACAACTCGGGCACTTGGAAATGTTCTGGAGAACAGAGGGCTTCTGGGAGGGCTGTGAGTGGCCAGTGGGAGTGAGGGGTTCTGGGAGACCGGCGGGATTTCTGGTTTGGCCAATGAGCAGCGACCTGCTCCCTTGTGCTGAATAAAAGGTCTCAGGCGTCATCTGGGAGATTCTCGTCTCTGCTGCCCAACTCTATTCCCCCAAGAAACCACCCAGAGGAGTTTGGTGGCCACCACCAGCTCCTCTGGCATCACGATATCGAGAGACACGCAGAAGAGCCGTCTTGCAGGCGTGAGCACACAAGGCGCAGAGGGAGCCCAGGTCTCCCCGCTCCTTCTTATTTGTCATTTAGAGCACAGGACGGAACGTGCTTCCACAGAACCGTGGGTCTAGGCAGTGTCGGTGCGGCGCACACGGCCGAGGGCTTGCGCATGCCCCCTGGGGGCGGGAACGAGCCTCAGCCACTGCCCACGGCCGGGCTGCGGTGTGGGTCAGCATGCTGCCACCCCTGGACGAGGTCACAGGGCCACACCCCGCGTCAGGCACGGCAATCAAACAGCAAATATTTGCGGTGGGTAAAGCCACACTGGCTCAGAAAGACACAATGGAGTCCTTGTGACCTGAGCTGTCATCCTCCACACGCAACAGGAAGAACCCACAGCACAGAGCCTCCTGGCCCGGTCCGAGCCGACTCAGCCACGATCCTGTGGCTCCGGTGTGCGCGTGCATTATCCCCCACACGGCACTGATATCTGAAGGCAGCTGGCTGAGGGCCTGGTGAGCACCGGCTGCCCTGCCTGCCCCGGGACGCGGCGTACGCAGGGCCGCAGGCCTGCCGGGCAGGCCCTGGTGGCGGGGTGCTATTACAAAACATCTTCTGATCTGAACTGGCGAATCCGCCGTCTCACTGCTCCCCCGACCCCGGATCCACCGCCCGGCTGACAAGGGGCCGTGTGTGTTGCCTACTTTCTACCACAAGAGTGTGGTGTTTCAGCCTGTCAAAGGAACGGGATCCCCACCTCAAATATTGGCCAGCAAACGGACGCTCTGTCAGGGCTTCCGGTGTGAGTGCAGAGCTGCCGCCCGCACGCAAACGCCAGGGGCCCGCCCGGGCTCCCTCGGGCATGGAAGGAGGGACCCCGCGCGTACGGATGGCTCAGCTTGGCCAACCATGCCTGAATTTACTGCTAATCTAAGACGCCCTCCTTGTCCTTTGCTCTAACTGCTGACCTGGCCCGACAGCCTGCCTCACGGGTGTATCCGCAGTATCCTCTTTAACTCTTCTGCTTTAATTCTTTATCTTTTGCTCTGAACCGGAGCCAAAAAGGGCTGGGGGCGTGGCTCAGCAGTGGAGGACCTGTCTAGCAAGCGTGAGGCCCTGGAGATACCCAACAGCACCAAAGAGAAAAGGTAGAGGAGAGAATGCTGTAAGAATCTGATCTCTAATCAGTAAAGACTCAGATATAGAAACTCCAGAAGAGCACGTGGCTCAATCTCTTCCTTTTAGGGGAAACAGAGCCTCGTAATTCAGAAGGGCAACGCTTCCCCAGGGTAGAACGGCTTGGTCTTCTCAGTGGCATCTCCTCATCCCCAGTCCTGGGACCCCCAGACAGTACCACTGGCTGATCAAATCTGACTCCTCTATCAACAAACCCACGAGTCCAAAAGAAACCAGCACTCAGTTAAGAAAAAAATGAGGTAACTCTTACAAGCTCTATCAAGCACATTTCATAGCAGACGTTAAGTTGGTATGTCTGAATGAATGATGCAGACACTGCCTGCACCTTCCCAGGGGCATGACCTGAGCTACAGAACAATTACGTCCTTTCCTTAAAGAGTAAAAAGAAAAAATATCCAAAAAAAAAATCACAGCTTCGAGAGGCTTCTCACAGAAATCCCAAATCGACCTTGGAGTTTTACTAAAGCTAGAGAACACTTCAAACGTGTGTCCTGGAGGTGTGAGTTGTCTGACTTCAAGGCAGTGAGGATCACAGGCTGGGCTTGTACGATCAGGACGTAGGGAAGGGCTGGGGGGGCACTCACCAATGCTAATCTCATCGTCCGTTTCTGCGTCACCAATACACTCAAACTGGAAGTCCTGGAGGGACTGGGAAAACTTCTGCACTGCCATCGAGAGATCTACGATAAAAAGAGAAACTCATGAGCAGCAGTGCCTGGGCCGCCCAGGGCTGTCCACGCCGGTGTCATGGCCGGCCCCAGCGCCACATCCACCCGCACTGCTCTTCATTTCCTCCTTATGAGGGGTATCATGCCGAAGGGTTTCATTATGATACCTTCACACACACCTAGGATGTTCCTGTGGTGTCTTCACACACTTACGATGTACCTGTGATATTTTCACACACACCTATGGTGTACCCGTGGTGTCTTCACACACCTGTGATGTACCTGTGATATTTTCACACACACCTGTGATGTACCCGTGGTGTCTTCACACGCCTGTGATGTACCCGTGGTGTCTTCACACACCTGTGATGTACCTGTGATATTTTCACACACACCTATGGTGTACCCGTGGTGTCTTCACACACCTGTGATGTACCTGTGATATTTTCACACACACCTGTGATGTACCTGTGGTGTCTTCACACACCTATGGTGTACCCGTGGTATCTTCACAGGCCTGTGATGTACCCTGATCAAATTCGCCTTTGCTACTGCTCCTTTTTTTCCCTCACCCTCATTGTTAACCAGTTTTAAAGGATTTCATTGTTCTCTTTCCATGAATACATATAAAACACTTTGGTCCTACTATAAATAGCATGGCCCTACTTTTAAAAGACCTTAAAGATGCCACCAAAATAAACTTTAGAGCTGACAAACACTATCGTACAATTGGAACCCAACGAACAAAGATCTTCACCTTTTCATGCACCAATAACAAACAGGATGAAGATGAAATCAGGATAGCAACCCGGTCGCCGTAGCCTCGGGTAAACTCAGCTATGCAGGAGGAAGACCTCCACAGTGAAAGCTTAGAATTATGAAGCGGAAACTGGAGAACACAAAGTCAGAATGCTGAGCACACAGCTGTGCACCGACAGCCGGCCGAAGACGGGACACACGTAATCCTGTCTGCAAGGGGGCTGGATCCAGGGACTCTCCTCCCAACCTCAGCAGGGAAAGCGGAACACCAAGACACGCACTTCGCAGCTGCAGGGGTCCAAGCAAGCCGAGGCCAAGACATGAACCTGTTTCAAAAATTACTGGAGCACGAAGGACTGGAAGTATGGCTCAAGTGGTAGAGCACCTGCCTACTAAACAAAGGGCCCAGAGTTCAACATCCTCCCGCCGACAAAAGATATTCCATGCAATCCTCCTCAAAACCACCGGCAGCTCTGACAGTCTGGCAAGTTTAAACACAACCTGAAGAGTCTACTACAATTACTTCCAAAACGGAATCAGCCTGGCCCACAAGGCCTGGCTTTGTGTTGCTGATGCCGTGGGATATACCTTTAAGTCAGTAAGCCCAGGAGCCGGGAGGCTGAGGCCAGCCCGGGCTACACAGCGAGACCCTCTATAGCCAAATACAAGGGAGCGGGGAGAAGGGGAAAAGTGTTCTGATGCCAGAAATATCTTATCTGGAAGCCAACTGTCCAAAGCCTTTGTCTTTATTGAGAAACTGTCACTCCGACATCATAAATGAAGCGTTTACTTAAAGAAGAACAAGGGGCAGCCAGGGGGCTGCTGGGGAGGGGAGGGCTCGGTGGGGGGAGGGGGAGGCAGGGGCGAAGCCTGTACCGCCCCCTACTGGTTTAGATGCAGTGAGAGACCATCTGAGAGGCTGTTTGTAAGTGAGTGTGGTTTACAGTGGACTCGACCCCACATCCTGACCCGAGTCCAAACAAAGACAAAGAAACACCTCCTCCCCCAAAACAGGTTCGGCCCCTCGGCTGTCTTCTCTTCACCCCTGCTCATTCCTCTGGGCACCCGCACGCCGCTCAGAGGGCCGCGGGCACTGGTCGACGTGCGTGCGGCTGACGTGGAGTCCGGTAACTGGGCGGTGCAGTGATGGCCAGCCGAGGACATGTAGAGAGGTGACTGGAAAGGCACTCGGCAGCCAGCAGGGGGCGCCCACCTGTTTCTGTCATTCCCCCACGGGTGCTGAAGGGTCAGGCTGCCCCTGGCGGCGGAGCCCGCGTGCTGTGTCCTGGGACGGACCTGCGTGGAGGCCCAAGCCAGCCTCACGTGAGTTGGTTGCGTACAACGGTGCACAGGGAGCCTCCTCCTGCTGAGGCCGGGGGACAGCCCCCCTCTGGCGGCACTGGAGTCCACGCATCTGGGTTCTGCGCTCCGGGCCTGGGAGATGAAGGCTGGCGGCTGGGCTGAGGAGCTGTTGGGGTTCAGACCTTCATTCTTTGTGTGGTGGGGAAAGGACAGGATGGCCATCTAGGGACCGCGGAGCGCCCAGCACCCCTGAGCGCCAGGTCCCCGAGTGCCCGGGAGACGCCACGCCCTTGTTTCGTGAGAACCGCTTAGCGGTTCGGTCGTGGGACCCAGCGGAGAGGTGAACTGTGATCCTCAACAAATGCCAACTCCTAAAACACAACTTGTTATGATGTCAAATGCAGCACAAAAAATATTTTCATTGTAAGCATAACATATCTCCGCTGTGTATCCAATTACTATCCTCAGATCTTCAGTGAAAACAAATAGTGGCGCTGGGCTCTCATGAAGACCGAACAGCTCATAATCCCATAAATGCTATGTGTTTGGCATGCAATTCCAGAAGATTCTAGCCTAGAAAATAACAAAACAGGAACCAATACTTGGGCAGATTTTATCCACAGTTTCTATGAAGCTACAAATTCCAGAAAAATTAAAAACCACAAAGACTCCACTATTGCTACAACTCAAGTTAAAAATAGACGGTTCAAAGGAGGAAATGGACCGCCCCTCTTCCTGCCCTGGGGAGCAACGGGAGGGCGGCGGCCAGGCTCTGGGTTAGCTCCCTGCCCACATTCGCCCCCCGGCTGCTCCTCAGACTCAACTTCCACAGGGTCCGCTTCAGTCCTCTTCTTGGACATCAAGGCCCGCTCTCGTTACTAAGTTCTGCCTCAGGATGGATCCGCAGCTCCCATGCTGCGGATTAAGCTTACGTGACGGGACACCACGCTCCAAAATTCCCCTCGTCCTCTGGGACGGGACAATACCGAGACACCCCGCCGAGGGGAGAGGTGGTTTTCCCAGGCACCCGCGGCCCTGGGCTGGCCGGCCAGGCGCTCCGGCGGGGCCCCTCCTGCCCCACGGCCGCTCCCCAAGCCCAGGCATTTCTCCAGTGTCCGCTGCACTTGCAGGACTGGCCAGGAGTCGCGGTCCCATGGATCTTCCAACGCTGCGCTGGGAAACAAACACCCAGCTCTCTAGACCCGGTCTCAGCACACTTCCTTTACTCCTGACGACCTAACGTATATTCCCGAGATAGTCAGATGATGCATTTGCCATTCTGCTCATTTCAGCCTTCTGCCAGCTCCCACGTTTTACTTCATTTTTCTTCCACTCCGCCCCTCTCGGTATCACAGGCCAAATGTATTTGTTGTTGTCATGATGTGACCAGTTCCATTTCCTTCCAAGCTCCCGCACCGAGGTCTGCTCTTCCAGGTCACGCAAGTGTCTCCCTTCCCTCTCCGCTTTTTCACATCGTTTCCCGAAAACGAGTCTTTGTATTCTCAAAATTTTAGCCAAAGGAGCTAATTTACACTGGCTTTCTCGATGTCCAGTCCTCCTTCCGGCTGAGGGGCCCCTGGTCTCCCACCAGCCTTGGCGCAGACCGGTCCTGAGCGCAGGGCAGTGGCACACACCCTGCAGGTGTCCAGCGTTGAGCACAGCCCGAGCGGGTCGGTCTGTGGAGATGAGTAATTCCTGCGTCCTCTGAAGAACCTCCAAGAGCTGCCTCTACCAATGAACTACCCCAAAGCCACACCCAGCTACTCAACCAAGGCAAGGCACCCACTGAATTGCAAATATGAAATGCTCTATTCCCAGGCTGCCACAAGAATCCAGAAGCTGCTACAACTTTTTTCAAAACTGGGGAGACGGACGCCCTCAGTAACCTTACGCTAACATGTTTAAGGTACAGACACCACAGGCAAACTACAACTCACAGAACTTAACTCTTATCTATTTCCATTTTGGCAGCCAGATGGCCTATGTCCCAGGACCTCTGTGTCAGAACAGACGTATTTTAAGAATTCAGCGTTACCTCACTGTTCAGAACCCCTGATGGGGCGCCCCGGGTGATCCTGCGCCTGCTACTGGCCATGTTGGTGCTGTCCCCAAAGCCCCATGGACAACTACGGCAGCCCCAGCCTCTTCACGGCCTTCGTGCCAGTAACAGCCAGCATCTGAGAAATAAGGCCAACTAACGCCTTTCTAGAAGATGATGAAGAACAATCCAGGCTGAGAGGCCAGGTGGTCACCCACAGATGTATTCCTAGCCATAAAAGGAGCCAGAGAAAGGCCGGGGGGAGGGGGCTGGGGAGCTGAGGGGACGGGGGGGTGGGGGCAGCTGGCCAAGCAGTGGGTGTCCCCCTACAATCCCAGCACAGTCCCCCCACAATGACGCTGGGGCTGTCACTAGGCTGCTGCAGTGAGCCATCCGCTCAAAGGAAGTTCAAGTTTCACACATCACGGAGAAAACATAGGTCTCACTGAAAGACAATTGGTTAGGGATAATGACTCCGGTGCTCGATAGGCTCCATTAACTCCGGTTCTGCTGTGTGAGTACGTTTCTTAAGCTCCCCAAGTGTGCATTTCCCTATCAAAGGAGGAGGACACCACACGGCACCCACCGTCCAACTCACAAGGACGGCGCTGATCCACCGCCAAGGGACGGCTTGCAGCAGCCGCGGGGTGCGGGGAGCGCCCCGTGCCTGTCTTGAATTCCTAGGGACGTCCCCAGCGATGAGGCCGGGTCGGCACGTCACCAGACCTACCCAGACGGAACCCAACACCGGGACAGCCCGGCGGCCTGTGATGACATCACCAATGCAGCTGAGCAGACACCCATCAGGGACGACGCCGGCCGCCTCCCCCAGGCCCCACGCCAGCGAGCAGTCACACCACACTCCACGCCAGCGAGCAGTCACACCACACTCCACGCCAGCGAGCAGTCACACCACACTCCACGCCAGTGAGCAGTCACACCACACTCCACGCCAGCGAGCAGTCACACCACACTCCACGCCAGTGAGCAGTCACACCACACTCCACGCCAGTGAGCAGTCACACCACACTCCACGCCAGCGAGCAGTCACACCACACTCCACGCCAGTGAGCAGTCACACCACACTCCGCGGCCCTCCGTGGCCCAGTGTCGTCCCAACTTCAAACAGGCACCGTGCTCTCTGTACTGAAAATAGTGATCTGCATTCCAGCATTCCTTAAAGAAAAACTTTCCCACACCCAGAAGTGAATCTGCTTGATCAAATGCACACAGACTCACCCAGACAAACCTGCGCGCGCGCACACGCACACACACACACGCACACACACACACCTTCACTCACAGGCATGCGCACGCACACACGCACACACACATGAAATGCTTAACAGGCTGAGAACGTGAGCCCAGCCCAGCGCTGTTTACCCTTGTATCTTCACTCTGTTGGGTTTTTATTGTATTTTTACTCACTTTTCTTTAACCATACGAGAGTGTTTAGCATCATGTGTAGAAAAAAGAAAACGTTCCCTCAACCATCTGCCGGGCTCCTCCTGGGTGCTTCTCAGCGGACGGTGATTGACAGGAGGAGATAGAGCCGCTGCCTTGGGCCGGACGCAGAGGTGCTGGCACCGTGCCTCCCGCTTCCCAAAAGAAACAAAAGGCCACTGTCAGGCCGGGCAGAGCGGATGCCAGGAAAGCCAGGGCACAAAGATCACTCCGCTCCCTTCGCAAGCGGGCTCAGTGACTCGCTGGCCCTCCCCCATTGTCCCTCTCCACTCTGAGCGCGGTGGCAAAGCTGGGGATCCGGTGGAAAACAGCACAGGAAAACCAGGAAGGACCGGGCAGAGGACGTGGGGCTGCTTTTATGACTTGTTCTCTCCCAGGTTCAGATCCCTGCTCCATGTTTAATAAGCTGACTTCCACCGTCGGCGCCCGGGGTGAGGTTCTGCAGCTTGCCCCTGGCCCGCCCTGGGGAGGGCACCCGCTGTGCAGGGGGGAGGGGGGAGGGGGGAGGCGGCAGGCTCCTGGCTCAGAAGCAGACGGAGGCTCCATCTCGCAGGCCTCGGTCACACCAAGCTTCCACGGCCTCCAGCAACCTCTGCGAGTTCCTTTTAAACCCACAGCTCCACCACGCTGGATGCAGCTCACTAAGAAACAAAGTCATCTCCTCGCCACATCATTGATGACTGACTTACTGAAGATTCTGCGTCTAGTGGATCTCTCCGTATCCTCAATCCCTGAGCATTTCAACCGCCGGTGTCCTCTCTGTTTACACCCGCTGGTTATTGTGACTTGGAAGAAGACCCGCATCCTGTCTACAGAAACTACTCTGACCAGAAAGCAGCATGGTGACACACCTCAATCCGTTATTCCAACACGAAACACAGACTCAGACTCACTCCCCTAAAACGCTCTGCTGTGCACGCAGCCTCAGACACGCGCTCCAGGGATCTGCGTGTAACCGGCACCCGCTGGCTGCGCCGGGCAGTGAGGACTTCCTCCCGCAGCCAGAGCCAAGGAGCGCCTACCGTGTCAGCGGGCGCAGCCAGGCCTGCCCGTGGAGCTTCCCACACCCCGAGAAGGAGCTGTGCCTAATTCTTTTATTGTTACAATAATAGAGACTCTCCGCACAGATGATACACACAGTTCAGCCTTTAATTAGACAGCGCGTAGCCCGTCGACGGATGGTTAGGGCCCTGCGAGGCTCAGAAACCTCCTGAGGACCGGGGCTGTCGGCGCCTCTCACGCGCTGCACGTGCTCTGGCCTGCGTCAAACCGCCCCGGAGGAGAAGGTTTAAGTGCATTCACCTAAGTTTCTGGATGCGTCTGTCCTTCCTTCAACGACCTGAAACTCTAGCACGATGATTTCTGTCTGCCATCCTGCATGCATTCTAGGAGGCTACATTTTAAAATCCTTATCCAATTCCGGAGTGAAAGACAGAAAACTAGACAAGGGAGGCTCCGTGAGTCACGGTGAGTCTACATTTCGTACTGCCGCTGTCATGGTGGATGGTCGACATCGCACAGAGCATCTGGCATCATCAGTGAAAGAAAACGGCTACCAAGAGCCAAAACCTACCAACAGATCTCCTGCATGTGCCACTCAGCCATCTCTTCCTGTTCTTTCAGTGTTCAAAAGAAACAAAACCCTGGCATCCTGAAAACTCTGCTCGGGAAAGATTCCATTGTCTCTGCGAGGAGAGAAACAAGAAACCAGCTCCACAAGACCCGGCCTAACTCTTCCTACACACCGGGTGCCCTCCTGCGTGGCAGAGGCTCCGGGTCTAAAACAACCAGCCGTGGGCGGGCGACTGCAGTGGGCCGTCCCCAGCAGGGAACCCTCGACAGGCTGAAACACGGAGCGGGGTCTCAGCTCCCCAGAGGAGGAGCTGTGTGCGGGTCGGGACTGGAGTCAACACCCACGTCTCTCCCCTCGTCCCTCTCCCCGCGGCGCCGTTCCCATCCGCCAGATGCCCTGGCCAGGGAGGCCAGCATGCCCCGGGCTCCACACTGCCAGAGAGGAGTCACAGATGGGCTCCCTGGAGACGGCGAAGTGGAGCTTGCCAGCCTGTCCGCACGCGGCTCAGGACTCCTGCAAACCCATCCGAGGCCCTGGGAGATGGGGAGCAACAGTGCACTTCCAGTTTAACAGCTGCAGAGCCCGAGGATTTACTCCAAACCAGGGCTCTCCTCCCTCCAGTCCTCCAGTCCTAAACACAGAGCCAGGCTCACCGCAGTCTACGGGGGTCTCCTTCCCCGTCAGACTCCCTCCCGAACCCCAGCGCCTCCACCTGCATGTCATTCCCGCACGGCTGTTGCTGAATCTAGTGTCGCTCATTAAACTGCCACAGCTGCACCATCCGAACAGAACGGTCTTCAGAAGTTTAACTTATCCCCATGTGGTGGGAGCGGTGTCAGGGATTCTCTCTCCACAGGGCTGAAAGTGTGCAGGACAGAGTCGGAAGCCGAGGGCCGCACCCTCGGCGGGCTGGCATTCGCCTTCCAGGTGACTCTAAGTGACAACCGCAGTGCGTTTCCCAACTGCCTGGGACGGTGCTTAGAAAACCCACAGAGAAAGCCTCACAGCTAAGGGCCCTTTCAGTGATAAAATACTGAGTTCCTGAGGAACTCAGAGCCGCACCCGGCCCAACCCCTGAAACAGCTGCACAAAACGAAACCCACTAAATGCAAGCCTGAGAGGGCGGCTGCTGCTCCAGGCTGTGACTGGGCACCGGGCCGTCCTTGGGGCAGAGACCAGGCCCGGACGGGCTCAGCATCACCTCGCTCCCACCGCCCCAAGGCCAGCCAGCCCAGGACAATCAGCGCTACACCACCGGGGAATGATTATCACACACACACACACACACACACAACACACACACACACGTCTCTCCATCGCAAGCTAAGCCTGCGATTTCTAACAGGCTGCGTGAGAGGGCGCCTGGGCCGGGACAGGGAGTGCAGGGGGCGGACGGAAGCGGGAGCCTGGAGGGAGGGACAGCGGAGATCGGAGCCTTCTCCTTCCTTGCGGCTCTGTTGAGATCGTCCAGGGCTGTTCATTTCCCAAAGGGATCACCACTCGGATTTCCTCTCGAGGTGTTTATTTTAAAACCCGCAAAACTAAGCCTGGGAGGGGTGTCCAGGTAGAGCCCGCGGTCTTCCGGCCGCCCCCCAGCGCCCCCCCCCAGCCTCACAGCGCAGAAGGGCTGAGCACCAGGGAGGCACAAAGTAACACTTTGGGGTTAAAATAAATATTCCCATGCGAGGCTGCATTATTTCAGCACATGTAATCTCTACACTCACAACAGGCGCCTCGGGAAAGCTGCGTCCAGAGAAATCCACTGGGCGGCACCAGCCTCCTAAGGATGCCATCGCAGGGCTGGGAGCAGAGCCCAGGGCGGGGTCCTCAGCTTGGGGGGGGGCGGTCTGCAGAGGTCAGAGGGGCCCTCACACTGACTGCCATGCCCCTCCCCTGCACTTCCTGCTCTCCTCCCCAGTACTTCCTGCTTTCCTCCTCTGCACTTCCTGCTCTCCCCTGCACTTCCTGCTCTCCTCCCCAGTACTTCCTGTTCTCCCTCTCCTCCCCTATACTTCCTGTCCTCCTCCTCCCTCCTCCTCCCCTGCACTTCCTGCTCTCCTCCCCCTCCTCCCCTGCATTTCCTGCTCTCCTCCCCCTCCTCCCCTGCACTTCCTGCTCTCCTCCCCCTCCTCCCCTGCACTTCCTGCTCTCCTCCCCCTCCTCCCCTGCATTTCCTGCTCTCCTCCCCCTCCTCCCCTGCATTTCCTGCTCTCCTCCCCCTCCTCCCCTGCACTTCCTGCTCTCCTCCCCCTCCTCCCCTGCACTTCCTGCTCTCCTCCCCCTCCTCCCTTGCACTTCCTGCTTCCTTCTGTACTCCTCTCCTGGCCCCAGCCCTCACCACCTCCGGGACCCAGGGATTCTTTTGTCAGGCTGCCTTCTCCATACCCTCCCCGCCACACGGAAATCTCCTGGTAAAGCTCATGGCTTGAGCAGTATTGCTGTGGAAAGATGCCTGGACATCAGACCGGTGAAAATCCAGTGTTCAGGACAGAATATCTTTGCTCTCTCCAGCCGATTACCTCTTCTCACAGCTCGTGTTCTGTCTGTAAAAACAGCATGCTCACTGCATTGTTATTCAGAAAATTAGAGACATAACTGCAGTGCCCTCCTCTAGGGCTTACTCAGCAAATATCTTTTCTCCCTTTCTTCCTTTCTATACCAGAAGAAGAAACTTCAGTGTGCATTGTAAACCAGCCAGGGGGAGGATGTTGGACAGCACTCTCAATCCTCTGAAAGCTTTCATGTGAACGGTAAAAGTCACAGAACAGAAAACAAAGTGTTTTAGCATTTCAGACTTCATCAAAATAAGAAAGTCCCAGAAATCACTCAGGAAGGAGGAACACACAGATACAAGATTTAGTATGTCCAAAAACAAAATAGTTTTTGAAGTCCTCTCAACTCCAGATCGCACCAAGTAACTGAACTTCTTTTTGTTAAAACACACACACACACACACACACACACACACGCGCGCGCGCGCGCGCGCACTCAGCAAAGATGGATGCAGATCTACAGGGCTCTAGGTGAAAGCCTCCTCCACTGGTGCTCGCAGAAGCTGCAGCTGGACTGGGGGTCAGATGGCAGTGGGCAGCTGTAGGGGGGAGGTAAGAGGGGGTATGTCAGGAATGAGTGTGGTTATCAAGGCATTTCTGAGTAGGAGCCCTTGGAACAACATGAGAGTGAGGGTCATGGGAAAAGTCATTCTCCTCACCCTACTTCCTGGAAGCCTTCTCCCCACCCAGCCATAGCAAGTTGTGTTTACAGAATGAGGGGAGCTAGGAAAGAGGGAAGGAGGGGGAGGGAAGAGAGGGTGTGGGCACACTACATGTTACTAGCACACTGCTCTTTATGCCCCTTATTTTAAAACTCCAGACCTGGTTTTAAAGACTTAGCACACTTTCAACATGTAAAAATATTTAATCCCTACTGCCTTAATAAATGGGATTATTCTTGAAGTTAACTACACAAATAAAACTCAGCTGGGTCTACTTCATCCCTTTCAGAACAATATGTAATCCAAAATTGATTTTTTTCAGGGTCATAAAAAATGTTTCTCAGGATTTGAATTTTTCAAGTTAAGAGTTTTATGTTGAAGCAAAATTGTTTTAGAACCAAGGAACAGATCCTGAAATTTCACTGAAGTCCAGTCACTTTTCAATTGCTTTGACAATTGACTAAAGGTAATCCATCAACAAGTCTTTAATTATACAGTTAATATTTCTATCTCACTTTTTTTAAGGAGTTCAAGATAATTTAAGAAGAAAATATGTCATTCTCAAGTGTGTATATTGCTGTTGTATATTTCTTTAACTTAATCCTGAAATTCTGGAAGAGCACAAGCACTCTTCAGAACGATTTCAAACTAGGTCTGGTTTTAGCATTTGAATCTTACTTCTTTTGCCCTTAAATTCTGCAGTCCGTGGTTTCTTGATAGCATGGATTACCAGTGGGAGTGGCCGTCTAATTGCCTCTGCATGAAGATTATTAAACAGGCAGACAAAATAGGGAGCACTGACCTTGGCACGAATTCAACAGGCACCCGCCCCTGCTTCTTCTTAAAGAAAACAAAACAGTCAAACATGAATAAAATAACAGGTTTCCACATGTTCACTTTATCCATGATAAAATAATTCCACTCTTATACTCTGTCTCTAGGAGTTAGTAGAAACCAGAGTTCCATGAAAACTTGCTTTTTCACCTAATCCGGGAAAACAAACTTCACAAGCACCATGCATAGCTACATCCCATGGAGAGAAGCTGTAAGCCGAGCCCTGCAGGACACCAAGGAGCAATTCTCTGACTGACATGCAGGGCGCAGGGTGAAAACATGCTCACAGCACAAGCCTGGCCGGCAGGTGTGAGGCCTGGGGTTGGATCCTCGAACTAAAAGGAGGGCCGAAGCTAAAGTCCATGGCCACTTGGTGTCTTCCCCTTGGGCCTGTATGACTCAGGACCCATGGTGCTTGCTGAGGGGAAAGGTCTGTCCCATCATGGCTGACAGGAAGCAGGGACACAAAGAAGCCAGAGTCCAAATATCTCCCCATGGCCCCTCAGACCTGACTTCCTCCTGCCAGGCCCCGCCCCTCATGACCTGACTTCCTCCTGCCAGGCCCCACCCCTCATGACCTGACTTCCTCCCAGCAGGCCCTGCCCCCCACAACCTGACATCGGCCCCCATAGACACCATACAGGCCAAGCCCCTAACACAGAAGCCTCCAGGAATGTTCCAGATGCAAATGGAAACAGATGTCCAGATTCCTCCCTCAGAGGCTGCCTGTGTCCTCAGCAGGTGGACCGACCTCCTTCCTGGCCACTCACACAGACCCACCCCTCAGCCCCAGGCGCTTTTCCTGAATCCCCAGGCGAGTGTCTGCCGCCCCTCGGGCCTCCTCCCTCAGGCCTCCTCTCACCCCTGGGATGGAGGCCGACCCCCGTTCCTCAAGTCCAGCTGCCGGCTGTCTTTCCCCAGGCTCCTGCCTGTCTTGGTGCAGATGGGCTTTTCCCTCCGCCATGCTGGGTGGTTGGAGCTGTGAGGGTGTCCCGTCAAGGGGAATAACACAGTGCTTGTCTTTTCTTTGACAAAAAGACATCTTTGTGTAAGCAACACACACATAACAATTTTAACTGGGAGAAAAAGACACAGTGCTCTGCTTACGTAATACAGTAACCAGATCCTTCAGGAGGTGACAAAGATGGGGACTGCAGACACAACGCGGTCCAGATAAAAGCAAGACGATGGGGCTGGGGAGGTGGCTCAGTGGTAGAGCACTTGCCTTGCATGCATGAGGCCCTGGGTTCGAGCAAAAAGAAAAAAGCTAGAAGTGGCGCTGTGGCTCAAGTGGTAGAGCGCTAGCCTTGAGCTGAAGAGCTGAGGGACAGCGCCCAGGCCCAGGGTTCAGGCCCCCCCAAAAAAGCAAGATGATGTCCGAAAAATAACCTAAAGCAAAAAGGGCTGGGGTGTGGCTCAAGTGGTAGAGCACCCACCTGACAATGGTGGGGCCTGGAGCTCCAGCCCCTGACAAGGGGGTGCTCTCCCCAGCCCCTCACTCTGCACCTCAGTCCGTGGCCTGTGACGCCAGCGCCCAGGATTTCTCAACCCAGGTTTGTTCCAGGAAAGCTCTGGAGGGGATTTCCACCGGGCTCACCCCTGAGCTATGCCGAGGAGACACCCAGAGGCCACAAAGGCGGGCAGGGGAGCAGGGAGAGGGGAACACGCTCCAGAGAAGTGTGAGAACTCTCCCCCTCTCTTCACCAGCCAACCGGGACTAAGGACACCCACGCCCAGACCTCTCCCCGACTCCTTCAAGTCACCTCCCAGGCAGAAAGCGCTGGCTGTGATGCCACAGAAAACTGGGTCCACGCTCGGAAAGCACACCTGTCCTTTCCGCCCGACTTCAGGACTCTGTGCGTGGCGCCCAGCGTGCCGTTACCTCCAGTAAGGAATATTCCTGTGAGAAAGATACTGTTCAACCCAGGACTTCACCCCGACTCCCTCAAACCGCTCCCCAGATCCCTACGGATTTAAAACAGCGATGCAGGGACTCGGCCACTGGAGTCACTCTGGGTGTCTCCTCCCCATGGTTTAGCAAGACTCTTAAAAGGCCAGAAAGCAAAGGGCAGCACCCCTGGGCAGGAGAAAGCAGAGTAAAGCAGAGCCTTGCTGGCCGCAGTCACAGAAATGAAGGGAGTCACAGAAACGTTCACGGAGTGGGGAAGGGGGGTCCCACGCGGGAGCCTCCTCCACACTCACTCCTCCCCAGAGAGCAGGATGAGGATTCTGGGGGCCACGGGGAAGTCATCTGCGTAGGCCAGGGCTCTGGAAACCCCAAACACAGGTCAAGTATTATGGACAGCTCTAGAGTGCCTGTGAGCGTGTGCCCGTGTCGGTTACGCTGTGATCCGCCGCATCTTTATTCCGATCAGCTGGGAGTACCCAGCCCTGCCCGAGGGTCCTCCCTCGGCACAGCGGGTGTACTCCTCCCTGGATTCCACACCCACGTGCTCTCCCAGCACGGCGCTACGCCGTGAATCAGCACGTGCGCTGCACGGTTAGAGTCAAAACACAATAATGAAGAAGTCCACATGAGGCAGACTTCTCTGAAGAAAGAATGGTGCCCAGCGTCGAAGGCCGGGCTCCACGAAGCCATCTGGCGACGGCCCTGCAGCTGGCCCGCGGGCCTGGCGGGGTCAGACGCCCGGAGCACACCACCCTTCCCTGGAACCCAGTCGGCATCACGACGCCCCGTTTATCATCACGGAAGAGGCAGGCCAACTGCTTTGAAAACATGCTGTCCATGCCCACCACCCAGGGCACAAAATGCGTGCCATCCAATCAAAGTGCGTTCCACTCACTGCTTCAGACCTCGGATGGTTATGTGGAATCAGAAAGACACTAAATCTTCTGCACAGTTAGGAATCTCTTTTGAAACGGTGTAAACAGGGGTCTCTTGTAAAATCGGACCCTCGATCACAGAACGTGATTCTTGTCCTCTGGTTGAGGTACATCCTATTTGATGGACTTTCCATGAACACACGCATAAAAACGAACCCTAGTTTCCTGGACTGTCCCAGCCCTGACCACTTCTCAGCACGCAGACGCGGCCGCCAACCTGGGAACGTGGAACCACAGTTCAGAGGCTGCCGCGGCCGCTCCACCTCTCAGCCCTGTTGCATTTCGCCTCCGCAGCCAGCTCCTCTCAGATCAGATCGCAGTGAGGTCTCTGTGGTGCCCAGAGCCTGCAGGAAGCCCCCGAGGGTCACCCTACTTCCACAGGGTCACCACGGAAACCACACCGGGTCAAGACTGACAAACTCTGGGTGAGGCACCAACGGAAAAACAATCAGAAGGGAAGGGGCGTAGGACCAACTATGATTTTTAATTTTAATATAACGTTTCGTGAGCAAATTGTATATTTTAGCAATTTCTACCAGGTATGGACCTGCACTGAGTAATCCCTGTATCTCCTGAATTCACTCTCCCTACACACCACTACTTCTTTTATTTGGCCGGAAGCCCTGAAGAAGACATCCTTGCTTCCACCTTTACAATCACCAACTTGTCTCTTGTGCCTGATTTTCATGAGTGCTTTGGTTAATCTCATCTTAAAAGCAGCAGCTGGCACTCAAGAATTTGATTTGACAGCTGTGGGTGCGATCCTGCTGTGTTTGACAGTGGAAGATGTCATTGTGTACTTTAACTTTGTTTTGGTAAGAAAATGCGAGCATAATAGACTAAATAGAAAATGAGATGCATCTCTGTAAGTGCACTAGAGTAGACTAACTGGCATGTACGCCCATCGACAGGTACAAGTCAGAAACAGAACCAGCAAGACTGCTTTAATAAAGTGGCAAAACTCAGGCATTTGGAGGGTGTGTTTCGTCATCAGTTGCAGGAGGGTGAGGGTGAACAGTGGGCGAGAAGGTCTCCTAGTTGCCGTTTCTATTTGAATCCCGTATGATAATGTGGGAAGGGGGTAGTGTAAGTAAACCGCACACAAGATTTCATCTACGGATTTGAAAAAGGAAATAGCAAATCATGCCCTGACTGATGTATTTCATGCTGACAAAAGGACAGAGCTTTCCACTCTAGTTAAACTTTACTTAAACTGCATGCCTTCTTCGCTCGCCTGCAGACTTCTGATATGCTCTGCCAAAGCAGCTGGGCCTTCCTTAAGCCTTGAAAGTGTGAGCGCGAAGACAACAGAGGAGGCCGGTGAGGATGCTGCCCCTGGCTCCCCCGTCCCAACAAACACTAAGTGTCCCCTGCGGGAGCAAGGCCTCACACTAAAGCCTTGCACCTCAGTTTCTATTGCTCAGTGCTCAGCGGCCAAAAGAAACTGCCTGGAGAGACAAACCAAGAACCAGACCCAGACTCAGATAGGACATGGAGCTCTGAATCATCACACTGGGAATTGTGAAGAAAATGTGATGGATATTTTAAGGGCTCTAATGGGAAGAGCAGAAAACGTGCAAGAACGAATGGAAAAGTCAAAACTCTGAGCAAGGATCAAAAGGAAATGCAACAAATTAGAGTCACAGAATGAAGAATGCCTTTCGTGAGCTCATCAGGAGACTACACACAGCCAGGAGAGCAGCAGAGTGCTTGAAGATGGGCCAGAAGACGTTTCCCAAGCAGAAACGAAAAGGGAAAAAGAGGACTGGCTGAAGACCGTGGGACAAGCACAGAAGGTCTATCTATTATACAACATAGAAATAGGGAGGGGGAGGGGGAGGGAGAGGAAGGGGAAGGAGGGAGGGAGGGAGGGAGGGAGGGGGGGAGGGAGGGAAGGAAGAAGGGAGGGAGGGGGGGAGGGAGGGAGGGAAGGAAGAAGGGAGGGAGGGAGGGAGGGAGGCAGGGGGGAGGGAGGGAAGGAAGAAGGGAGGGAGGGAGGGAGGGAGGCAGGGGGGAGGGGGAGAGGGCCTGGCAGAAGCAGCAGCAAGCCAGCCCCCAGGGCTCAGCACAGCTGCCTGGGAGCCTCCTCTCCCTGCACTTCATCTGTCCTCAGGGCCACTAGGTTCTCTGAGCTAAACAACTGCAGGACGTCCTGTGCCAGGGACGGGATGAGGCCTGGACCGTCCTGGACCGTTCTCCTCATGTAGAACAGGAAATGCACGGGGAGGGGGGACGGTCCTCCCCAGTGCCAGACATCACTGCCACTACGTTAAGCTTTTCCCAGGCCTACATACACATGAGCAGAAAGAGCCGAGTTATCTTTACCAACTGGCAACAGAGAGAAGAAATAGGAAGAGAGAGAGAGAGAGAGAGATTTTACAAGAGTGAATTAATTTGGGTCCAAAAGTCAACCTGACCTAAGTAAGAATTCTTTAGGTCTGCCTAAAATTCTTCAACTTAAGCAAGTGAGAGAACATGAAAGCCTAGCCGACGTGTCTCTACCTGAACCAACGTCTGTGAACCTCTTTGTCCCGCTCAGGCCGCAGCCGCAGAGGCTGAGGGTCGGCATTCACACCTGAGCTGCAGGTCCTTCCCACGGTGCCAGAAGGGAGCCGAAGCGGGGAGGCAGCTTCCAAGGGCGCCACATCCTCCCAGGATCACCCACAGGCACACGAGCAACCCCGAATCTGTGTGCTCTTTCACACACAAGCCCACTTCAACTCAAATCCACCACTGCTCCTCTGAAGGGCTTTCAGCAAAGGTAGCAGAGTTGGACATAGGAAAGGTCACAATAACCTTTCACCTTGCACCCCACAAATGTAAAACAATGCCCTTACAGGAACATTCAGTCTTCAAGAGCTTCAGGGCTCTGCTAGAAAGATTCTGCACATTTTCACAAAAAAAAAAAAAAAAAAAGTTGAGAAAGTCTTGCATCATTCTGTCGGCTCCAGTCCCTCGTGATTGGAGTAACAGAGAGGCTTCTGAGGGCCTGTTACAAAACCATACCTGCTGGGAGCCGCCGGGGGCCCAGGAGCCAACATTTTTTACTTGTTTTCTTCTTTTTCATAAGAAAAAAGAACACGAGGTAACTGTGGTGTGGCAACAGGAAGGCCGGCCTCCGGATGGGAAAACTCGGGGTCACCAAAGGAAACAGAATCTGCTCAGACAGGAGCTCGGGACGGATGGCAGCGGCGATCACTTGGACAAGACAGAGCCAAGGTGTCACTACGGCCGAGTCCTCCAGACTGGATTCACTGACGTCCCCACCTATCCCCTGGCAGAAGGCAGAGAGCCTGGCGTTCCCCTGCAGGCCTCCGGCTGGCCGCCTCGCTCCGTCCACAGTGGCAAGGCTCTGAGTAGGACAGTCCCTGGAGGAGATGGTGGGGTGCCTGCTCTCCTCCTCGCTCTGCCCCCTCCCGCCCGCCCTGCGCAGACCCCGAACGCAGAGCCCACCAGCCCTTCGGAGGCCAAGCCCCCAGAGCTGCCGCCTGCGGGGACCTGCCCCCGGTGTCTGCCGCAGCCATGGTGAGCTGGCACAGGGGCAGTCAGCTGGCACAGGCTGGAGGGTCTGCATGCAGCCGTGTCCTACACAACACGCCACCAGCCTGGGCCGAGTCTCCACCAGGTCTACGCAGAGGCCCCAGCCTAGACCCAGCCACAGCCGCCCGGCTGGTGGCCAAGCTGCCCGGACAGAGCAAGGCCGCTGTGGGGCTCCACACCTTCCACTCCCATCTCCCCGAGCATCAGAGCCCAGAGACAGCAAGTAACTGTGTGCCCTCCCACCCCAGCTCAGACACCAGACCCGAGCCCAGGCAATCAGAAGACGTCCCGGGGGAAGCAAGCTCACTCCGGGCTCAGGGGCTCCACACCTAAACCTTATTCCAGAAACCCTGAGGGCTATTACTACTAGACACGATCCAATGAAACACCCACCTGGGCTGGTGCATCTGTCCACAAAACCATATGCTTCCCAAACTGAATAAAACAGTCCAGACCTCAAGATTATATACGTGTGTGTGTGCACGTGAGCACACACGCATGTGTGCACGTACATGTGTGGGGTACACCTGCCTTGATGTCATTTCTAAAGGAGTGAAAGGCACTCTTCAAACACAGTCGGAACTAAAAAGAAGGAAAAGCAGGTCAGGCAGAACATGACATGGAAAGGCTGGTGGGCAGAGCACAGGAAGACTACAAACTGAAAAGCTGCTAGCCAATAACTGACCAAGGACGGGTTCACAAATGGGAAAGAAATGTGGTTACAGAACACAGATGGTGGGTGAAGGCATGGCTCCGGGGTAGAGTGCCAGCCAGTGAGCAAAAGCAAGCATCAGAGTCCAAGTTCGAGTCCCAGTCCTGGACAAAATAAAAAAGAATAAAGACTGTATTTATCCCGGCTTCTTCCTGCCCAACTCTCAGTAACCTGCTGGAGTTTCGCAAGCCATGCTGTCTCCTACATACACATGCACACACACATAGACACGCACACACGCATGCACGCACGCATGCACACACGCATGCACACACGCACGCGGGGGGCAGGGGGAGAAGAAATAATTAACCCCAAGTTCTCATGGAAAGACTAAAGGCCAAGCAATCAGAACCACCAGCCATGCGAGGATGTAATGGAGGCCGCGAGGTCTCTTCAAGGCTCCTGGACCTGTCACCAGTCTGCAAGACCCACTCCTCCCTCCTCTTCACTGAGTCTCCGCCCAGTGCCTGTGTCTCCTAGGTAACTAGCACACCTGGAGGTGGACCGGATAGCTGCCCTTGGTGCCATTACAGCATAATCAAAGAGTCTCAACACATACTTAGCCAAAAGCATTATATTCACATCCGTTCGTCACCGGGTAACTGTGGGTACCTTACTCTCGACACAATGCACAATTCCAAAAACGGAATAATTTAGGACCAAAACAGAGGTGGGCCCTGACGGAAGCCAGGGGCGAGAGGCTGCTTTGGCCGTGGCGGATTCTGGCTCCTCCTCGGGCTGAGCCCCGGGCCCCGCCCAGGCTGTGGGGTGGGGGCTGGGCCCACGGCAGGCAGGCAGGGCCCTGTGCGCGGGGGGTGCTGGCGTGGGGCTCTAACTCCACGCCACCATGTAGACACCACAGGCTCCATTAGGAAAAAAAAAGATAAATGCACATTTTGGGCAGGAAAAATTCTTTAAAGGACAAAGTCTCATGGATGGCATGGCTGACACGGGATCCAGTCTCCTGCGGTGCAGGGCGGCTGGTGTCCCCTACCCAACACAGCCCACTCGGGCTTCCCACGGAGGCCACACCAGCGCCTCATCCTTTCCTGTTTGTTCATTTCCAGAGGAGGTCTCCTGCTCCTTGCCTGCAGCTAGTGGACGGCAACCCTCTGACCTCCATCTCCCACAAGGCTGAGATTACAGACCTGCATCACCATGCTCAGCATGTTTGCTGAGATGAGAGGTCATGATAACTTTTTTCCCAGACTGCCCTCCAACCGCAGCCCTCCAAACCTCCGCCTGCAGACTAGATATAAGTGGGTTTATGAGAGAATTAAATCTGAATACTATAGACATAAAGAATGGAGACTTCTGATTAGCCAAGAATTTCAATTTGATGCAAACACTCCCCCCCCCAGCACCCGTGCTCCCAGAGACATGCACGCTGAAGGAGAAATTCAACTGGCCCCAAGCAAAGTCATCACAATGGCCTTTCCTCTGGCTGCCCGGTTTTCATCCTTTTTCTGTTCCTCTGCTTCAAGATCTGTCAAGGCAGCCCCACGAATGACGCTGCCGCCGTGGTGGCGTGGCATGTCCGTGGCTGCTGCCCTCCAGCCAGGACCTGCAGGGAGCGGCCAGGGCTGGGGAGGCCCGGCCCCCGGGACACACCACCAGGGTTATTTGATTCTGGGCAGAGGCCCAACAGACTGGGGGAAAGGTTGAAAGCTGGCCGAGTAGCAGGCTCGCACTCACTCCGGCTCCTACCCAGAGAGCGGAAGGAGCAGGAAGGACGTCCCCCTCGGAGGGCCGGGCAGGCACAGGTGCCGCCTGGTCTGGTGAGAAGCAGGACTGTGGGAAGCGAGGGCAGACAAAATAACCCCCTTTCCCTCCCTCCCTCCCATCTCCCCATCGTGAATGCTTCACTGCTAAGTCACACTGGCTCAGTGAGATTTGATTTGTTGATGTCTCTAAACCTGAGTAGAAGAGCCTACCGGCGTGGATATACAGATGTATCCAATCAGCACAGTCCTAGTCTCCTGGGAATGGGGAGGGGTTGGGGGGGGGGGTGAGGGGCCTGGTGAAGCCACCTCCTCCCCAAGGAAGAGACCAACTTCCAGTTCCCACAGCTACTGCCCAGAGAACACTTCTGTGTCTACTCTGGGAAGGAAATCCAGGAGAGCTGAGGACTCTGCTTAGAGGCACAGAGAGGGAGCGTGAAGCCACCATGCCACGCAGCTTCGCTCACTCCAAGAGTGCCAAGGCTCCGGGAAACTAACACGGGTGCAACACCAGGACGGAATCAAAGCCTCTCAACATTAATCACAGTGCGTTCAAGGGTGCAGCCACTTCTGCTCATTTGACTCAGTCCTGACCTTGGCTTGAGAGGCCCAAGCCAAAGAGCAGGGCCCCGCCGGATCTGGGGTGCTGGCTGACCTCTGGCTCACAGGCCAGCTGGGAGCTCCGCCCCTGCGAAGCAGAGGCTGGGTACAAAATCCAAAGCTGGAAATGGCCCGGAAGAGCGTTCTCACTTTAAGCTGGGAGTCCCCAGGGACACGGAGACCCGGCCAATGTCTCACACTTTTTTCTTTTTTCCCTTCTTAATTCCTGGCTTGTGCCATCAACAGTTCTGGCAGGCCCCGAGCGCACCGAAGCCTGGCTTGGCACAAGATGCCTCTCGGCCCGGACAGCTGCAAAACACTGCGGACGGAAGGAAGAGTCACGTGGATTCTGTTCTCTGGGTTTTCTCTTGGGGTAGAACCTACCTGGTCCCCAACCACAAGACACCACAGCCCTGAACCTCAAACCTCGGTCTGAAACCATGGGTGCTGGCTCCAGCTGTGCACCTCCCTGGCCACGTCCACAGAGTGCACACAGCATGGACCGGCGCGAGCGCACCCGGGAGCCATGCCCTCCTGCTGCTTTGGGCACGTGTCCCCTCTGTCAGGAACTTCTGTTCCCAGAACACAGGCCATCTGGCCCCTAAAAAGAAGCCAGCAATGGAAGCAGGCAGGAAAAGGAGATTCCCAAGCGCAGCCTCCACTGGGAAAAGCAGGGAGAACTGAACCACGGCTGCAACACCACGTGGAATGTGATGAGCCGTGCCTGAGTGAGGAAATCCCTGCCACAGCCCTGCCCTGCCCTGGATCCATTCACCATGGCTGGCAGGCTGAGCGTAGCCCTCAGCGCTGTCTACGTGGAAGTGGTAAACGGATTCTCTTTTTAAGATAACACATTGCACACAAAATCAGTTCTGTGCATGCATACACGAACAATCAGAGTAAGTTAGATGCGAACTAGAGCCCAGTCATTTTCCTTTTCCTTTAACAGAATCCTAAACATACAGGCTGGAGAAACTCCATCTTGAAGGCAGACTAGACAGCTGGCCAACTCAAACCTGAGGTAATGAAAGAAAAGCCTTGGTCAGATTTGGTCAGGTGTTGCTGGGCAAGGTGCAGCAAAAGGCTCTCCCCGCCAAATCAGTGCTGTTGCTAGGCTCATTTCAGAGCATACCACCCCACCAGGGTCCCGGGGCCTGTGGCCTCGCTGGGAAGGACAGTCACAGGGGCACTAGCCAAGAGAACTCGTGCCAAAACACCAGAAAACTTATCAGCAAGAACAGAAGTAATGCCAGGCCCTGGAGCCACTCAAGAGGCCAAGAGCTGAGAACCTGGATTAAAAGGTCAACATAGACAGGAAAGTCCGTGAGACCATCTCCCAACTAACCAGCAAAGAGCCAAAGAGAAGAAAGAAAGCAAACAGGTAGAGTGGGAACTTGAAATACCAGGTGCAAATATTGTCTTAGTAAGTCAGTACTTATTCATGAAACAGCAAAGTGTAAACACACACACACACACACACACACACACACACACACACACACACACACACACACACACACACACAGTCATAATAGCTCAGCCTGCTCCAAGGCAGAAAACAAGAACTAAGCACTGAGCACTTGCAGCTGCAGGCTGAGCTCAGAGCAAGGCACAGCAAATGGTGGGACAGGAAAAAGCAGCACTGTCACAGGCCCAGGACCCCACGCCACGGGCCCGGGACCCCCACGCCACGGGCCCAGGACCCCACACCACGGGCCTGGGACCCCACTCCACAGGCCCAGAGACCCCACGCCACAGCACCTTCACAGGCCCAGGACCCCCAACACCATAGCACCTTCACAGGCCCTGGACCCTACCACAGCCTCCTTGAGGCAGCAAAGCTGAGAATTTGTTCCACAAGGAAGCAAGTCACAGTCACATGTCACTAAGGTGAAGCTCTGTGTAAGCGACGTGTGGCTCAGTGGAAGGCGCTGGCCTCCAGTGAAAAAGCCAAGCACGCGTGTGAGGCTCTGAGTTCAAGCCCTTGTCCTGGAACAAAACAATGCGCCCCAGCGCACAGGGCCAAATTCATGAAGCTGGGGTCTGCGTGGCTGGGGAGGTCAGGCCTCAAGCACGTTCATTCACTGTGGGGCGGGAAAACGCATCTGGTGTTTACCAGGCTACGCTCAAGAGTCCTCCGAAGGACGGTGTCCCTGCGCAGCCTGGATCGGGTCTGTGTGGTATTTTCTACTCTGCAAACCCTGGTTGCCCCTACACACACCGCCACCGCCACCGCCCCAGGGTAGGGGACAAGGGGGGCCCTGCTAGCCTGCTCCGACCCAGGTGCAGGGCAGCTCTTTCTGAAGAAGCGTGGGCAAGCCACGGTCCAGCTCAGAGGTGGCAGGGAACCTCTTTTCCTGACTCCAGCTAAGCAGCAGAAGTGGCAAGTCAATATGTTTAGTCTTCTGGCTGGTGAAAACAAAACAGGATTCTGGAACGCATCCTCTCAAGGCACATCTCCGCTGCATCGCCACTGTGTGTATGCAACGCAAAATACATGCGGGCTGCACAGATCCTCGCCTGCGACCCAGACAAAGGCCCCCAGGTCTGCGGTTACTGGACCACTGGAAGGACTCCAGGCCGGGTGGGCACTGGAGGCTAGATTCAGATGTTCACTTCAGAGAAAGAGAGCATGGAAAAGCTCCCAAGACGCAGGGTTAGGGGGAAAGCCTTCGCTTCGAGTCCTTCAGCCATGTCTGGAACACTTAAGTTTCTGACAATGTCTTCCTCACCCAAGCCAAGTTCTGCAGCTGGAAGGCGAGAAGGCCCCACCTGGAGGGCAAGGAGGAGGGGGAGCCCTGAGGCCGGTGGGGGTCCCCAGACCACAGGCAGCGACCTGACCACAGACACAGAGAAGGACCACAGCACACGGATCACGGGCACAGCAGACAGGACCACAGACACAGGACAGACAGAACCACAGACACAGCGCAGACAGAACCACAGACAGGAACACAGACACAGCACAGACAGGACCACAGACACAGCACAGACAGAACCACAGACACAGCGCAGACAGAACCACAGACGCAGCACAGACAGAACCACAGACACAGCGCAGACAGGACCACAGACACAGCGCAGACAGGACCACAGACACAGCGCAGACAGGACCACAGACACAGCGAAGGACCACGGCACACGGACCACGGCACACGGACCACGGCACACAGACCACGGCACACGGACCACGGCACACGGACCACGGGCACAGCAGACAGGACCACGGACACAGAGCAGACAGGACCACAGACACAGCGCAGACAGGACCACAGACACAGCGCAGACAGGACCACAGACACAGAGAAGGACCACGGTGCACAGACCACGGGCACAGCAGACAGGACCACGGACACAGTGCAGACAGAACCACAGACACAGCACAGACAGAACCACAGACACAGCAGACAGGATCACGGACACAGCGCAGACAGGACCACAGACACAGCAGACAGGATCACGGACACAGCAGACAGAACCACAGACACAGCACAGACAGGACCACAGACACAGCAGACCGGACCACGGACACAGCAGACAGGACCACAGACACAGCAGACAGGACCACGGACACAGCACAGACAGGACCACGGACATAGCACAGACAGGACCACGGACACAGCAGACAGGACCACAGACACAGCACAGACAGGACCACGGACACGGCACAGCGGAAGGACACGCAGGACACCATCTCCCCGAGCGCCCGGCGTGCGGGAGGGGCTCTCGATTCCTCCCAGCCACAGACTTTCTAAAGTGCTTCAGGCGAGGTAACCCCAAGAGCACAGGCAGCGGCGCACCCCCTGCCCAGCTCCGGGACGGACGGGGCTCCGGGGATCTCCCGGGTCCGCGGGGCTGCGGCGGGAAGCCGACCGTGGACGCGGACGCGCGACACCCGGGGGAGCGCGGCTCGGCCCCCGCGCCCGCAAACAAAGGAAAAGGAACCGGGACCACGGCACCCTGGGGTCCAGGGCTCCCCTACGTACCCCGCGCCCCGCCCTGCGCCGCCCCGGCCCGCGGCCCTCCCGCCGCCCGCGCCCCGCGCCGCCCGCGCCCCGCCGTCCCGGCCCGCGTCCCCCGCGCCGCCCGCGCCCCGCCGCCCCGGCCCGCGCCCCTCGCGCCGCCCGCACCCCGCGCCGTCCCGGCCCGCGCCCCTCGCGCCGCCCGCACCCCGCGCCGTCCCGGCCCGCGTCCCTCACCCCGCAGCGCCCCGATGAGCAGCGAGCCGTCCTTGAGCAGCTCCTTGATGAACTTGTTGGTGCGCTCCAGCTCCACCTCGTGGCACCGCAGGCGCTCCCTGAAGTCGGGGCTGTCCAGGAGCGAGTCGCTGAACTCCAGAGTGGGCAGCCCCATGGCGCCCGCGGGCTGCGCCGGGCTCCGCGCCGCTCAGGCTTCCTCCGCCGGCGCCGGCCGGGACGCGGGGCGGCTCAGCGCGGGCGCGGCGGGGCGCATGGCCGCGGGGCGCGGCGCGCGGGCGGGCGGGGGCTGGAGGCCGCGGCCCGGGCTCAGAGCGGCGGGCGGCGGGCGGCGCGCGGCCACTTCCGGCGGCTCCGCACTCCGACTGGTCCCGGCGTCAGCGGCGCAGTGAACCCCGAGCTCCCAGGGCGAAGCCGCCCGGCCGGCCCGAGCCCGCGCTCCGCCCCGGCCCCGCGCTCCGCCCCGCCCCGGCCCCGCGCTCCGCCCCGGCCCCGCGCTCCGCCCCGCCCCGGCCCCGCGCTCCGCCCCGGCCCCGCGCTCCGCCCCGCCCCGGCCCCGCGCTCCGCCCCGCCCCGGCCCCGCGCTCCGCCCCAGCCCGCGCCCCGCCCCGGACCCGCGCTCCGCCCCGCCCCGGCCCCGCGCTCCGCCCCGGCCCCGCGCTCCGCCCCAGCCCGCGCCCCGCCCCGGACCCGCGCTCCGCCCCAGCCCGCGCCCCGCCCCGGACCCGCGCTCCGCCCCGGCCCGCGCCCCGCCCCGGACCCGCGTTCCACCCCGCCCCGGACCGGCGCTCCGCCCCGGACCCGCGCCCCGCCCCGGACCCGCGCTCCGCCCCGGACCCGCGTTCCACCCCAGCCCGCGCCCCGCCCCGGACCCGCGTTCCACCCCAGCCCGCGCCCCGCCCCGGACCCGCGTTCCACCCCAGCCCGCGCCCCGCCCCGGACCCGCGTTCCACCCCAGCCCGCGCCCCGTCCCGGACCTGCGTTCCACCCCAGCCCGCGCCCCGCCCCGGACCCGCGCTCCGCTCGGCCCGGCCCCGCGCTCCACCCCGGGCCCGCGCCCCGCCCACTGCGCGCCAGCCCCCGCGCCCCGCCCCGGACCCTCGCCCCGCCCACTGCGCGCCGGCCCCCGCGCTCCACCCCGGGCCCGCGCCCCGCCACTGCGTGCCGGTCCCCGCGCCCCGCCCCGGACCCGCGCTCCGCCCACTGCGCGCCAGCCCCCGCGCCCCGCCCCGGACCCGCGCCCCGCCACTGTGCGCCGGCCCCCGACGCCTCCCCACCCACCCCCGCCCGCGAGCCCTGCGCCCAGTGCCCCCTTCCTCGGTCCCACGACCCCACGCGTCCGCACCCAGGCGGTAGCTCCGTCCGTCCTGGACGCCCCCAAGGTCCTCCTTCCCGGTCACCGCTCCCCTCCAGCTCCTGGGGGAGAAGCCGCCAGGGCCGCCCGAGGGTGGAGGACGCCCTGCGGGAGCGGCGTGAATCCGGGTGGGAAAGTCGCGCCCTCGCGCACCCGGCCGCCGTGCGGTGCCCCGCGGGGAAGGCCGGCGGCCCCTGGACTCGCCCTGGACAGGGCGCCCGATCCTGGTGACCTCCAGATCGTGGGTGCCCGCAGTAGTTTCGAGGAACACGTGGGGGCCTGCATTGGGGGCACCTCGTGCACCCCGGCTCTCCGCAGCCGAGCCAGCCAGAGAACCCGGAGGACGCGGTCCTGCCGGCAGCCACGCCACCCAGAGCTCGGCCGCATTTCCTCGTCTCTCCGTGGTCGTCGCTTGCCCGTTTAAAACATCTGTTAGAAGAAAAGAAACTCCTGCAGATCATGGGAATGCCATTAAACTGCTTTACATTTTTCCCAATTAACTGCACGGACTAAAAGCCAAGAGGTTTTCCAAGTTTTGTAAGCACACAATGAGCATTAAAAATTGCGCGTGACCTTTCAGGCAGGTGAGGCCGTGGAAGCCCCTGTTGAGGGCCAGACCTGCGTTCTCCTGGGCCAGGAAAATCCGGTTTAAAAGTCTCATGTCCCCATGGATATCTTGGTGGCTAATCACAAACGTAGTCATTCTGACTGACTGCGAAGGGCGGGTCTGTGGGTGAAATGCGCCCGGCCTGGGTGGGGTGGAGGGGGGCAGAGGGGGGCGTTGTGTCCTGGGCCAGGCCTCCCTGGCGTTGGAGCTCATGTCCTGAGGCCGGTGAGCAGGTGGCCGGGGCACAGGACTGATTTCACCTGATGTGATGGCAAGCAGAGTGAAAGACAGAAAAACAGGCCCAGCGAATGGTTTTCTTTCAACCTTTGCAGTTCCAGGCAGCTAAATCCAAGCCAACTGGAGAGATTTGAAATGGGATACTCTGTAACAACCGCTCCTGGTTTGTGCTCACATCAAAGCCCTGTGATTAATTCTTGAAAAATGCATCCACCCGCTCTGATTGGGCAGTTCAGGGGTTGGGTGTCAATTCCCAGTTTTCTCTGGGAGTCCTGCATGCTAGGACAGAGCTGGTCTAGATTCACTTGCTGTTCATCTGTGCAGCCGCCTGCTTTGTATGCACCCCAAGGGGTGAGGGGAAGGGGTTTATAGGGGAAGATCTCAGAAAGTAAGACAGAGCACGAGCACCCGTGAACACTTACGTGTCGGAACCTTGCACAGATCTTCTGCCAATAATGCCTTAGTGCTGTTGTTAAATTAGCCCAGCTGTGGCCATCCGCACGGTCATGTGGCCCATTCCTGCCTGGCGCTGGGTGTGTTCCACAGAAGTGGACATTTTCTTGTGGGTGCTTTCGGGGCTACTCATGGCTTCCTCTGTGAATCATGCGTTAATGATAGCTGACCGTCAAGCTTTCTTTTATACCACATTAACCCACGCCTTGAGAGACACGGGGAATGGTTCTGCTCCGAACTATTGTTTTCATGAATTATTCTTCCTAAGGAGTGAACCGGCTTCCTTCTAGAGAAAAAGGTTCCCACGCAAAGGGATTCTCTACCCGTGAGCCTGTGTTTATGGGAAACCTTAATGCACCTAAATGCAGCCTCTCCAGAAATTTCCACTGCACAATACGTGCCACTGTTGGCGGCCTGGTGAGCGCCGCAGATATTATTGGCTGACACACTCTTGGCACAGTTGTTGGCACAGAAAAATGTCTCTGTTTGTTTTCTTAATTCAGAACTGGGATGCATGGAGTTTTGTTTCTATTTAAGAGCAACAGGAAACAGGAGATCATAAACTAATATCTGATGTTTGCAACCTTACCTAACACTTTGTTCTGGACCCAGCATGTCTGGTTCTAAACAAGTCACATTATTAATGTTTCTCAATGAGACAGAATTAGGCATCCCAGACTCAGCTATTCTAAACCAAGCCTGTGCTAAATAAACTGAGGAATGTGGGTTGACTCCTCAGCCCTACATGGCGGGGGTGGGGGATGGGGCGGAGGGGGTGGGAATCTACGCATGGGTATGGCCTGGGTGGGTCTCAGCAATCACTGAAGGAAAGCTGGGCACGGATGGCTCACACCTGTAATCCCAGATACTCAGGAGGCTGAGATCTGAGGATTCCAGTTCAAAGCCAGCCAGGGCAGTAAAGTCCATAAGACTCTAAACTCCAATTCACAACTGGAAAACTGTAACTGGTGCCATGGCTCAAAGTGGTAGAGTGCTAGCCTTAAGCAAAAGAGCTCAGGGACAGTGTCCAGGCCCTGAGATCAATCCCCACAATCAATGAGAGAGAGAGACAGACAGAGACAGACAGACAGACAGAGACACAGAGACAGACAGAGACAGAGACAGAGAGCTTTACTGAAGGACTTGGCTGTCCTTGATCCTACACTAACCCCTGAGGAGCCATTTGTTTGCTTACAAGATCTTGCTGTATAGCCAAGCTCACCTTGAACTCTCAGTCTTCCTGCTCCAGCCTCCCTGGAGGTACATACCTGTAATCCATGCCTGGTCTTGAAGGCAACGATTTTGTAAAGAAGAAAACTCTCAGGTACCACAGAGCAAACAAACAGATAAGCAAAATCACCCGGATACTTTACTGCAAGATAGATCTGTCTCTGACTCCAAGAGTGTACCAGAGCAAATGTCTTTATTAGTACAAATTTGTATCTGTATATAGCTCTTTCCCCACATTTATTGCAAGCATTTGGGCCGCAGCTAGTTTGTCTCTGTGTCCCTCAGCAGATATCTGTTCTGTGACTGCACCAGTGCCTTACACATTTCCAAAGCTTGTCCCTAGGGTTTTGTGGCAGAGGTGGCGGGGCAGAGTTGTAGGGGAACCAAGGATGATTTCTCCCATTTGGAACGGAGGTCCCTACTTGTTGCTTAATCTCCAGTGAGCATGGAAACAGAGTGGAGCTCTTTCCTGCTCCTAGGTCCTGAGTCTGCGCGCCAGGCCCGCAGGCCTCCAGCGCTGGGGCCCCTCTCCCAAGGGCATGGAGAGACACCACCGGGAGGGATAAGCGGCCCAATGAGGCTGAAAAAACCTTAACTAAGTGGCTCCACAGCCCACAGAGAAGCCATAACTCAATCTGTGACCCCCAGCAGCTGTGATAAGGCCGACTGACAAAGAACAGACCCTGGGGCTCTGGTTTGACAGCTGTGGGTTCAGACAGAGGACTGAGCCTGGCCCCAGCAGCCACACAGCACCGCCTCTCAGGAGTTGGGGCTCAGCTTTGCAGTGTCCTCCATCTGCCAGCGAGGACTGTCCCCAACAGAGCTAGAAAAATGCGACCAAATTACATCTCACAACAGCAAGACAAAATTTATTTTCCCAGAGGAGAAGCTCTTCTGTCTTGTTAGTGATTCTCCAGTGTAGTAAAGTCCGGTCGTCAGACGGGCATGGGTTTTTCTGAGATTAAACATTACTTTTCCTAGATAAAAGAATTGATCTGAACTGTAAACGCGATTTCACCTTCCTGACTGTCATGGTCTGTCAGAGATCTGCGGAGCCTTCTGAACTGTTAGGCCGTTCTGTTGACTAGAATATGCACCATCCAGTGAGAGCCCTGTTCGTTTGGAAGGTACTGTTCCGTGGACTCTTGTAACTTTCTCAACCTGCTTTAGGCACTAATTTGGCATTATGACAAATTTCAAACATTCAGGAAAAGCTGGAAAAACCCCACCGTGGATGATATCCACATTTTACCACATTTGTTTCCTCTTGTCTCCTTACACGTGGATGTGTTTGTGAATCACTTAAAGTAAATGTAGCAACCCTCAGTATTTCAACTTGTATTAAGAAAGAACAAGGAAATTTACCAACCTAGCTGAAATTTGAAGAGCATTAACATTTGGTTAAAAATGAAAATAGAAAGTAGAAATTAACCAGTGCACCCAAAGTTTCCAAATTCACTCTGAATCAGTGGCCTATCTCACCATGTTTTGAAAACAACAAGAGGCTCATGGTAATCTCTGCACTGCTTCAAAGCTGGAAGTCATTGAGCCTGCGTGAGCACAGGCTTCTTTGGGCACTGTCCTCAGGAAGGTGTGTGTTGATCAACTTAGCAGAAGGCTCTGGAATATCATCCTAAGGAGAGGAAGTGCTTCGCAGACAGCACCGTCCTGTCCGGCATCTGCTGTGCGGGCAGTCATATATTTGGTTAAATCAATGAAAGACCTACCAGAGATCTAATGATAAAATCCCGGTGTGGAACTGGTAGGGCTGTAGCTTAGGCCTGCCCTCAACCTACCCAAGAGAAAACTCCGTGCAGGTGAAGCCAGCCCGGAGCCCAGGCTGAGAACAGCTGATCTAGAACCATCGCCCAGGCCTAACACAAAGGGAGCGGAGGCCCGAAGGACCAAGGGATGAGAGGTAGGTGGACCGTCCAGTGCTGCGGGCCTCAGCCTGTGCTGGGGCCACCACAGGCAGCTGACAGGGCCAGGCCGCGTTCCAGCTCGTTCACGGCGTGACACTCTTGCTGTCATTCCCACTAGCAAGGCGAGATTGTGGGTGGACTTGAGGAAGGGATTGTCGAAAAGGAGATCCTAGCGCTTACCTTTTGAATTTGAGGGCTAACGCCGTTAGCATCGTAACTAAGAAAGAAAACTCGGTTTCGGCCTAGAGCTCTGGGTGAGGAGCGCGTGGAGACTGGCGGGTGGTGGGAGCTATGGGTGAGAGGAGACGGAGGTGAGGGGAAGAGGTCCTGAGGGCCATCAGGACTCCAGGTGCAGGGTTCAAGGCCAGTGACCCCCGGAAGCTGCATGCTGAGGTCTCAGGTGCTCACTCAGAAGGCTGAACCTCAGCTTCGCATACTGGGAAGGGCGTGAAGCAGGAATAAAGAAGGGCAGAAGACAGCTCAGAGTTTGGTGGGTAAAAGGGGAGCTGGAGAGAGGGAGGAAGAGAGGGGGGCAGGGGAGAGGGAGAGAGGAGAGACAGATTTCTATTTCTCCACCGCTGATGGATGACGACTTAGACTGGGAACATGGCTCAGGTGGAAGAGCATCTGCGTAGCTAGCTCAAAGTCCTGAGTTCAAACACAAGTAGTGTTAAAAAGGGTGTTTTTTTAAATTCGAAAATAAAAGGAAAGAGAGTAAAAGACTGTTTGGTCCATCCATCTATCTCTTTATTTATTTATGCTGGTCCTGGGGCTTGAACTTAAGGCCTGAGCTTTATTTATTTTTCTCAAGGCTGGTGCTCTACCACTTGACTCACAGCTCCAGCTTTTGGTGCTTGCTTGGAGCTAAGAATTTCATGGACTTTCCTGCCTGGGCTGGCTTTGAACCACAAATCAGTCAGATCCCAGACTCCTGAGCAGCTAGGGTTACAGGCCTGAGCTGCTGGCACCTGCTTTTCCCCGCTCAGCCTTTTCACTCTACTCTTGAAAGCCTGCAGGCCTGTGTGCTGCTTTCCTGCCGGCTCCGTTGTCCTAGGTCAAAAGCAAGCCACCGCCGAGCAATCTTCTCTGTGGAGTGTATTTTCTCCACAAATGAGAAAAAAACCAGATCAGCCCTAAGCTATTCAAAAACAAGACTAGCATATCTTCAGAAACGACAGGTTCTCAGCAACATGGCTGTCACTGGGTCTGATTGACGGTGGGTAGGGCCTGGTGGGACAGACAGCAGGCTGTGCCGTCCGGAGGCCGCCCGGGGGCCGCCCCGGGGCCCAGGGGCCGTGTGAGCTCACCCGGTCCTGATAATGAGCTAGTACCTGCTCATGATCCACTCACCCCAGCATCCAGGGGTCCACACGGACCGCGGCTCAAGATCACAGAACTGCCTCCATTTGACAGGAAAAGACACTGGCTCGAGCCAGATTTTCCGGATTCGTTTTTGGATAGGTCAGAGAGAGGGGGTTACTTAACGTCAGCCGCCACACTGCGCGGTCTAACTCTGTTCTCGGTTTACCGATTTCATTGACCCCTGATGTCTTCGCTCCACCTGTGAACCGTGTGCTAGATGCACTCCCGTCCCAGGAAGCTCATGTTGAGACAGACAGCTAGACAGTCGGCGTTCTGATCCTCTTACGCCTACACACTCACCACAGCTGTTTGCTTATTCTCTGCTTCCACGGGGACAAATATAGTCACTCATGTTTGCCTTTTAAGGTAACAATCCAATGAGGGGTTGGTGCCAGAGGGCGGGTGGACAGGAGAAGCCATCAGAGCCACAGATGAGACAAAAATACAACACAGGGCACGGTATCTGTTCATTGAACATTCCTGCTGAAGAGAAAAACAAAGTTTATACTTTTTATGATGTTTTCTGAGAGGAAGTCAGTCTCCCTGGGCCGCTCAGGCTGGCACTGAACGCACAATCCTGCTGAGTGCCTTCCAGATGCTGTGGTTACAGACATGCCCGCCATAGCTGGCCTGTACAACAGCCTTTCAGGGAGCAGGAGTAACTGTGGTGTGTTGCTCCCGCCAGCCAGTTGTAGACGGTGTGAGGTGTGATGGTGTGAGGTGTGATGGTGTGATGGTGTGAGGTGTGATGGTGTGATGGTGTGAGGTGTGATGGTGTGAGGTGTGATGGTGTGAGGTGTGACGGTGTGAGGTGTGACGGTGTGACTGTGTGAGGTGTGATGGTGTGAGGTGTGATGGTGTGATGGTGTGAGGTGTGATGGTGTGATGGTGTGATGGTGTGATGGTGTGAGGTGTGATGGTGTGATGGTGTGATGGTGTGAGGTGTGATGGTGTGATGGTGTGATGGTGTGATGGTGTGAGGTGTGATGGTGTGAGGTGTGATGGTGTGAGGTGTGATGGTGTGATTGTGTGACTGTGTGAGGTGTGATGGTGTGAGGTGTGATGGTGTGAGGTGTGATGGTGTGATGGTGTGACGGTGTGAGGTGTGATGGTGTGAGGTGTGACTGTGTGAGGTGTGATGGTGTGAGGTGTGATTGTGTGACTGTGTGAGGTGTGATGGTGTGAGGTGTGATGGTGTGAGGTGTGATGGTGTGATGGTGTGATGGTGTGACGGTGTGAGGTGTGATGGTGTGAGGTGTGACTGTGTGAGGTGTGATGGTGTGAGGTGTGATTGTGTGACTGTGTGAGGTGTGATGGTGTGACGGTGTGAGGTGTGATGGTGTGATGGTGTGAAGTGTGATGGTGTGATGGTGTGAGGTGTGATGGTGTGAGGTGTGATGGTGTGAGGTATGACAGTGTGAGGTGTGACTGTGTGAGGTGTGATTGTGTGACTGTGTGAGGTGTGACTGTGTGAGGTGTGATGGTGTGAGGTGTGAGGTGTGACTGTGTGAGGTGTGACTGTGTGAGGTGTGACTGTGTGATGGTGTGAGGTGTGATGGTGTGAGGTGTGATGGTGTGAGGTATGACAGTGTGAGGTATGATGGTGTGAGGTGTGACTGTGTGAGGTGTGACTGTGTGAGGTGTGATGGTGTGAGGTGTGACTGTGTGACTGTGTGAGGTGTGATGGTGTGAGGTGTGATGGTGTGAGGTATGAGGTGTGATTGTGTGATGGTGTGAGGTGTGACCATGTGAGGTGTGATTGACTTGTATTCATCGGGTGTCCTGTGTGATGCAGGCAGAACTGTGCTTTTGTGATGGGTGCTTCTGCTCACAATGTTTATCAGGGTAATTTTGGGGTGCGTGGCATTGCTCAGTGACTTTCGCACGTCCCATCCTGTGGCTCATTGGACCCTCTGGATCAGGCAGGCCCCTTGCAGTTGCAAGTGGCAAAAAAAGCAGCTTGGAGCAGCGTGGTTCGAGGCTGGCCTCTCTTCCGAGGTGAAGCCCTTGCCCAGAGCTACAGGGCCCCGCTGACTTTGAATCTGGCTCGATGACTTCCCAACTCTCAGCTCACGTTTCCCTAGCTAAGGCTCCCGCCCGAGGCTGGGGGTGGGGGCGGGGGTGAATTGTGGAGTCACAGCCTCGAGGTTGCACTGTGGTGTCAGAGCTACGGGATCAGGCGGCTCCTGCAGGGAAAGGCTAGCTGAAGACCACGCACCATAAAGTAGTGGGCAGGGTGCCAGTGGCTCGTGCAGTAACTCTAGCAGCTTGGAAGGATCAGAGTTCCAGACCAGCCTGGGCATAAAAGCCCAGAGACTCCATCTCTAAGAAAGACACTGGATGCGGTAGTGCCTTCCTGTCATCTCAGCAACAATGAGAAGCCTAAAACAAACAGAGCACAGTGCAGACGCATCACCTGGCAGAATCAGGGCCTCACTGAAAACAAAACAAAAACACAGAAGAGGAGCTGGGGCAAGGCTCAAGCCTGAAAAGCTGGGGCCACAGTGCAGCCTCCACTGCCGTGAGGAGCGAAAGTGAAAATCTCCACTGTGCTGTCGCGAGTCCCGGGACACATCCCTGACCTAGAGGCGCAGAGAGACTGGTTGGACAGAATCCACACGCTTCCTGCTCCGCATCCTTCTGTTGTGTTCGCTGATCTTCAGGTTGAGGGATGGCGCCATAGACAGAGACAGGTGTGTGAGCTACCGTCTCACAGGACTGGTTTGGTGTCCTTGATGACCTGGGAAGAAATCTGGAATATTTTTCAGCTAGTTGCCAACAATCAAAAAAGATGATTTCAAACATAGTACAGAGCTGTAAGGAAGAAACACCAATAGTTGCAACACATTTTTCTGTAACCTATTTCTTAACTCAAAATAATCATCTGTCACACATCATGATGGGGTTTTGCTGTTGGTACCATTAATTAAAGAATTTAAAAGGAAAGCCAGGCAACATTAGCTCACACCTGCAATCCTAGCTACTCAGGAGGCTAAGATCGGAGGATGATGGTTCAAAGCCAACTGGGGCAAGATAGTCTGTGAGACTCATTTCTCTGATTAACTACCAAAAAGCTGGAAGCGGGGTTGTGGTTCAAAGTGGTAGAGCCCCAGCCTTGAGGGGAAAAAGTTAAGCAAGAGCTTGAGACCCCGAGTTCAAGCCTTGTACACACACACACACACACACACACACACACACACACACACACACACACACACACACACACACACGGCTCCGTGAGTATAATGTAATTAAATAAACAGCGGGCATTGTATACTCATTTTGTTCACTGTATCCCCTGCTTATCCGTCTTTCTAAAGGAGACCCTGTGGGTTCTGCCAGCTCCTCTTGAGTCATCCCCATGGATTTTTGGTGTCAAGATGGTGAGGGGGAAACCAACCGTGAGGAGAAGCTTTCCAGTCTGTTGTTCACCCTTAGTCTCCCTTGTGCTGTTTCCCTGAGGCGCTTGCTGCCTGAAGCCATTCCATCGGGTCAGGCTGACAGATAGCCATGACCACGCGCCGGGTGAGGCCCGGGGCTGGGGGTGGGGGCTGGAGGTGGGGGCTGGGGGTGGGGGCTGGAGGTGGGGGCTGGGGGTGGGGGCTGGAGGTGGGGGCTGGGGGTGGGAGCTGGGGCTGGGGGCTGGGGGAGGGGGCTGGGGGAGGGGGCTCACCTCTGCCCAGCGCCTCCCCATCGCCTGGGCGGGCAGGGGCCGCACCGCCTGCCCTGCCCTGTGCCCTTGCCTACCGGCAGCTCCCAGGGGCCTGCCTGCATTTCCCTGTGTGAGAGCCATGCTATGGTGGAGGAGGAGGAGCGGTCAGGGAGCCGGGGGCCCCCAGGAGGCCACCCCAGGCTCATTTGAGGGCCTGGGCCCATGTCCAGCGCCACCCCGGGCTCATTTGAGGGCCTGGGCCCATGTCCAGTGCCACCCCGGGCTCATTTGAGGGCCTGGGCCCATGTCCAGCGCCACGTGGAAGAGATGGCCTTTCCGTTTACATGACTGGGGAGCCCAGCCTGGTCATGCCAACTCAGCCCATGTCCAGTGCTGGTGGAAGAAGTTGACCAGGGCGTCTGGACCAGCAGCGGCGGCGGCGGCGCTGGGGCCTGCTGCCTGTCACACCAGGAGACCATCGTCCTGCTGTCAGCCCTCAGGACGCACACCTGGCCTGCACCGCCCGCCTGACGGGCAGCCTGACCCCGGCTGCGAACCCACGGTCTGACCAGCGCGAATGAGACTGTGATCCGGGAGCCGTGCACCCTGTCCCCACCCACAAGAAACACCCCAACTTGTCTTGGCACCCAGTTTCAAACCTCTGTCAGGGCTCCGATGAAAGGTGTATAATGATTTTTAAAAAATTCATTTTTATGGGCTTTGCCATGTGGCCGTGTTTAATATTAACAATCTGCATGAGTGCTTAAGCGTAGTACTGCATTTCGTATAATAACACTTAATTACTATTTTCTGCTATTTATCCAATGAGCTCATGGTAGGTTGTAAACACTAATTAATTGAGATTTACAAACCCTGGCAAGGCCTGGGTGCGGCCTCCATTTGCGTCTGCCCACTTTCTTTGCAGAAGGCGGCTTTGAAGTTTCTGGGTGTTTTCAAGCCATGATTTCAAGAGAGAAAGTGACAAAGCCTGGCTCTTCAGCCTGGCAGTGCTCTGCGGGGCCTGGGCTGGGCTGGCGTTTCCCCCGCGGCTGTCCATGTGCTCTGCCCCCCAGCCGCCCCCGCCCACAGGAGCACCCAGGCCAGCCGCCACAGGCCCTGGGTCCGGATGCTCCTGCACCTGCTGGCACTGTGGGGTTCTGAGAGGATGTCACGCGCCCTCGGTGACATCACGGGCCCTCAGTGACATCATCGTGGCTGTGAGCTCCGCCCGGTCTCAGGCGTCAGCCTCTGACCAGCTGTTTTCATTTCCCTGCCTTCAACCCCTGACTTCCTCTCCCGGACCTTACCGTCTAAATATTGCTCCAGTCCATCTGCTTCTCCTCCTGTCTTCCATCCAGCCTGCCCACCAGGGACTTCCTCTCATCATCTTGGTGGGGGGGAGTCCTTCTTTCCCCCCCCATTGTTAGACACCCCTCCCCCACCGCATGTCAGACACCCCTCCCCCACCCATGTCAGACACCCCTCCCCCACCCCATGTCAGACACCCCTCCCCCACCGCATGTCAGACACCCCTCCCCCACCGCATGTCAGACACCCCTCCCCCACCCATGTCAGACACCCCTCCCCCACCCATGTCAGACATCCCCCCCCAATCTCAAGCCCTCCCCCTCCCGGGCCTCCCCTCCCCTCCCCTCTCAGCCCAGGCCGGAGTGACCTCAGGTCAGCAGCACTGAGCCCTTCCGTGCGGGGACCCACGGCTGGGGCCCTGGAGACTTGTTTGTGCGATGTCCGGATTCCTAGTCCCCTCGGAAGCAGCAAGCCGCGGCTCCGTCCCCTCCCCGGCCAGCTCGAGCCGGCGCACAGCGTTCATAACTAGTCTAAGAATAGACTCCGAGTAGGGACGCGATTCTCAGTGTCTCTGAATCGACTCAGAAAAGCGGCTGGGAACGGAACAAGACTAATTTTCGTAATGTCACTGAAGTTTCCACTTGCTCGTACAGTCTCTTGTCAATTACTGAGCTGCACACAGCTCCAGAACCACCGTGAAGGGCGGTTGGAAATCCACGCTGACACCTCACGGGGAGCACCATGTCGTTTGCAGACGCTCCTTGCGTTACTGGCACGCGTCCTGTTGTTGGTGAACTCACTGGCTCCACCAGCACGGCCAGCGGGCCGATGCACTTACGGGAGGCAGCCGGGGCTGCGGCCCCCGGAAGAGTGGCCTGCGCCCCATGAAGGCCAGGCCAAGTCCCAAGTTTCTTTTCCAAGACAACCGAACAGCCAAGCCCTGTGTTTAGGTCTGTGGGTCTCATACCAGATAGACATTTCCCTGGCTTTGTGTGTTGTGATTGTGGCTTCTTGTGGGTTTTGTGTGTGTGTGTGTGTGTGTGTGTGATTTGTGGTTTTTAAGAACCTTTGCTTTGAACAAGCTTTGAAAGAATGAACCAGCCGCACTGATGTTCCGTTGAGTGATGGAGATGCTCTGACACGAGCTCCCTGTCTGTGTCCGGGCTTTGAGCTGGTGGCCAGCCAGCTCCTCTGTCCTCATGCTGGTGGCCAGCCAGCTCCTCTGTCCTCATGCTGGGATTAAAGTGTATGCCGCTATGCCCACCACTTCCCTCCTTTCTGTTGTCCATTCCTGGGGCTCAAACTCTGGGTCTGGGCACTGTCCCTGATCTCCTTTGGCTCAAGGCTAGTGTTCTACTACTTGAGCCACAGCACCATTTCCAGCTTTTTCTGTGATTAATTGGAGATAAGAGTCTCATGGCAACTTTCCTACACAGGCTGGCTTTGAACCATGATCCTCATATCTCAGCCTCCTAAGAAGCTAGGATTACAGGTGTGAGCCAATGGTGCCTGGCTGTCTTTTTAATTACAAGTGGACCGTAATTTTGAGATGTAATTCTGAGATCATCCCGAGCATACAGAACGACCTTACCATGGAATCATTTTGATGCCTTAGAAATTGCTCATTATTATTTTGAGATTCAATTAGTGGTATGTGTTGCTTGAGTTGAGAGAGTAAGTAGTTAATTAGTACATGTTATCCCATGAAGATGAGTAGTGAGACTCAGCTCGGAGACCTCTAATTAACGAGAGAGAGTTGAGTGTGTCTCCATGAGGGTTCTGGGTCAGGATCCTGCTGTTTGGCTGAAGTTTTCAGTATTGGGGGAAGTGGGTGGTCCCGTTTTACAGCCGGATCGTGGCTGGCCCGCAGCTACCTTCCTGAGCTGCCTGGCGCTCCCCCGTCTTTGAACCTGGCACGACTGCAGCATCTTGTTGAGCCTTTGTGTCCTCTCTGACAGACAGGCAGACCGTCACAATACGGAGCCGCAGTCCTGGGTCCTGGGTTCTGAACCTCTGTCTAGAGCACAGGGGACGCCAGGGAGTGTCCTTTTATCTATCAACATTACTTTGCTGTGGAGGGTTGAAGCCCCCAGTAAGCACACGCACTCCATTCCACATCCCTGAGCATGGCTTCATGCTTAGCCGGAGTAGGAAGGGCTGAGTGAAGCAGGGCAGGGCTGTCCCTACCTGAGAAGCTTCTTTGCAGAAAGAGGACCTGTAAAAAGAGGCACAGTGCGCTACATGCTCCAACTGTGGAGTTAGCAGAAAAGTTGAAATGCTGGCTTGTTAAATCATAAAAGGAGAGTCATAATGATTGCGGGAAACGCACGGAAGCTTACAGGGAGCATACAGGGAGGTCGCATCTATTGTGATGAAACCCTAAATGGAATCTCAGGCACCCGGTGGCACCGTGTGCTTCACCGATCGCATATTACATCATGCGGATACATTTCCACAGCGTTAACCACCATGTGCCTGGCCTGCCACTAACAGCAGCCCAGCCCTTAAAAAATCTGTTATATCCCCAGATTGCCCAGTAAGTTTTGAAAAAAAAAAGATAAGCAAGACTGATCTGATGCAGAAAAGGAAATCTCCTGGACAGGATGGCCGTCCTGCATCACATTCCCGTATTCCGTTCCTGCATCACAATCCTGCATCACAATCTACATCACAATCCTATATCACAATCTGCATCACAATCTACATCACAATCCTGCATCACAATCCTATATCACAATCCCACAACACAATTCCGCATCACAGTCCCACAACACAATCCCGCAACACAATCCTGCATCACAATCCCGCATCACAATCCTGCATCACAATCCCACATCACAATCCCGCATCACAATCCCACATCACAATCCCACATCACAATCCCACATCACAATCCCACATCACAATCCTGTATCACAATCCTGCATCACAATCCCGCATCACAATCCTGCGTCACAATCCTGCAATGCAATCCCGCAACACAGTCCCACATCACAATCCTGCATCACAATCCCGCATCACAATCCTATATCACAATCCCATATCACAACCCCACATCACAATCCTATATCACAATCCTGCATCACAATCCCACATCACAATCCTGCATCACAATCCTGCATCACAATCCTGCATCACAATCCCGCATCACAATCCTGCGTCACAATCCCACATCACAATGCTGCATCACAATCCTATATCACAATCCCACATCACAATCCCACATCACAATCCTATATCACAATCCCACATCACAATCCCGCATCACAATCCCGCATCAAATCCTATATCACAATCCTGCATCACAATCCCACATCACAATCCTATATCACAATCCTGCACCACAATCCTGCATCACAATCCTGCATCACAATCCTGCATCACAATCCCACATCACAATCCCGCATCACAATCCCGCATCACAATCCTACATCACAATCCTGCATCACAATCCTGCATCACAATCCTATATCACAATCCCACATCACAATCCCGCATCAAATCCTATATCACAATCCTGCATCACAATCCCACATCACAATCCTATATCACAATCCTGCACCACAATCCTGCATCACAATCCTGCATCACAATCCTGCATCACAATCCCACATCACAATCCCGCATCACAATCCCGCATCACAATCCTATATCACAATCCTGCATCACAATCCTATATCACAATCCTGCATCACAATCCCGCATCACAATCCCACATCACAATCCCGCATCACAATCCCGCATCACAATCCCGCACCACAATCCCGCACCACAATCCCGCATCACAATCCCGCATCACAATCCCGCGTCACAATCCTGCATCACAATCCCGCATCACAATCCTGCATCACAATCCCGCATCACAATCCCACGTCACAATCCCGTATCACTGCACAGCAGTGCACCAGCCCTGGACCGGCTGGGCCAGGCAGGATGGGAACTGCCATCTTGGTGGAGCGGGGTTTGTACGGGGACAGTCACAGTGTCTAGCATGTTCCCACTGACCACTGTTATCTCGACAAACAAACCTGGCCCAAAGCAACCCCCCAAGACGGTGTCATGGGAAAACCTCACTGAAGACGGCGCTGGCGGTGCCGCACTTCCCTTCTTGCTGTGTTGTTTCTGCTTCTTCCTGGTCATGCCGGTGCACGGCAAGAATTGGTTCCCTTTGTAGTGATTTGTATTCTTCCTTATCAGATCGAATAGTAATGTCTTCTCTTTAATGTATGCGTTCTCAGTGATAAGGGGAAAATCATTATGAAGATTTTACACTAGTGTTGACAGCGAGTCCTAAAGTACCTATTCTTTAGTGCACAATTCTGGTTCTTGTGGTAAGAGAGG